>NC_053147.1:20259457-20562487 GCF_016808335.1 Panicum virgatum | reverse complement strand
CTATGTATTTCATAAAATCATGAACACATAAATATTACTAGGCATCCATTGCTTGTTAGCTTGTACTGTTCATCTTCCCCCTCTCTCTTGTTTCTCGTCGTCTTCTGGTCGGGTTTCGAAGCGGATGGCGCAGGGGAGGGACAGTGAGGGACATGGACGCGGTAATCGCCCGCCATGGTGCTCATGCTCAGTTCTCCTCCTTCCCTATGGTGCTTATGCTCGGTTCTCCTCCTTCCCCATGGTGCTCGTGCTCAAGTCGCCGGAGAAGAAAGGAGATGGGGTGGGGAAAATGGCGCACCCCGCACGGGATCCACCAAGTCCTCGACGAGCAGCATCGGCTTGTACAACGCGTGGCTGCATCGTCCCCTCGCCTGGGAGCACGCACTTGCGCCGTAGACGAAGAAATAGTCGATGGCTCTATTCTCTCTCTTTGTTTAATTGCCAATGGGAAGACGTATTTAGATGGGATCAAGGTAAAATGACGACCTCGGCTGACCGTTGTACATGCCCTTACGGAGTACATCCCTGTGTCGGAAGAAAGCAATGTTGTTGCACGGTGTACTGCGCGCCTCCTTCACAAGGAAACAAAAAACCGTGGGCTCGACCGCTCGAGAAACGTACAAAGATCGCTCTCCACCAACCGAGGCCTGCATGTACACTCGATCCCCGGTGCACTTGCTAGTGACTCCACGGGCCAAATCAACATAGCGAACAGCACCAGGTGTCCAGGTCGGGACGATTTGACATGCACTGGGGTGAAACTCTTTTCAAGGACGATTGACCACATGGAGCAAAAAAGAAAAATCTAAATTGGTAATCCATGATACAGTAGTATGTACAAGATTGTTTACTCTGTGAAATGCATAGGAATGAGATCCTACATTTTTGTGTAGCATCTCAATTCTCACAGGCAAGTGCTTATGTCAGGCATGTGTCAAATGGTCTGGTCATTATCACATAAACCAGTGGTTGCATGCATGTCAAAAAATAAAGCTTGATTGGCCGTTGCTGGTTAAGGAAATCCATTGCCCGGATATAGTGCCACGAGAGCCCCTTGCTACGGAGCAAGGTACAACAGTACTACATAGATAGCGTACTTGCATTGCTTACACAACACTGTAAAAAAAATGAAAAAGATTACGTTTTAGGGCGAAATAATGTAGGTTATTGCTTTTCAGGAGCTGTGTTTTCTTTATTTCTTTTTATTTTGATTTTATTATTTTATCTCTATCTTACTTTTCATGCCACCAGGCACCAACTACTACCTATTTATATCCACGTCTCAATGGTGCATTGGTGCTACAATAACAAGAAGTTATAAATAGAATCTCATATCCAAAATGATGCACCCGATCTTCATTCTATAAACAACTCTCTAATAATTGAGCCACCGCTCGGTACAAGATATAAATAATTGGCAGCTCTTCGTCATGCATACTCTACACAACTGCATAAATAGCTAGCTTCTCTTTATTTGGTGCAAGTATCAATAACAGTGTTTAAATTGTGCATGTAATAAAACTCCCAACACCATTTGGCCAGAAAGATAGGGACAAGAGCTAGTATATGAGTGTCATGCATCAATGATTCCTTGGGATGTGATGCATTGGGAATTTGATCCTGAGGTGAAGGTAGAAGCCGCCCGGAAGCACTAAAGAAGGGTGTTGGTCTAACAGGGACCCAATCAAATTAAAACTAATTTCCGTAGTTCGATCTTCACCTAGGCATGCAATAACGGATCATGGCTCTAGTACTCTCCTCACAATATAACTTGATCCTTATTTTATTTTTAGCTCAAAATTGTATAAAATAAGCGTAATCCAGTTCTTAAGTTATCTAGGCTAAAAAATTAGAGCCCTTTACCACCCCTACGCGCACCTGCTAAGCCATGGAAGGAATCGGGTGCTCGTAGCCTAAGAGAGGGAGGTGGTGAATTATGCAAAAACTAAAACCTTAGCATCAAACTCCAACTAATTTGCACATAAATTAAACTAAGACATGCTATCTAGATGTGCAACTAGTGTTCTTCTAGTGTGAAAACCCTCATCCCAAAAGAATTATGCAACCTATAGCCAATCCTACCAAGATTCTACTCTATGAAAGTAAAGACACACAAGGAATGCAATAAGTAAATGCGGAAGCTCAGAGGAGGGATGAAAAGAAGCAAACTCTTTGATACGAGGATTTATCCCGTGGTTCGGTTAGCCACAAAGGCACACCTACATCCACGTTGTTGAAGCACTCACAAAGAGTATTGCTTCCGGCAATCAAGTCTCTTCCGTGAACACAATCACGGTCACCTTGATCCCGCTTTCCACTAAGGAGCTTCACCAAGAAGGGTGGGGTCTCCACGTCTCCCGCACAAAGATGTCGACGCCGCTCCACACCAAGCTGGAGGGTCGTTGACGTTGCCGGCGAGCCACCAAGACTCCAAGGGGCCGGCACACCGAGTACAAGAGGTGGTTCTCTCCTAGAACCAAGACACAAGGCACACAATCTTGCTCACTCAAGAGCTAATCTAGCACTAAACCTAAGGATGTGATCAATTTGCTCTTTGGTTGGCTTGGAGGTGTTCTTCATTGTGTCTAGGGTCTCTCTTGCTCACTCACTCACTCAAGAGCTAATCTAGCACTAAACCTAAGGATGTGATCAATTTGCTCTTTGGTTGGCTTGGAGGTGTTCTTCATTGTGTCTAGGGTCTCTCTGAACTCCAGTAACTCCAAAATGACCGGGGTGAGGAGCTTAAATAGCCCACCAAGTTGAGCTAGCCGTTTGGAGCCGTTATGCCTTTTTCAGCGTAGGCGTCGGATCATCCGACGGGGTGGCGTCAGATCATCCGGTCTCTCTGAGACCAAACAGTAGCGTTGGACTAGAAAGTGCACAGCTGAAATAATTAGTCCGACACATTAGTCCGACGGGGGCGTCAGATCATCCGGTGGTGAAGGCAAATTCTTGGAACCCCAAAACATTCTCTCTGGTGATTACTCCGACGCTTAGTCCGATGGGCGTCGGATCATCAGGTCCTGAAGGCTTTTTTCAACCCCTGACAAACATGCTCTCTGAAGAACGCTCCGAGTATTAGTCCGACGGGGTTCACTTGCTTGCGTCGGATCTCACTTCAGTTTTTCCACCAAAACCTGTCAGAATTGATCCGGTTGTAGTACGTCGGATAGTCCGACGGTGGGGGTGTCGGATAGTCCGACGGCTCGTCAGATAATCCGGTCCTTCTATGTTTTTCTGATTCTTCTTCACATTTGTCCAACTCATCGCAGCAGTGAGTTGAGTGTCTCGACGGTGGTTTGGACGTCTCGACGGTGAATTGGACGTCTCGGATATGGTTTGGACTTCATCCAAGGGATCTAACAAATCCTACAAATATGATCTCGCAAATCTATCAGTCCCATTGATTGTGTTATCACTCGATCACCAAAATCACTTGAAATGGCCTAAGTGGGGTCATATTCGTTACAAGCCAGTTTGGTGAATTTAGCCCAAGCGTACGAGCTTTGTGGCTGTTATTGCTTCCACTGTGGTATAGAGGTTCGCATATCAACCTAAACACGAGCTGTGCTGCTACCAATGCTTTCAAGGCCCATGTTGGATGATGTAGCCTGTATAACATCCCGTATGTGTATATCCTAAGAAAAATCTCTCGATGCAAATATACAGTCGATCATCAGCAAGAAAATGAGCATCACGGCGCAAGGAAAACTTAATAATTTATTTGTAATACAAACACTGCAAGATAGTTTATGATTAATGGGTGGTGTGTTGGTTCATTGCATTGGATTTTTACTAGTTTGAGGCATGCTTAATATTTAGAGTTCGAAAAGCGAATTTTGTTGGACGCTCTAGTAAGCACCTCGCGGGCTGCAAAAATGCAGCGACAAAGCGGCTCTAGCTAATGCACATGGGAACCATCTAGAAGTGCATGATTGTTGGAGGCAGACGCATGATAGTATAGCGCCTGGGGGCTGCGAACAAACCTATATAAACTGTTACCGACGCCTTTATCGGTAAGACATACCGTCGAAGGAAGCCAGCAGGAGAAAAGAAGGGCCAGGCGGCTGTCAATTAGATGAGTTGGCAATTTGCTTAATTTAGGCAATATGTTAGTTTGGAAAGTCAAGTCTGTTAGTGCCTAAATTATAAAGGCAATGTAATCAGTTTTGGAAAAGACATCGAAGGAATTGATATCTCCCTAGGAGGGGTGGTGTCATCTTCGACCTAGTGCAGGACCTCTCTGCCGCCGGCGATCTGACATCCAGCCATACTCCTTGCTAACCACTGCGTTCCCGTTCTTCCTCTGCTTCTGTGTTGGTGTCTCCCTTGCGTACGCCTCGCCGGCCACGGTCGAGCCGTATCAATTTGGTATCAGAGACAGCGGCAGGGGCATCGTTATCGTCGTCGGCGACCATGACCGGCCCCTAGGATCCTGAGCCCACGCTTCGCGAGCTGGGCGCCAACATGTGAGACCTCGGTGCCAAACTGGATCGCGTGCTCGGCCAAGTCGCCACCATCAACAACCGGTTGGACACCCATGACCGGCGCATCGCCCGCACGGAGAAGTTCCAGGCTGGCGACGATGTCGATGACGGCTTCGTGGAGGAACCAGCGCGGCACGAGCGCGGCGGCGGCGGGGATTTCGGCGGCGGCTTTGGTGGCAGAGGTGATGGCAGGCACTACGGCGGCGGGTTTGGTGGCGGCAATTTTGGGGCCGGCTTCGGTGGTGGTGGATATGGCGGGTACCCCCGCGACCAGCAGGACCGTCGTGCGTATGGCGGCGGTGGTGACGGCGGCGGCGGTGACTGGTTTGGTGGTGGCGGTGGCTGGTTTGGCGGCGGCTTCCGCCACGACCAGCGGGATCGCCGCGACCTTCGTGGCGGCGGCGACAACTTTGGTGCGGGTGGCTTCTACCACCGGGGGGGCGACGATGGCTGGCACCGCCCACGACCACCCAAGCTCTCCTTCACCCGCTACGATGGAGAGTCTGATCCACTACCATGGCTGAACATGTGTGATCTGTTCTTCCGTGGGGCTGGCACCATGGAGGAGGAGAAGGTGTGGACAACATCCTTGCATCTGGACGGGGTGGCATCTGAATGGTACTTCCAGTTGGAACGCGATTTCGACATGATTTCCTGGATGCGGTTCGCCGAGTACTTGAACTTGCGCTTCGGGCCACCAATCCACTCCAATTCCCTGGGCGAATTGAAGGAGCTGAAGAGGACTTCATCAGTGGAGGAATACCAGCGACGTTTTTTGGCGCTCCTGTGTCGCTGCGATGATCTCACCCCACAGCACCAGATCGATCTCTTCATTGCAGGATTGGGGCAGCCGCTGAGCTCCGACGTTGAGATGCAGCGACCCACAAGCCTCCAGTCAGCCATGAGCCTCACTCGAGCCTATGAACGGCGGTCAGCACACATGGTTCCACCATCGAAGTCGACCTTTCGACCCAAGCAGCTCCAGGCGCCGGGCGCTTCTGCAGCTTCCAGCCCGTCCAGTGAGCCGCCCAAGATAGAGACAGCAAAGCCCTGCTTTCGCCGTTTATCTCCGGAAGAAATTGCAGAAAAGAGAGCCAATGGGCAGTGCTATTTTTGCCCAGAAAATTTTTTCAAGGACCACAAATGCGCCACAAAAGGGGTTTTCTTATTAGCCATGGATAATGATGATGACAGTGAGCCTACAGAGGAAGATATTGGGATTTCCTTGGCAGCTCTAACAGGTATAAATATAGTAGATACTCTCCGTCTGTCTGTTGTGGTGGCTAGAGTGCAGCTGCAAGCGCTAGTGGACACCAGGTCAACTCATACTTTCATTCATGAGGAGGTTGCTCGTCGCTTGGGTCTTCCCATGGAATATCGGCCAGGAATTTCTGTGAAGGTGGCAAATGGTGAGCGAGTCACTAGTCCAGGGGTGTGCAAAGGAACAAAGATTGACATTGGCAGGAACACTTTCCTCATTGATTGTTTTGCCCTTGGCCTAGACGGCTTTGACATTGTCCTGGGTGTTAAGTGGCTCAAGATGTTGGGCCCTGTTAGTTTTGATTTTGGAGCTCTTTGGATGGCTTTCTGGCGTGATTGATTGCCTATGCGCTTGCACGGTATTGGCAGTGATTCCCAGCCCACTGTTGCTGCTACAAGCACTGATAATTTGATGGAAGTCTTGTTGTCCGATTTTGCTGATATTTTTTCAGAGCCTCGTGGTTTACCACCCTAGCGTCGGCATGACCATCGGATCCATTTATTGCCAGATACGGTGCCAGTGGCTGTTCGTCCGTATCAGTACCCGCAGTTACTCAAAGATGAATTAGAGAAACAGTGTGCTGACATGTTGAGTCAGGGGATTATTCATCCGTCAACTTCTCATTTTTCATCCCCGGTTATCTTGGTAATGAAACCTGACGGAAGTTGGCGCTTTTGTGTGGATTATCATGCTCTCAACGGCCGCACAATTAAAGACAAGTTTCCAATTCCTGTGGTGGATGAGCTGAAAGGGGCAAAAAATTTTATGAAGATTGATTTGCGAAGTGGTTATTACCGGGTCCGAATGTATGTTGATGATATTGAAAAGACGGCATTCTGGACACATCAAGGCCTTTTTGAGTTCCTTGTCATGCCCTTCGGCTTGACTAATGCGCCGGCAACATTCCAGGCCTTAATGAATGAAGTTTTGGGTCCTTTCCTACGACGCTTTGTGCTGGTATTTTTTTATGATATTTTGATCTATAGTACTTCGTGGGGTGACCACCTTAAACATGTCAAAGCAGTTTTTCAGCTTCTGTGTCAGCATCATTTATTTGTTAAGAGGTCCAAATGTTCCTTTGGGGCCACTTCGGTGGGCTATCTTGGCCACATTATTTCAGAGCATGGTGTTGCAATGGACCCTTCGAAGGTTGCTGCTGTGGAAGCATGGCCACGGCCTCGCACTGTTCGGGCTCTCCGCGGATTTTTGGGGCTGACCGGATATTATCGGAAATTTATTGCTTCTTATGGCGCTGTCGCAAGTCCCCTCACGGCTTTGTTGAAGAAGGAAGCTTTTTCTTGGTCAGTGGATGCTGAGCGGGCCTTTTTAGATCTTAAACGGGCGCTCATGTCGGCACCATTGTTGCAGCTGCCGGATTTTTCTCTGAAATTTGTGGTTGATTGTGATGCTTCTGGCTCCAGGTTTGGGGCTGTTCTTCATCAAGGTGACGGTGCTATTGGTTTCTTTAGTCGGCCGGTGGCTGCCCATCATGCTAAACTGCCAGCTTATGAGAGAGAGTTGATTGGCCTTGTCAAAGCAGTCCGACATTGGCGACCGTATCTTTGGGGCAGACCATTCACCGTTCGCACAGACCATTGGAGCTTAAAGTTTTTGCTTGATCAGCGGCTGACAACCATCCCTCAACATACTTGGGTTAGTAAGCTCTTTGGCTATGATTTTTTGGTTGAGTATCGGCCCGGCAAACAAAATGTGGTCGCCGACGCTTTGTCACGTCGTGATGCAGAGGCCTTTGCTGTTCATGCCCTATCTGGGCCTATGTTTGATCTTTTTGATGAATTGACGTGCTGAATTGGTTGATCTTCTGGAAGCTAAAGACCTCCGTGAGCAGTTGGCTGCAGGTTCGGCACCAGAATGTTGGTCTGAGGTTGATGGGTTGCTGCTGTTCCGTGGTAAAGCTTTTGTTCCTGATTCATCAGAATTATGGCCACAATTATTAGTAGATGCTCATGATATGGGCCATGAGGGCTTCCAGAAGACCCTTCATCGCTTTCGGCCTTCTTTTTATAATGCTCACATGTCCAGACGTGTCCGAGATTATGTGAAGGGTTGTGCTACTTGTCAGCGCAACAAATCTGAGCATTTGCATCCGGCTAGGCTTGCTGCAGCCTCTCCTTGTGCCCTCAGCAATTTGGAGTGATATTGCCATGGACTTTGTGAAAGGCTTTCCCAAAGTAGGAGGTAAATCTGTGATATTGACAATTGTGGATCGTTTCTCCAAATATGCTCATTTTATTGCTCTCAGCCACCCATGTTGAGCTCGGCATTTCATCCTCAAACTGATGGGCAGTCTGAGGTAACCATTCGTATTATTGTGATGTACCTGCGCTGTTTGGCTGGTGATAGACCTCGATCTTGGCTTCAGTGGCTTCCTTGGGCAGAGTATTGTTTCAATACTTCATATCAGTCTTCTCTCAAGGCAACTCCATTTCAGGTGGTTTATGGATGGGAACCACCCACTTTGCTTGCTTATCAACCGGGGTCCGCTAGAGTTGCTGTTGTTGATCGCCAGTTAAAAGACAGGGATGACTTCCTTGCTGATATTAGAGATCGCTTGCAACAGGCTCAAGATGCTATGAAGGTGACTCAGGATCGGTCTCGCAGAGATGTGGAGTATGCTGTCGGCGATTGGGCTTGGCTGCGGTTACATCACCGAGCAGCTTCGGGTATCACACCTTCTGCCCCTTCCAAGCTTGCACCGCGATTTTATGGCCCATTTCAGATTGTTGCTCGCATTGGCGCTGTTGCATATCGGCTGCGTCTTCCGGAGCATGCCAAGATTCATGATGTCTTTCACGTCGGGCTGTTGAAGAAATTTGTGGGGACTCCTCCAACAGAAGTGGTCCAGCTGCCTCCAGTTGTTCGTGGAAGAGTTGTGCCAACACCACAGCATGTTATTCGAGCTCGTCTTAATCGTGGTGTTTGGGAATTATTAATTCACTGGCAAGGGTCGGCTCCAGCTTGCCTTCTTTCGTCGCTACTTATCCGGACTTTCAGCTTGAGGACATGCTGTTTCTCGGCGAGGGGGGTAATGTTACCGACGCCTTTATCGGTAAGACATACCGTCGAAGGAAGCCAGCAGGAGAAAAGAAGGGCCCAGCGGCTGTCAATTAGATGAGTTGGCAATTTACTTAATTTAGGCAATATGTTAGTTTGGAAAGTCAAGTCTGTTAGTGCCTAAATTATAAAGGCAATGTAATCAGTTTTGGAAAAGACATTGAAGGAATTGATATCTCCCTAGGAGGGGCGGTGTCATCTTCGACCTGGCGCAGGACCTCTCTGCCGCCGCCGATCTGACATCCGGCCATCCTCCTCGCTATCCACTGCGTTCCCGCTCTTCCTCTGCTTCTGTGTTGGTGTCTCCCTTGCGTACGCCTCGCCGGCCACGGTCGAGCCGTATCATAAACAGGTGGAGTACCTAGCTGATCAGAACCAAAGCACCAAAGCGGCCTGTCCGGAACCAAGGAACCAGCCGGTAGTGTTAGTTTGCAATCCTATATATAAGCTTTGTGCTGCTTTAGAGTTCATGAAGTGAAGTTTGAGACCACACGAAACACTCTCATGAGTCCAACTCTGGCGGTAGATCGACCCTGGTCACCCAACGAGTTTTTCATTTGACTGGTTGTGGGAGGACCGATAATTAGGAGAGGGGGAGGGGGGCGCACGCAACACTCTCAGGAGTTGAACTCTCGTGTTCGATCGATCCTGGTCACCCAACAACTTTTTCATTTGACTGCTTGTGGGAGGACCGAGGAGTAGGGGGCCAGGGTGTCGACCATCCACGTTGTCTGGCAGTTCGAATTGCAGTTCCTATGAGCTGGGACTGGGGGGCATCTGGAGATTCAGCTGGTCCACGAATTACCTTCTCGCAAAAACGGTTCGTTTAGCCTTCAAATTTTGTCCCACAAAAACTGTTCGTTCAAGTTGTATAAAGTCCATCTAATTAGAGAAATATCAAATACCAAAAAAGAATTACATTGTGAAGAGCATGGAGAGATGTTATTTTTTTAATTTCAATGCATTTGCATTTATCGCTGATCTAGAGAATCAAATAAACAACATGGTCTTCAATTACAACTTCTATAGTTAATTAGGGGTAACATGGTCATTATTCAGTACTAGTAATAGGTTTGGTATTTTCAAAATGAACAGTCTTTACGGAAAGGAGGGAGCAGCTCATAACGTCTTGGATCTCCACAGCGTTGTGTAGTCTGTGGCCAAGATTGCTTGTAACACATGACACATCGCCCACTAGCCAACCTTGGGCCTTCGGTCATGCTACTACATAAACTGTTTGTAGGGTGGTTGAAAACATATTTTTAGGGGCGGATGTGATACACGCTCCTACTTTTCGCAGCTAAAAATGCGATTTGCAGGAGCGGGTAACGCACCCGTCCCTAAAATTCTATTTCTAGGGGCGGTATTGTAGTTCCTTATTAACAGCAGCTCATCATGATTTTATTGTATATGGTCCATTGCGCAATAGTTAGTAAAAGCATATGTTTTTAACATAAAGGTAATCAAAGTATATCAGTTTGTACTCATTAGTCATTAGACAGCTAATAGTCCATCTATCTAACCAGCCAAAACGTTATATATATTGCTAGTCAAAGTTCAAAAGTTAGGTTTATATATGACATAATTTGGTACTTAGAAGTTAAAGTCACTTTGTTCAATTATACATGCAGTGCGCCCCATGAATACCTGGTCTGGCCAAGTAAAAGGTCCAAAATTCTCAGCTGATAGTTAGAGCAGAGAATGGGAAAAATGATGAGGGACCTAAACATATCGAGTGGCATGTGTACACGTGGATAGGCTATATAGATCTTCATGATACCCAGCCAGGAATGGGATGCAATGGGAACTTGAGGTGAAGATCGAGGATGGTACGTATATGGTAGCAAACTGTTTCTACTTTGTCATACCCATGTAGCCGCCGGCTGTGAGGACCGGGACGCGTGAGGATATTGACAAGCTTCGCCGGTACAGTTTTTCGTGGCCGCCAGCAAGGAATCATCATGACTAGAGAATGACTCGTTGCCGCCGCCGTGGAAGAACCCCGATTCAATTTTTTATTTGATTTCTGTTTTATGTCTCTCTTCCCATGCGACTTCTGCTTGTATCTTTCCTTCAAGCGTTGACAGATGGACCCCACCTTCCAACAACCTGTAAATACTCCTTCTTTGCCTCTCTATTTGTGACCCGGCTCGGAGCCAAGACCATACGTCCATACCGAGAGTCCAAAACTCAAAGTGCTGTAGAACCCTTGGTTGATTGAGCGACGAGCTGACGGTGATGCATGAGGTGTCTTGCATACTGGGACTGGGAGGCGTTGGGAGATCAAGCCGGTCACTTTATGAGGATCTGTCTCGTCTACAGCAACGATCTGGAGACAACCAAGAACTCTATGACCCTGCGTGGCAATGCAGGTCATCATTGATCTGATTTGCTGGCCTAGCGATCCACGGCTACCTTCGGCTGACGAATTGTGGGCAAAGCATCATTCAGATGTTAGCCACTGGGGAATGAAATCCTTGTTCAGTGGCGCGCTCAAACTCCTCTTGCAGATTGTGCTGAGGTTGACGATGCTGACATTACCTCGCATCTTCTCTTCTTTGCTCATGCACGTGGTTCCTTCGCGCCTTGCATCACGCTCAATATCGTTTTTGGTACCAGCGTTTTGCAGTGAGTTCGTCTGCTGAGACGTTTTCTGGGCCAGTATCTCCCATGTAAACGTGACGATCTATGTAGGCCTCATCTGAGTAGTCTGTGACTGGTACTGCGAATCCAGATTCCTCCCCTTGAATGGGGGAGAGTTGATGTCCCTCCTAGTATGGGTGGTCCGGAATGTATGCTACAAGGCGTGCATCCAATCCGAGTAGTTCTGGAGGTTCTGAACCCTTCAAATAGACAAACCGACCCTGAGGGGTAGACGCGATCATAAGACCTAGGTGATAGCCTAGGGGGGGTATCGGTTCGTCGTCAGAGATCTCATCGTCTATTGGAGCCTTTCCTTTAGTGGAGAGTAAGCTGTGAGAATTTTTTGGATCTTCTTCAAGATCGAAAAAAAATCTTCTGATTGGATTTCCTCGTGATCGAGGGATAATCTCCTCATCTAATCAGAGATCTTGTTAGCGTTGCCGATGACACCGGGTTGGATGATCTCTGGATGAACAGAGTCATTAAGGTGGCTATCAAAGCCTCACTGAGCGTTGGCTACACAGATCCATAAGCCAAAGATGAAAATTGTACCTTATTCGGGCATGGTGATGGGGAACTTGAGAATGGCCATCGGGTTTGCCAAAAGATCGTCGGAGATCAGCCCCACGGTGGGCGCCAGCTGTCGGTGTTTTATCGTTGGGTCTACCAAGGGATACCCTTAGGTAAAGAGATGATCGTGGGGGTCGTCGAGATCAAGAACACTATGGTACAAACAACACAAGAGTTATACAGGTTCGGATCGCAGATGTTGCATAATACCCTATGTCCTGTGTGGTTTGTATTGCCTGGGACACGTAGAGAGGAAGTCTCTATGCATTGGAGGTTTTAGCTAATGCCTTGATCTCTAGATGATTAGTGCTGTATCTCTATCTTCTGCCTCAAAATGCAATCCTAGCATGTGTGTGCTGCATATTAGTTTGTCTCGACCAAATTCAAGGTCACCACTTTTCCCCAAGTCACGTCAATAGTTAAAAGTTGGGTTAAAGAGAGAAAACTAGTGCCACTTTTCCTCATGGGAAAGGGGCCTCTAACATGGTGGTTTACCGCAGCCTCAGTAGCACATTGGATCCTGGGTTCAATTTTTCATGGAAGAGAATATTCTAGAATTTAACAGTGTTGTGCTTTTAATTGTAGGCGATATTCCCATCGACAGCGAGGCGTCTAGACACCTATGGTGACTTCATCAATCTCAATAATTTTTGTAGACTCAGTCTTCAAAGATGCTTATAGGGGTAGAGTTTGCGTATGCACGTTCATTGGGGGTGAGTGTGTATTGTGAGTATCTAAGTTGTATTGTGTAATCTAAAAACATATAAAAGAGATCATATAGATTTATTTTAAGAAGTGTAAAAACAGATGGAAATATTTGATAGGAAAGTCACATCTTTATCCCAGATTTTTTTCAGCGGTAGGTACTGCTTTATCTTTACTCTCACATACTAGTGATGCCACCAACTACTGTCGATGTACAGTACCTTCGAATTTTGAGAACCATGTACATAAGCTCAACAGCTTATGAAGAATAAGTACAATCTCACACTGAGATGATATTCTTGATTCTCTTTCAATTATTTGATGACTAATTGTTCACCCGGTAGGTGAAACACTAAAAGTCATTCCCTCGGTATTGCGTCTTATAGTTATAGATATAAACAATAGCTACCTTCACAATGCGGTCGTGACCTACACTTGAAATTGTAAATAAGCTTTCCTTGCCACACGTACCATTTGACTGATGAGAGAAGAATGCGGAGCGATGAGATCGTGAGGAGGACAAGAGAGAGCAGATGTCCAGTGGCATCAGCGGCTCAATAACCTCTAGGGATGGAATGCAATGGGAATTTTAGGTGAAGGTGCAGTTCGCGGCCTCGCGGGGCCGCGCGGCTCAGCTGGAAGGTTAATTCGGTCAAGCCCCGCGGGCTGTCGTGCGCAATCCAGACCGAACGAGCGAGCCGCGCTGCCATCATCAGAGGAAATGTCATCGAGCTCATGCATTGTGTCGAAATCTCTAGGGTTTGCGGCTTGCTTTGCTCGGCGCCATGAGGAGACGATAGGAGGCTGTCACAAGAGCCCACACGGTGACGTGGCAACGGATGCTCTCGGTCGAGCTGCTACCTTTGTGTTGTTCACTTGAGCTTCCGCCCACGGGCTTCTTGCTTCGGCTGCAAGTCCAAGCAGCTAGTGCACCCTAGCCAACCAGTCGACTGCCAATTAACGCTGCCATTTCTTAGCACCATCTGGTTGGCAAAGAGTCGGAAGCGGCACGATGGTAGAATGAAAAACTTATAATAATCTATACCTATTTATAAGATAAATAAAATTTCTACCTAAATTTTTTGTTTGATCCGTCTTATGTCATTGACAGATGGTGGATCTTAGTCTATCCCGTATGCGATTCGGACCAACCCTCCGTTCACGACTCGATCACGTAGATCCCTACAAATTAACGAACGAACAGTTATACGGACCCAATACTTATACCAACTCTATTCGTAGCAATGCACGGGCATAATTGCCAATGATACTAAAAAATAGTAACTAACTAGTGATCGATGTGTTCTTTTTTGAGGGGGTGATCGATATGTTTGTGCATTGCGTTTGTATAGTTGTATTGTTAGTCTCGAGCACGTTCACATTTAGGGCTAGCTCTATAATTTTAAGGGTCATTGGACAAGCAAGAACATAAGAGCCCGTTGAACTAAGTTTTAGTACCAAAATTACCGTATATAGTATGAATAATAAAAATTACTTTGTAATATATATAGCTCATAAAACATAACAATAGTATAACAAAAAACTCAAAATAATAACAATTATGATTACCTCAAATAAAATATAAAGCTTTAGTGCCTTGTAAAAAATTCTTTTCGGGTATTTCTTGATGCAAAATCTTCAAGAACTATATCAAGATTAATATCGTCCATGCTCGCAAAAAAAAGAAGATAAATACCATCCAAAATATTCTTCTCAATGCTATACATAGTCAAGACATTCAATCTTTCTTGTAACATAGTTGATCTTAAATAATTTTTAACAGTTTTAATTCTGATAAACTTCTTTCAGCTGATGCTACTCTCACTGGAATAGTTAAGAGAATCCGATTTGCAATGGAGGCATTTGGATAGTAATCTGCAGCTTTAACAAACAAAAGAATCTCAATTGTTGACAGCATTCTTCTAGCAACGATATTTGCAACACTTTTAATTCAGAGAAAAAAATCCAAATCAATATTAGAGTTGTTGTCTTGAGAAAAATCATTCAAATAGAAAATTATATGTACTAATTACCTATATGGTCTTGGGCCCCCAAGCTTCATGGACCCCCGGTGGTCGCACTGCCTGCCATCCCCCCTGAGCCGGCCTTTTTCGCATTCTCCATCGTTCTTTTGCTTGCTCGCAACCTCCTCCTGCTCTTCCCGTGGTGGGGAAACAACCGGGAGCTAGTGCTCTCAGTGTTGGGCATTCCAATCGGTTCGGTTTCTCGGTTCCTTCAAAAATTCGGTTCTCAGAAAATAGGAACCATACAATTCCTTTTAGAAGTGGCAAAATTTCGGTTAATTTGGTTCGGTTCCGACTCAAATCAAGAGAAATGAAATATTCTAGGATGAAAAAAAAGCAGCCCATTCAACAGCAAATTTTAGCAGCATGTCAACTGATTTTCATGTAATCAACAAGGACAATTCAAACAACACTGCAGGATAAAACAACAGTACAATATACTCCCTCTGTCCCAAATTATTAGTCGTTTTAGTTTTTCTAGATTTATAGAATTTTGTTATGCATCTAGACATAATATATATCTAGGTGCGTAGCAAATTCTATATACCTAGAAAAGTCAAAACAACTAATAGTTTGGGAATGAGGGAGTATATATGTTATTGTTCTATCAAATTTATAGGAAAAAACAAGCAACAATCACCTACAGATCAAACGGAAGATGGATACGGTTGTTACCTTCCAGCCCATTAACGGCCACCGATTGATGACGGCGGGTGGTGCCCCACCCGCCCACCCGGCCGTCCTCCACCTCAGTCGGCAACTCTCACTGCCGCGATGTGCGCCCACAACCCACCGTCGTCTTCGATCTCGCCCTTAGCTTCCCAACCTTTTTCTAGCCCCCACCGCCGGTCACCGGCCACTGACCATCGGGGATCCAACCCCGCCTGGTTGGCAGCTCTCCCGCTCCGCCTCGCCATCCGCCAGTCATACCGTCACCACCGCCCGTCCTCCGCCACCCCCGGCCCCCTCCTTCTATAGCCGAAGGCCATTGAAACCTTCGGACCTCGATAACCCCGAACCCTAAAGCTCCGCTACCCCCGACCACCACATCGGCCGTCGGCGACCTTGCCAGCGGCCGCTCCCTCCACTCACCACCCCTCGCCGACAACCGCTCCCCCTTACCACTCACTCCGCCCGACGGAGATGGCCGGCTGTGATGGCGCGCAGGGTGAAAAGTAATGTGGCGATGGGGATCTGACGGACGAGATTGTTTGCACCAATCTCAATCGGAGGTTAAACTAGAAAAAAAATCTTTCAAAATATGTATAGACTAGACGTATAACCCGCGCATTTGCGCGGGTAGTATTGAAAATTCAAAAATTTGCATATCGTTATATTCTTACTTAAAGATTATTTATTGGTTAAAATAATTCAAATATGATCTACCTATAATAGCAACTTAATTTGTTGAGATTTAATAATATTATGCATATAATTATTTTTGTTTTTGTTTTATTTTAATTGATTGTTGTTAGCTTTAGTTTTTATTAATAGTATATGTTAGTAACTGATACATAGCTAGATGGTATTTTATATTTAACTTTTCATAATGATATTGGTGGGAGATTTTTAATTAGGCACACGAGTATTTTAGGCATGGTATTTTATATTTATTTTTTTATAATGGCATTGGTGGGTGATTTTTAATTAGGCACATAGGTATTTTGGACTAATTTTATTATAATGGCAGTGGTGGGTAATTTTTATTTTTCAATTTTCCTCTGATTATCGTGAGAATTTCTAGACCTTGAGAGCGAATGTGTAGACTCCGTTTGGCCAGATAATTAATAGTATATGTTAGTAACTGATACATAGCTAAATGATATTTTATATTTAACTTTTCATAATAATATTGGTGGGTGATTTTTAATTAGACACAGAAGTATTTTAGGCTACATGGTATTTTATATTTAATTTTTTATAATGGCCTTGGTGGGTGATTTTTAATTAGGCACAGGGGTATTTTGGACTAATTTTATTATAATGACAGTGGTGGGTAATTTTTATTTTTCTCCGATTACCTGTCACAACCTGAAATTTTTGAATTTCAGGATGTGATTAAAATTAAAAATAAAACAACATTTTTCTCATAATTCTAAAATTTTTCCAACATTTATTCTCTTCACAGGGAAATTATAGATTGGTTGATTTTTTCTAAATTAAATGAGGTTGTTTGTTGGTTATGCATTCATGCAGTCCTTGCATAGTTTTATTGTTTGTTGTTCAGTTTGAATTTGAATTCTTGAATTCGAATTTGAATTGAATGTGTGTGAATCTTTTGCAAAAGAAAAGAAAAGGAAAAACAGTTTTCAGCCCAGAACTCCAGTCCAACCCAGCCCTTCCTCTCCCTTTTTCCCTTTTTTCCCTCCTTCCCTCCGGCCCAACCAAGCGCCACAGCCCAGCAACCCCCGCGCACGCCAGCCCATCTCCAGCGCGCGCTCCTCCACTGCCAGGCGGGGCCCGCCTGTCAGCCCCGTCTTCCTCCTCCTGCCGAGCCGCGCCGCTGCTCACTGGACCGCGCCCGGGCACAGCCGCTGCCCGGTGGCCCGCTACCCGACCTGCCTCGCGCGAGGATCCTCGCAGTCCGCTCCGTGCACGCGCCGAACCGGTTTCGCCCCGCGCTCATGTTCGAACAGGTTTCTCCAGCCGAGTCCGACACGGACCTGCCGTGTCGCACCTTCCGGGCACGCACGCCAAGGCCCGAGCTCTCGAACCCTATAAATAGCACCCCGCGGCATCCTGGAAACCGCAACCCTAGCCGCCTTTGCTCTCCTGCGCCGCGAAACCCTAGCTCGTCTTGCGCCCGCCATAGCCGACCTCGGAGCCCGCCGCGCCGCCGTCTCGTTTCGCCTCTGCTTCAATCGAGCCGCCTTTGAGTTTCCCAGCAAGGTAAGGAACCTCTCCGGCTCTTTTTCCTCCCCGGGTTGCTGTTTCTTCGCGCCTGCGCACGCTCGCCGGCGCAGCTCACCGCAAAGCGCCACCGCAAGCCCGTCCCAGCCTTCATCGTGCCAAGCTTACCCCGCAGCCGCGTTCCCCTTGTCGTGCTGAAGCTCCCTGTGCAGCCCGCGTTCGAAACCGAGGCCGGTAGCGCGTTTCCGCGTTAGTCCGGCGAGGTCGCCGCCGCGCGCCGCCGCCCCCGCTCGCCGCTGGTGCCCAAGTCACCGCTCAGCCCCGCCCTTTTAACCCTGTCCGCCCAGATCGGATCCGACGGCTCAGATCGGTCCAAGTTGAGGTCAACCAAGGGAGTATTGGTCAACTGTGACAAGTTTGCAAAAGAACCCCCAACTTATCCTTATTCAACCCTCAGTCCAATCCTTTAGAAAAGTATCTGTGAACCAGTCCAAAACTTTACACCGAGCCCCCTGAACTTCCTGGTTTTTTAACCCGCACTCCACTGCATTTCAAAAATAATTGCGAAAAGGTCTTTTATTTTCTGTTTTAGCCCCTGTCTTTCCCAGATATAGGAACCCGCCGTCCAAAGCTTTAGTTTTTGTTTTCCAGCCCCTGTAGTTTAGGTTTAATCTCGTTTTAGTCCCTGGTTTCTTTAGAGCTAGCCCCTGGAAGTTTAAATCTATCGCAAACAAGTCCTTAGAATCTTGTTTTAGCCATAACTTCTTTGTTTTAGCTCCGTTTTTATCGATTATTGCGCTCACGTGATCCTTGTGCTGTGTGCAATAGCTTTTATCACTTTGTTATCCTCTATGAGTATACTTTGTTGTGTCTCACAAATATTTTCCATTAGTTCTTAACCCTTTGGTTAATCATGACTAATAAATTTCTGACTCATCATTTATCCCATAGAATCGCCGTTTTAGCTCTGTTTTCGCGTTTCTTGTGCTCTCGTAATCGTAGTAGCGAGCACTATCCTTTAGTGCGTTCTTTTAAAGGCTTTCTTTATTTTGGTGTATTGTTCTTAGCTATACTTGTTGTTTGCTTTGTATGTTTGCCCGAAGATTGTTCCGAGTAGAAAAATCATTGTTCGAAGATTGAAGAATCAAGAATTCCAAGTGAGCAAAAACTGAAGAGCAGTAAGAGTAGCTTTTCGTTGGAGAAAGACAAGTGACCCTAACCATCTTTCTATCTATACTTATTTACAAGATGATATGATTTAATTGGAACATGGAGAACCACCCAAGAAAACCGTACAACCACAATACTATATGGCTCTGATCTTGGCTAAGTAATTAGATGATCTATATGTCGTGCCTGTGGGGTTTGATTGGTAGATTTTGGTTGATCGATATTTGAGGAGCGGGTGAAGGAAGTTTCGTCTTCTGAGGTACCGCAGAAAGCAAGGGACTAGTGCGTACATATAGTGATTCTTTGTAAAGAACTCGTAGCGTCCCTATGCAATCACACCTCGGAAGTGTGGTATTGTGCCTAATCAGCACATATGCGTGGTTCGGTTCAATGTTCTTCAGAACTTTTACACGAATTGTGGTGAAATTATACAACCTCTGCAGAGTTAAAACTAACCGGTTAGCCGTGCTCACATGATTAATAAACTTAAAGATGGATATAAATCACATTCTGGTTATTTCTTGTGGCATTGCTGAGTACCAACCATAAGTGTACTCACCCTTACTTACTGCTGCTCAGAAGGAGAAGGTGTATAAAGATTTTGAAGATGATGCTGAGTTCTAGGCGTACGCAACCCCCAGTCGATTGCCTGTGAAGTTTGGAGTCTCCGTTTCCAGGATAAGCTGTATAACTCTGATAGTCTTTTATTTGTTGTTTGTTTTCTTCTTTTACGTGATACTATTACTGATTATTCACTTATGATGTCTCTATATGTATGAAACTTGATCCTAGCATACATATAACTATGCATTCGGTTTTGTCCTTAAAACCGGGTGTGACATTACCGTGGGAATTTCTAGATCTTGAGAGCGAACGTGTAAGCTCCGTTTGTTGGCTAAATAATAAGATAATAGATAGATCCCCCGCCCCCGCCCCAAAAAGAGGGTTTGGCGGGCTCCGCTTGCTCCGTTGGGCCGGCCTGCACATTCTTTTGCTCGCGGGACACAGCCCGCCCACACAGAAAGGCCGAAACCTCTCGTTTTCCCTGGCAACGAGCTGGTGCATTTGCACCGTTCCGTGTGCTGCTGGCAGTGGCAGCCCAGCTGCCTCCTCGCCACTGCCTTCCCCGGCCTGTCTGGGCCACGCGCCAAACTTGGTTCCCCATCGCCCAGACGCCGGAGGCGCGCTGGACGCCGTTGCGGCAAACTCTTACCACAACTCTTATCTCGTTCATAATTCTGAAGCCACCAACCACTGTCGATGTACGCTACAATATCACATTCCGATGTTATTCTTGATCTTCTTTGAATTCAGTTATTTGATGAATAATTGTTCAGCCGGTGGGTGGAGCACTAAAAGTCATACTCCCTCGGTATTGCGTCTTAGATATAAAACAGTAGCTAACCTCACCATATGGCAGGGAGCTATACTTGAAATTGTAAAGCTTGCCTTGCCACAGGTACCATACCATTGGCTGGCTGATGAGAGAAGAAATGCAGAAAAGACCATGAGAAGAACAAGAGAGCATATCCCGAGTGGCATCAGCGCCTCAATAACCTTTAGGGATGGGATGCAATTCGCCCTGTACATGGTCCGGTTCCAACCCACCAAACCTGTGGAACTGGCCCATATCAAATCGTTTTTGCATACTCACTACGGGTTGGGTTAATCTCGGGTTCTACCGTTTAACCCGGTGATAGATATGTTATCTTTAACCTCTGTCTCTATGCCGTTCTGCATCCCGAATTCGAACTCGTCCTCGTGCTCATGTGTGATGTCTTGCAGGCTGCAGCCGCCTCTCACTAGCTCACTCACGGCGCTCTCCCCGCAGCGAGTGCTCCTCGACGACCTGCCTTGCCCACTAGCTCACTCGACCGAGTCCTCCTCGATGGCCTGCCTTGCGTCGCTAGTTGCGTCCACCTTGCTGGCACTCCACAGCGTCCTCCACTCGCCGGCCCTGCCACTCATGGTGGTGCGGCGCCTTCGCTCCGCCCTCGGCGGCAGCAGCCACCGAGCCCGGCGTATCTGTGCCGCTCACCGAGTGCTCCCGCCCTCTCGCTCGCAGCGGCACCGGTAAATCGCCTCCGCTCCCGGCACTCCACGGCGCCCTCCTGTCACCTTCCCGGCTGCTCATGGTGGTGCGGCGCCTCCGCTCTGCCCACGGCGGCGGCGACCACTGAGCCCTGCGCCGCTCGCCGAGCGCTCCCGCCCGCCCTCTCTCAGTGGCAAGTCGCCTCCGCTCCGCCCGCGGCCAGGGGCGGATCCACATGGGGGGCTAGAGGGGATTAAGCCCCCCTACCTCCCTATTACCAATGGATACCCCCTAAGTCCCTCTTTATTTTTTGGATGAAATTAATAATGAAGAGGAAGAGGGGAGGAAGAAGAAGAGGAGGAAGAAGAGAGTGGACATAATCCCCCTCTATATTTTCGGGCTAGATTCGCCACTGCCTGCGGCGGCGGTGGCCGTCGAACTCGGCCTCTCTGCTCCACCTAGCTGCCGCTCGGCGACGCCGCGATGGCCGTGCCCACAGTGGCGGCCAAGCGTCGCCCCGCCAGCGGTGCCGCCGCGGAGGCTGAGGTCCACACGTCCACTCCCCCGCGGCATCTTGGAAGAAGTTCTGCTCCTTTCATCGACGGTGACCACTACGATAGTTTTCTGTCAAGTCGAAATTTGAGGATGCTTACTCGCTACGCTACCCAAGCGCTTCGGAACTGCGGCAAACATGCATGGCGATCCGTCGAAACCCGTCGAACCCGTGGGTCTCAAACCGCTCAACTTGCTTCGTTGCGGGCTGGGCGGGTTGGTTCAAAAAAACCGCTAAACCCGAACCATGAACAGGGCGAGATGCAATGGGAATTTTAGGTGAAGATTCAGATACCAGATACGCGCGGTTCGGCTGGAGGAGTGGATCAAGCGGGCCGCCGACTGTCCTCGGCGTTCCAGTCGGATCGAGCGAGCCGTATCGCCATCATCGCTTTAAATGTCGTAGCGCTCAAGAGGGGTAACGTGGTCTTTGCGGCTGGCTTTGCTCGGTGCTGTGACCGGACGGTTCTGTTCTCGAGGCTCTCACAAAGCTTCAGATGGTGGCGTGGCAAGGGATGCTCGCGGTGCACAAGCCATCAATGGTGTTGTCCGCTCGAGATTTTTTGCTAAACCCCTCAACTGTGGCCGCGAATAGTCTGCATCAGCTTGTTCCAGTGTTCATGCAGCTTACTCTGTTGGTGGTTGGAAGCATGCATGGTGGCCTAGTGTTGTGTTGTGCGAGACCTGAATCTAAAGCTGAAGTAGTAGTGACTGGTGAAAGCAAAAGAGATTAGTAAGTGGTAGTACACGCTAAAGCTTAGCATCCATGCCCACGGCTGGTTCTCTGTTTGACTATTTTGTGTTTGTGCATGTGCGCGTCATATTCATCACACTGACCAGCTTGAATTAGTGAAAAAAAAACAGAAATCTTGCAAGGAGAGATTGCAGCTTTTTACAGATTTTTTATATAAATCTCATCTAATACTTTAATAATAAGTTGTATAGATCTAAATTTTCAAGAACTAGCCTTCTGGTCACGCCAAACCTCGTGGCACGACTTGGCGCATCCGACCTGCCCTTTGTTCGTCTAAACGGTTGTTTATTCTGTTTAAACAGCGTTAATGGCGAATAGAGATCACATGTGTCGTTTAGGCCCTAAACGATGAATTAAGTGGTTGGACCATTTAAACACATTTAAACCGTTAAAGTCCGTCTAAATAGTCTCAACTGAGTTGAGTTAATCATGATTAGATGAGCTAAATGATCATTTAATTCATAATTTAGTGAGTAGGAAGATTACAACTACCACAATCAATACCGAACCAAGTAGCACCGTAAGTATATGAAATGTTGTGGGATTTAGATTTGTTCCAAAAGATTATTTGGCAAAATAGCTACTTTTTACATATGCAAATATGTAGATTTTCTAGCATATTTGACATTTACGTGCATAAATATGTATATTTTAATATTACTATGCCAAACCGTTTAGACCGTTTAACTCTGTTTAAACACCATTTAGACGGCCTAAACACTAAACAAAGGGTGACTGACTGTTTACCGTTTAACGTTTAGGATAACATTGGACCTGCCACACTTGCTGACCTTGCAAGGTTGAATCGCACTATATGCTTTGGCGCGACTGAGTCGAGCCAGGCGTCATGTCATAACTCAGCCTTATACAACTTTCTTCCTCCTCCTTCCTTTCTTTCTTACCCTAACATCCGCCTATCCCGAGCTCTATGGCGCCGCCCCTCCTCCTCCCCCTCTAGATCAACTTCGTTTTCTGCTCGATTTGAAGGGGAAACAAAGGGAAGTCGCCGTAACTCCTCCATTTCTAATTGATTAATTTTCCTTCATTCAGTAAGCACCTCCCTGGCTGCAAAATGCAGCGACAAGGCAGCTCTACCTACACGGGCACCGTCCGAACGCACACAGTTGCAGGAGGCGACCGCACGAGATAGTATAGGACGGCGCCCAGGGGGTTGTGAACAAACCTATATAATAAACAGGTGGAGCAGCTAGCTGATCAGAACCAAAGCAGCCTTGCCCGGACCACTGAACCAACCTGCAGTTGGGGATGAAAACGGTCGGGAACGGTCGGGAAAATCCATCAACCGTTCCCGCAACTGTATTTTTTGGTCGGGAACGGAAACGGGAACGGAAAAATCGGACGGAAAAACGAAATCGGTATTACGGGATATCGGGAACGGAATCAATCGGTCGGGAGCATGCCGATTACGATCGGGAATCGATAACTCAAAACGGGAAAATACATACAACCACTTCAAACATTTAACTCGATAAAATAATTACAACTATGTATAAATAACATGGAAACAAGACTCGTATAACTAAGAAACACAGGTAAAGTGAATCACGAATTCACAATTCACGTTGGAACACATGCAAACAACAATTCACGTTTCCAACACAAGTAACACAGCCGACTACGACAAATACGGGAATTCCCGCGGGAATTTTCCCGCCTGAAAACGGGAACCGTGAAAACGGTCGGGAAAACACCCTAACCGTTCCCGTTCCCGTTCCCGCCCGTTTTCTTGTTTTGTTTTCCCATTTTCCCATTTTTTCGCGGAAACGGTTTACGGTCGGTTTAAACGGTAAACGGAGCCGGTCGGGACGGGATTTTCCCGTCCCATTTTCAACCCTACCTGCAGTTAGTTTGCAATAATCCTATATATAAACTTTGTGCTACTTTACGGTTGATGAAGTGAAGTTTGAGACCACAGGAAACACTCTCGAGAGTTGAACCCTGGTTAGACTGTGATCACCCGACGGCTTTTTCATTTGACCGATTGTGGGAGGACACGAGAATTAGGGTGGAGGGGGCGAGGGGATCAGAGATATGATGTAGACCATCCAAGTCGTCCGGTAGTTCGAATTGTAGTTCCTTCGAGCTGGGATTGGGAGGCATCCGGAGATTCAGCTGGTCCGTGGGTGGCATTGTAGTTCGTAACGTCACGGACCTCCGCAGCGCGTTGTGTAGTCTCCGACCAACATCGGCTGGAGTGCGTGACACATCGCCCACTAGCCAGCCTTCAAGTTTTTCTATTAGCGCACAAATACCACCATTTAGTGGTATATAGTATAGAGGAGGTATAACCCTTGATTAGTAGGGGTAATTAAGTAATTATTTTTCAGATATTATAATATAAGAAATGAAGGTATGGAATTAGAAAGATAGTCCAAATAAAATAAATCCTTATATTATTAATATTATTTCCATATACCCTTATACTATCTATACTACTCATGTATACTACCTATACTATTAATAGTAGTATACAATTAATTTGAACGGTCGGATGTTTCTATACTAGTCCTTTTCAAACACTAGTACAGACCAGTATTGTGTACTGTAAAAGACCTCTCGACCTTTAGAGCAAGTATTATGGGTGGCTCAGAGCTGGCCGAGAGTCTACGTGGACCAAGAGAGAGAAGAGGGCGTCTGGTCATCCGCCCACTCAAGCCAGCTGAGGGGTTCTGCATGCGCTTCTATTGGTTGAGGTAGTGGACCCCACCACCATTATTGTGTTTCTCCCAGCCAGCCGTAGGCGGTACTATTAGACATGCTCTTAGTACATATTTATAGTTCTTTAAGACCTCTCGGCCTTTAGTATATATATTTATAGTTCCTTATTAACGGCAATTCGTGGGTTTGCTTTGTGTGGTCCATTTCGCAAAGTTTTGAACAAATGCAAGGTTAATAAAAGTATATCTAGTTTGTATTCATCCGTCATTAGACAGCTAATAGTCCATCTATCTAACAAGCCTAAAATGGTATATATATTGCTAGTCAAAGTTCAAAAGTTAGGCTTACGTGACATAAGTTGGTAATTACTCCCTCCGTTCCAAATTATAAGTCATTCCAAGAATCTTGGAGAGTCAAAGTTTTTTAAGTTTGACCAAATTTATATAACAAGATAATAACATTTATGATACCAATTAAATATCATTAGATTCTTTGTTAACTATATTTTTCAAGTATACCTATTTGATGTCATAAATTTTTGTGTTTGTCTCTATAATTTTGGTCAAACTTTGAGATGGTTTGACTCTCCAAATTTTTTGGAATGACTTATAATTTGAAATGGAGGGAGTAGAAGTCAAAGTCACTTCGTGCAATTATACATGCAGTCTGCCCCATAAATACCTGGTCTGGCCCTGTGAAAGGTCCAATTCTCAGCTGATAGTAAGAGCAGAACGGGCAAAATGATGAGGGATCTGAACATATCGAGTGGCATGTATTCGCGGATAGGGGGCGATAGCTAGGCTATAGGCTCCTTCATGATACTCAGCCGGGAATGGGATGCAATGGGAACTTGAGGTAGCAAACTGTTGCTAAGAGAGAAACAATGTAAACCCGTCCTCTATATCGATTCCTGTGCTGTAGCTCGTCCGCTCCTGATATTTCAGTGCAAACGGCCATAACGTAGCTTAGGGAACATTACGGCTGAATTACCGTGGTTGCGTTTGGGTACGTTCCAGCAAAGAAATGGGAGCAGTGTTAGTTCTAAGTCTCCTCTCTTTTGAGTACTGTGCGACCCGAGAGGTGCCGACGCTAGTTTGGCGTGTCGCTACGATACGCCAAACTAGCGTTGAAGCTGATCGGTGGATCGGCACCTCTTTTTTTTTTTACCTGCCATCTGCCAAGCAACCACTGTGACGCCGCTGTATGTGAACGGTCCAATTTCGATCATCAGTCCGTCCCTGCTTGGCGTCCTAAAATCCAGGAGGCCTACGTTCAGTATATCTAACATGCTTGTGGCATTCTTGAGAGACACAGCAGATGAATCATAACATATTCACTTCGATCTTCGTTCGTTGAACTCTCCGATGATTGAGCTACCGCTCGGAACATATGATAAATGATTGGCAGGTTGCTTGGTTGGTGAAGAACTAAACTCATGGTCACTGCATTTTTGTTCAATCTCTTGCTATTTTTTGCACAAGAGATCACAAGATAAAATCTCAAACCTGGTGCCACTACTTTATATACAGTATGTGGTTGATGGTGTCTCGGCGCATCAACTAATACCACGCGGCTATTCATATGACGGCAGCTCGGAGCAACTCTCTGAATCGAAACTATATATTGGAGTGGAACCTAGTTATACCGTTGTTTCCTCTGGGTGGCTGATCGCATTAAGCTAGCTAAGGAGGACGAGAATTAGCGAAGGGGAAGGGATGAGTCATGAGATCGACGAGTGGCAGTGAAAATCCACGCGCAGTGCCTGCAAGCTTTGGGATTGAGAGGCGTCGGGACTTGGGAGATTGAGCTCGCCATGATATCACAATCCAAGTCGTCTTTGACCTTCGCTCCGTTCGGCTGCTCCATAGCCGGCCGGCCGGCTGGTTTCAGTTTCTTTCAATTTTTCTCTCTCACATAAATACTATTGAACCAGCCAAAAGAAGCCAAAACCAGCCGGCTTTTAAACCAGCGAATGACTCACTAACGTATTGTCCAAGACAATACGTGAGCGAGTCATGAAGCTGATGGGCCCGTCACATCAGTAGCCAGTATTTTAGAGTTGGGTATTCCTATTTTTCAATAAAAATGTATTTCAAATGTAAAAAAATCACGAATACAGATATCTAAAGATTAAATTTGTTCACGTATCCAATTAAATAAGGAAAAGTACAATATACTTAGAGGAATATTCCAAGCTGCGCAATTACAAATTACTTAAGAATTATTCTAAAATTTAGCTACTGAAAGACATCTCAAACACAATTATTGATCAGATACCTAAAACTATAATATCTCCAGCATGTTAAACATCGATCGCAGATTTACTAAAACTAGTATCAAGCTGTGAAAGATAATTCTTTCTCAAAGGTTAACCTAACTAAATATGCTGACAAGATTCAGAGTTGACAATAAATTTAAAGAGTGATCTATGAAGCTAAAAAGAGCTAGTACTTATGCATCCTTATCTACTGAAGCTAAAAGAAAAACTAGTAATTGTGCATCCCTTGCTATCTGCTCTTGGCCTACTCAGCTCGCCGCCTGCCCCCAGACCATTGCCGAGCAACCGAGCAGTTGTTGGGGGCATTTGTGGGTCGTCTATAGGCTGGCCTCGTGGGAGGCAGATGTAGTGTCATGAGTTAGACGGAGCTATAACGAAAGAAACCAAAATTTAGGTCCATTACAATATGTATACATCATGTACCAGTTTGATGCATATTTTGGCAAAATTGTTGGGTATTCTTGGAAATACCCAGGCATATATACTGGATCCGCCCACATGCTCCCTAATTAACTCCTCTTTGGCATGACTATTCGCGGACTAGTCAGAGATGTTGTGCGCCTAATCGGTTAACTGCCTGCAGGCTATGTCCGTAACTCTGTTGGGTTAGCTATAGCATGTATCGTACTTTATTTAATCTATCTGCCAAGAAAATCATCAGTTCTGGTTCAATATGCTGATGGGCCTCTTAACTTTGAATAACATATATATAGTCACCAATTTATGTCGCGGTAGGTCGGTTAGTGAAGGATTAATAGACTTATTTATACTTACGGCACGCAAGCAACCGAATAAATATGTATACTCCGTGATTCGTCCATGTGGCAATAGTCTCAATCTCTCGGACGCTAGAAATTGGAAAGCCCGCACCGTTTGGCGGTTTGGGGATTGGGAGGAGAGTGATCAGATCGAGCAAACGAGTGGCAGTCGAATTGCACGGGGTACATGGATAGCTGCAAGGTGGGATTGGGAGCTAGTAAAAAAAAGATGGGATTGGGAGGGGTCGGGAGATTGAGCTGGTCTTTACTTTGGGACCCATCTCGTCTGGAGTCGACTGCGCCGGAAGAATGAATACGTTTTTTGAGGTTACAAGCTCTGCCTAGGCAGAGCCGTCTAGAGGGAAGAATGAATACGTGAGCTCATCAACGTGGACAGTGTGTTGTTTGGATCGTTGGGCCGCCCATCTAGTATCATGTAGCCAGGTCCGACCAAATCACCCGAGCCCGGCCCAGTCCAAGGAAAAAAGCACACACCCACTCATCGGCGCACCAGCAACAGCTTATAAACACTCCTTGCCTCTCCATTTGTGCGGCGGCTCGGAGCAAACACTCATACCGAGAGTCCGAAACTCCAAGCTGCTGTAGAACCCTTGGTTGATTGAGCGACGAGCTGAGGGTGATGCATGAGTGCCTGCACACTGGGACCGGGAGGCGTTGGGAGATCGAGCTGGTCATCACTATATGAGGATCTATATCGTTTATGGCACTAGTGTCCTTGGGAAAGAACTAGCAGACCAGGGTTCAAATCCTTGTTTCTCACATTTGTTCAGGTGGGGTATTTAATACCTCCCCTAGCCCACATCATTTTTATCGTTTATGGCACCGAGCCAGAGACAGGCAAGAACTCTGTGGCTCTGTATGGCGATGTTGCACATCCTTGGTGTGACTTGATGGCCTAGTAATCCATGGCTACCTTCGGCTGACAAATCGTGGACAAAGTATCAGTAGGCTTTATTGGTCAGTTCACCCAATGACTTTGTGCTTGAACTTATACCTCTGCCCCACAAAACATAATGCAATCCTAATACGTGTACATTAGTTAGTCTCCACCAAATTCAAGGTCACTAATGTTTTCCAAGTCATGTCAATAATTAAAAGTAACGTGGTTAAAGAGAACTAGTGCCGTTTTTCCTCAACACTAATTTTTTTGCGACCGTACCTGATTTCACTAAGAGGAGAAGACATTTTTTTTACATATAAGTTGGTTTCAAAGACTTGAAACCAACCAAAAACCACAACAAAAGGATTATTATAGGGACACAATTGTGCGACCTGGTGATCTACCTAAAGCGATAACCACCGGCTCAAGAGACCCGCTTGGAACTAGGCTACTAACTCGTCAGCCACCTGGCAGAGTAAAGCCTCAATTCTAGAAACCCGTCGATCAAAAGTCCGTACATTGCACTCCTTCCATATTAACCAGCGGACCAAAACTACCAGCGAGTCAAAACATTTCCGACCTTCCTTATGAATTCTCTTCCTTGCCTCAACCCACCAAGCAGCGAAGAAAGCAGTTTGAGGTGTGGGAGTTGCAGCATCCCACTCCAATTTGCGTAGCACACAAGACCAGATTTCCCTTGAGAAATTAAAACACAACCGATTAAGAGGCGCTCAATCTTCTCCGGCAGTTGGCTACACAAAGCACAAGAATCATCATCTTGCAGGCCCATGCCTCTTGCAGCGCTCAGCCGTCCAGCATCGATCGTGAAGCACCAACCAAACAAAAAACTTGCACTTAGCCGGGGCACGAGTTTTAATGAGGATCTTCGCTCCCTCATTAGGGTGTTGGCCAATGAAAAATATTTTGTATGCCGAGGAGGTGGAAAAGACCTTGTCGGGCGTCCACCTCCAAGAGATTGTGTCTGAGCGACCTCCGTCAACTGAGTGGCCCGTGATATCTCCTAAACTTGCAAATATTCTAGAATTACTTGCACAGTCAAGGCGCCTGTGATGTCCCGAACCCAAAGGTCATCTTGTAAAGCTTGTGCGACTGTTCTCTGCTTCTTAACTCGCGGTCTCTCTGCATTGCAAAGAGAGGGGGCGCAATGTCCATCAGAGACTGCCCTTTGTACCCAGCAATCAGTCCAGAAAAGATACTTGTGCCCATCTCCGAGTTCAATGAAGATCGAAGCATTGAACAACTGCTCCTCAACACTAATGTATCTGATAATTGTTATAATTGCATTTCGTGCGGAATAGAGGTAGTATATATATTTAGTGTCTAACTATATAAGAGAGCGCATATAGATTTATTTGTTATTTGTTAAGTAGTGTCAAAATAAACGGAAATATTATGTAGGAAAGGTCATATTTTTTCCCAGATTTTTGAACTGTAGGTACTTCTTTACCTTTATTCTCATATACTACTAATCAATGCCAGAACACAATGGAGGCGAAGCTAGGCTCCGGCCCCCTCTAGTGGGAATTTTTTTCACGCACCGTGTGCATGCATGCACACATGCATGTAAGGGTGCTCTCTATTTCTTAGTTTTTTTTACCTTTTTCACACAATCTTTTCAAATAGCCCCCCGTTTAATTTAGCTCACGTTCCACCACCTACTGATACCAACCACCAACTGCTGTTGATGTACAGTATACCTTTGATTTCTGATAGTAGCATATGTATATAAGCTAAACAGCTTAAATGAAGAATGAGTGCAACTACAATCTCACACTCAGGTAATATTCTTGATCTTCTTTGAATTATTTGATGAATAATTGTTCAGCCGGTAGGTGAAACCTTAAAAGTCATGCTCCCTCGGTATTACGTCTTAGGTATAAAAAGGGTAGCTAGCTTCACCATGCGGCCGACCGGCCGTGACCTACACTTGAAATTGTAAAGCTTTCCTTGTCACACGTACTATTTGGCTGATGAGAGAAGAATGCAGAGAGAGATGAGATCATTAGAAGGACAAGAGAGCAGATGTCGAGTGGCACCAGCGGCTCAATAAACTCTGGGGATGGGATGCAATGGGAATTTTAGGTGAAGTGCAGTTCTCGAAGCTGCGCTGTGTTCGACTGCTGGCTGCCGACTGTCGGCGGCGATCGAGGCCGGACGAGCGAGCCGCGCTGCCACTATCTCTTAAAATGTCATTAAGCTCATGCGTTGTCGAAATCCCTGGGGTTTCAGAATAGTTTTGCTCGGTGCCATGAGGGAACCGTAGGCTGCCGTCCTGTTCTCGACTCTGGATCGCTCGCAAGATTCCACACGGATGCGTGGCAAGGGACGCTCCGCGATCGAGCTGCTACTTTGTGTTACTAGCATGTCAACTGTGCTTCCGCACGTTCTAATTAGAAGTAATATAAGAATGAGGTCAATAATTATAATTATTTATCTCATATCCTTTTCCATCTATTAAATATTCTACCACATACTCTAAAATATATATTCATCACTATCTAGTTACAATAAATTTCATTTTATATTACATCTCCATATGTATTCGATATATATTTAGTTGAACTATTTGTTTGTAAATTTGTATTCTTGTCTCTTCTGTCATACCTGAATGCATGGTGACATATATCGTTAGTAGTATTTTATATAAATAATAATATAAATAATATATTAATAACAATAGAAACAATAATTTGGAATTTTATATTGGTGCATTTTAATATATATTATATTATTTAATTTAGATTCAGATTTAGAGTAATTTAACTTGTAATAATAATAACATAATTGGATAATTTGTATGCAAATTTAAAGAGGTATTTGTATAATTTTTATAATGGCATAGGTGGGTAATTTACATAAAGATTAGGGAGTTACTTTAGATTTTTTTATAATGACAGAGGTGGGTAATTTAGATACATGTTTAGAGGGTTATTTTAGTCTATTTTCATAATGGCAGGGGTGGGTAATTTATTAGAAAAGATAACAGATTTGATGGTTATTATAATTAGAGTTATTAGATTGATGGCTGGATGTTTCTAATTTTTGTGAGAATTTATAGGATTTCTTTATTTTTTAGAGTGTCCACTTAGGATCCTAGGTGGCTTTATGTGGATGTTCTTTGAAGCCTCCAATTAGTAATAGTAAGATTCAAACTCTTTTGTTCAGTCTATTTTTTGCACAAGATCACAAGATAAAATCTCAAACCTGGTACCACTACTTTATGAAAGGTTTATGGTGTCTCGGTGCATCAACTGACACGGGAGCGAAACTCTCTGAATCGAAACTATACATTGGAGTAGAACCTAGCTAGACGCTGTTTCCTCTAGCTGGCTGATCGCATTGAGCTAGGAGGACGAGAAATAGCGGAGGGGAGGGGATGAGTCATCAGATCGACGACGACGAATGGCAGTCAAAATCCCCGCGCAGTGCCTGCAATAGGAGGGGGTAAAACATCATTTGTAGAGGCGGACGCGATACCTGCTCCTATCTTTCGCAGCTAGAAATCGTCTTTTTTTAGATCCGCCCATGTAAATACATTTCCAAGGACGGGTCAATGCATCAACCGCCCCTGCAAATAGATTTTCAAGGGCGGGTAATCGAGTGACCCGCTCCTAAAAATCTGTTTCTATGGGGCGGTTGATGTCTTAGTCCGCCTCTGAAAATGTATTTTTAGGGCAGTTGGTATCACCCACTCCTGGAAATAGGTTTCCCACCAACCATTTTTCAAATTTTCCAAATATGTTTCCGCTCTATTAAATTATTTGAATTTTTGTTTCCCACCAATTTTCATCAAATCAGTTTCCCGATTTATTTAAATTTCTGTTCCCGCTCACCTATCAAGTTAGTGTGTGATTGTGTTCACCTTTTCCAAATCTGTTTTCCGCTTTATTTAAATTTTTGTTTCTCGCCAATTTTCACCTATCAAGCTAGTGTGCGATTTTATCAAGCTAGCGCGCCATTGAGGATTTTGTGATTGATGTTGAATAAATTTCTTAAATATAACTAATTACAAATTCAAAATAAAATCATATAGAAGTATCATTACAGTGCATCATTAGAGTACATACATCATCAAAGTGCACATAGAATACATGCATGATTTTTTCCTATTTCCCCTAAGTACCGCTACTATAGCTGGCACGAAGTTGTTGATTGTCCCATTAACGGTGGCTTTCATATGTTCTGTCAGTTGACAATTCATGCTCAAAGTGAACAAAATACCCATCTATATGGACCACTTTATGCAAAATGAAATGACATAAATCTTCGACTACATGGGGAAGTTATTGCTCATGGAGTGGACCTTCATGGGTTTTCTGTTGATCCTACAAATATAAAATTCATTGAAAAATTCAGCCAAGTGTTAGATGCAAGCAATAACAATATGCAATTATGCATCTATCCCTAGCAAAGAGTAGACTTACACGCTCGGGATCTTTTGTGTATCTCCCGAGCTCCCTCATGTGCTCGCACACGTAGTTTCCATAGTACACGAAACTTTCAGGTTGCTTGTGGCATGAAAAGTTTGTGCGCATCACCATTTTTCTTTCTCCGGGGGATGAATTCCTCCTTTGAAAATGTAGTGTTTGTAAGCTCTGTTTTTTATTTAAAAAAAAAGAAATAAGAAGTTATTTATATTTGGAAGATTTAGCATGATGTCCATATATAGGATAACAATTTTGCTAACATGTTGAGAATGGATACGAATTCAGCGTATCTGCTCAGCGCAAAATCAGCCGAGTCCAATACAACCATTTTTTCACGCTTCAGTTGTATCATAAATGCAATCCAGTATTGAAGCGTTTCCATATAAGTAGAGACTAAATGTGATACAATATCAGTCTTAGGAGGCTGATAACACATTTATTCAACAGCGTATCTACCATGTTGTTGCCACTTTCCATTGCTTGCTCTTCATGCCATGCATGTTATCTATGAATATAGGATCATTAGTTATGAGAGATCTAATTGCATCATCTTTTTTATACTAAGACGAACTCACACACATGGGAAACTGGTGATTTTGTTGAAATTCGATAATTGCAGGTCATTCGATCTCTTTTCTTGTCATGTTCAATTTTAAGGGTTTTCTAATTTCTTGTTCATATAGGGTTATATCACTCAACTGTAACAATGATGAATGGTTCTTTAAGTCTTTGATATATTCTTCTCCTTTTCTTTGATATATTCTATTGTTGAGTGACAATGTGATGTCATGCAAGAGAGAAGACACGTTTGTTTAGAGTTTGATATTCTTTATGGTTAATAAGTTTTTTGTTTGTTTAGAACATGTGTGCCTGCAGCTGCAAAATTAATCTGGAAGGGTCCATGACAGCAGTTAACAAGTGACAGGCAAATAAGAGATGCTGCCTGCAGGTTTGTTTGATGAAAAACAGATCCTTTTTGTGCCATCAAGTTATTTGAAGATTATAATAGCTGCACAGGTTGGTTAAACGCTTCTGGGGGCGGAGCCAACTCGGCGATGCCGCCACCCCCGCCGCCGCCCCCTCCGCCGCCGACACGACCAGCCCCGGCCCGGCCGCCCAAGCCTGCGCGCTCCACCCCTGCAACCGGTAAGGCACTGCGCTGGGCGGATCTTGTCGATCTGTGGCCGGATTCACCACCACCTCCGCCCAGATCTGGCCATCCTCTCCTCGACCCGGTGGACTTCGTTCCTGCCACGCCGTCGCCGAGCCCGCGCAGCACTCCGGCGCCCTCGTTCGCGGATGTGGTTCGGCGCACTTCGCCCGCCTTCACGTCGCCCGGCCGCGTCCACCAAACTCGTCCGACCGCCATTACTCCAACGCGGGGTAACGCTGGTCTGGGGAGTCCTGCGCGCACGCCTCCCCTGCGCGCACGCCTCCCCTGCGCTCCCCTCGCTTCGCCGCGCCAGCCGGGCCGCGACATGACACCCGCCCCTGCGACACGACGACATGTCGGGGGGCGCATTCATGGCGGACCGGCGCATCAAAGCCACCTCCTCCGCACCCCACCTCCGCGGCGCTGCGGGCATTCAAGGAGTGGACGGCAGGGCGATGCTTCATCTGCCTGGCGCCTGACCACCGTGCCGCTTACTACCGCGACCCTGTCAAGTGCTTCTACTGCCGACGCTCGGGGCACAAGGAGGCCCGCTGCCCGGAGCGCCGTGTGCGACTACAACCTCGCCGCCCGCATCGTCCGGCGGCTTCGCCACCACCAACTCGCCACCGCACAGCTGGTCCACCGCCTCGGCATCCCCCACCTCCACCTCGCCATCGCGCTGCTAGTCCAGCTCCTCTGCATCACGCGCGGCGCTCGCCGTACACCCACCCTCCCTCCGCCACCACCTCGCACTGCGGCGTCCAGGAGGTCACGCCTTGGGGATCCCTGTACCAAGCCGGATGAGGAGTACTTCTTCGTTCCCTCCTCCTCGACCTTGAGCAAGAAATCAAGGAGTGGGAGGGCACAGCGCTCGTCGTCATGGCTATGAGCGCGCCGACCTCGACGGGAGTGCGCGAGGTGGAAGAGGCCATCCTCGACGAGATGCGCCTTCACAGGGGCGACGTGGTCGTCTCCTGTCACCAGCCACAGCCCTTCCTCCTCAAGTTCGCCAGCCGCCGCCGCGCGCAGCCGCCTCCTCAAGCACCATGGCATCATCCTCAACGTCCGTCCGTCCGTGGCGGAGCCTGGAGGCCGCGCTGGGGGCAGCCATGTTCTTCAGGGTGCGCCTCTGTCTTGAGGGCATTCCGGTTAAGTATGGATTCGGATGTTTATTCGAATGTCAGATTTTTTGTCATTTTTCTTCGATTATGGACAAATAAGATATAGAATTTACTATGTAAATTCATAGCTTTATATTTAACATTGATTTTGTAAAGATTCATAAAAACTAAACCTCAAATTTATCATATATATTCTCAAATAATAGATATAAAAATTCGAATACGGATCGGATACGGATTCGAATCTTTTTTCACCTTTTTAATTGTAGGGAGCAAATAATACATAAACAAATCTATACAAAATTTTATTCTTATGTGTAATAATATATTTGATAATATAAAAAAGATTAGCATAAAATTTTAAGCATATCTATTTTAAAATATTAATTTTGTTCTAAGAATTCGGATGTCTAGATCCATCGTTAATTCCGGTTCACGCCTCGAACCCTGAGATCGTGGAGCGGCTGATTGGACGGTCCTGTGCGCTGGAGTGCATCGACACCAACTTGTTGCAGCCGGACGACACCAGGACAATCGATGTCTGGGCGTGGACGCCCAATCCAAGCAGGATCCCCAAGTGCCTGTGGCTGGTCGTCACTGGCCGCGGGGACGCATCGTCGGTTACCATCACCAACAACCCGCCGGCACCATGGTTGAAGGGCGCCAAATTCCGGGTGTTGATCCATCTGGAATGGATCCACGACTACACTTCCGCCACCACCGATCACTCCGGGAAGGGTGGGATATCAGCGGCGGAACCCGAGCTGCGGAGGCTTCCCTGGCGCCGTGGAGCTGTGGATGGCGAGCCGGCTCCACAGCCTGAGTCCCCCCCCCCCCCCCCCCCCCCTCAACGTCCCTCCCCCGGTCTGGACGGTGCGCCAGGACCGCCGGGAAGAGGAGCTCCGGCGCGTGCGACAGGGAGGGAACAGTCGGAGGAACGACGACGCTAAGGAGGACACCGCTCGCCAGTAGCCGCAGTACAACAACGACCACCCCAGGCGCCCCTGGGAACGTCATCAGCGCCGCGACGAGCACGACGACGACGGCAACCCCGGCGCCCATGGTTCTCGCGCCCGCTCTATCCACGGTGCCGGGAACATGGGCCAGGAGCCGGTGTTCAGAGAGAGGGACCGCTCCCCACCACGGCGCAACTGGGGCTCCGGCCACGACGGCAGGCGTCGCGACGCTTCCCCGCTGGCCCCGATCAACAAACTCCCCACCATCCGCGACCTCCGTGCGGAGAACGACGCCAGGCTTAGGTTCCTCTTTAGGGCGCAGGCAGCGTCGATGCAGGACGTGACGAACAACCTGCTCAAGAATCACTCAGTGAGACTAGCCCACGACCTGGTCCTTCCGGCCATGAATGACTACATCACTAAGGCGCTGCTACTTGCTGATAAGCTGGGACTTGATGATGAGCCCATCCTTGATCCTACCTTTACTACAGGGAATGAAGCCTTGTCCGGCAGCAGTGCGGTGGGGGCGATTTTGGGAAGCGGTGCGAGCGCTGGGCCTCCACTGGAGCCGGCGCCGGCTGACGTCCCGGTGGAGGCAGCCTTCCAGAGGCTCAAACACTCCCTGCAGGCTGTTGCGGCCGACTCTCCTCGGGCCGTCACCAAGGAGATGGTGGCCGAAGCTCTGGATAGGATGCAGGCTGCGGTGGCTCAGGCGACTATGGACTTGCAGCTTGCCTGTGACTCCCTGGAGCAGCCGGCCAAGCCTGCGACTGCCCCGTCCAGCCCCGCGGGGACGGGGCAACTGACGGAGGGCGCCAACGGCAACGACGATGATGGCTCGGGACTGAACGCCTTCTTCACCACGCCGCCGCCACCTGCAATCAAGCAGGGGCCGGAGGTGCTGTGTCAGGTCCAGGTTCGCTGCCGCAAGACTTACGACATGTCCAAGGTGCGCCGGAGTGCGCATCTGGCCGCCAAGCCAGCCATGCCAACGCTGAGGATAAGCGTGCACCGATCGAGCAGGTGTTGGTCGACTACGTCAACATGTACAGTGGCCCGCTACCACAGGACATCGTGGCTGCACTGTCCACCTTCTTCTGCATCCATGACGAGTTCGCGATTCAGTTGGACGAGGTGATGTTGGAGTTGGCGGGCATCGACGACGTCCAGGAGGTGCTCAATGAAACAGATGAGTGATCGTGCGCCAGTGCGACAGCAGGGGGTTCGCCGGGATTCGTCTCCGCCGGAACACTCCAAGATTGTGCTTTTGGCTTTTGTGTATCTGCATTACTTCATCGCTGTCATGAGTTATGTGTGTCTGAACCTGTTATTCAGCGCCATCGCCATCTGCGTCGACGTCCTCGCAATTTCCAAGTACTATGAATTGTTGTGCTACTTAGCTTCACTTGGCATACTTTGCTTCACTGCTTCAGACCACCTGAGTTACGCTGATCCAACATGATTGCGCCAAACTTTGATGTGTTGTGTTGGAATGTTAGAGGCTTGAACACTCCTGCGCGCTGCATCACCGTCCACGAGCTAATGGCAGCAACACATTGCCACCTTGCTTGTTTCCAGGAAACTAAGCTAGCGTCTGTCGATGGGGCCTTCGCGACATTCTTAAGCGGTTACAAGCTCAACCGATACGCGCATAAGCCGGCACTGGGTACTAAAGGCGGCATACTCCTACTCTGGAATGACGGCCTTTTAGACCTAAGTGATATTGTGATTAGGCGATTCTCGGTAACAGCCACGGTTACCATCGTTGAGTGTGGGACTACCTTCTCCATCACGGTAGTCTACGGCCCGACACGGGACAATCGCAAACAGGCTTTTTTGCATGAGCTGCGGAACTCCAAACCATCTGGAGATGTCGGGTGGCTTGTGTTGGGTGACTTCAACCTAATCTACCAAGCCAGGGACAAAAACAATCGGAACATAAACTTCCATAGAATGCGTCAATTTCGGGCAGCTCTTTCCTTCTGCGAGCTGAAAGAAATTCACCTTCAGAACCGGAAGTTCACCTGGAGTAACGAAAGGAGGCGGCCTACCTTAGTCAGACTGGATCACGTGTTCTGCAATGAGCGCTGAGACCTCGTTTTCGAGCAGCACGGCCTACAGGCGCTGGCCACGGCTCTCTCCGACCAATGCCCTCTAATGCTCTCTAGTCTTGCGGGCCCTAGAAGGCCTCGACCATTCCGTTTTGAGAATTTCTGGACAAAAATCCTAGGATTTTTAGACGAGGTGCGTACGGTCTGGCAAAAGCCGTCGCCGCATTCACAACCGATCCGAATCCTCCATCACAAACTCTCCTGCACAGCACGACATCTGCGTAAATGGAGCCAATCCATACTGTCGGACACGAAAAAGAAATTGTTCATGGCACTAGAAGTGATCAAGAGGCTTGACATTGCTCAAGAAAGTATGGCCCTTTCTGATGCCGAGCTCACACTGAGGCGGGGCCTCAAACGACGAGTAGTGGGACTCTCCGTGGTGGAAAGAGCTAGGAAAAAGCAAGCATCAAGAATCACAAACCTAAAGGAAGGGGACGCCAACACAAAATTCTTTCACCAAAAGGTGAATGCCCGCCGCAGGAAAAACAACATACAACTCCTGCAACATCAGGGGGGATGGGTCACCACACATGAGGACAAGGCTTCGATAATACAGGACTACTTTGCGGCGGTAATGGGGCCACCGCAACCTCAGGTTAGGGACTTCAACTGGGAAGTCCTAAATGCTCAGCGATATGACCTTGACACCTTAGCGGCCCCGTTCACCAGGGATGAGATTTTGAAGGCTGTTTTACTCACACCCTCTGGAAAGGTGCCTGGGCCGGACGGGTTCACCATGAACTTCTTCAAAACCTGCTGGGAAATCATTAGCGGCGATCTGGTAATGGCGTTAAACACTTTCCATGACCTTCGTTGCTTGAACTTGGACCTCCTCAACACGGCGAACATCGTGCTACTTCCTAAGAAGGAAGGGGCAGAAAAAATTGGTGACTATAGGCCGATCAGCCTCATTCATAGCATCGCAAAGCTTCTGGCAAAGATCTTGGCACTGAGGCTAGCTCCAGCAATGCAGCAAATCATCTCCAAAAGCCAGAGCGCCTTTATAAGAGGTCGTAGCATCCACGATAATTTCATGTATGTGTGGAATATGGCGAGGCGATTCCACAGAAGCAAGACCCCAATGCTACTCATAAAGCTCGACATTTCGAAGGCCTTCGACTTGGTACGCTGGGAATACATTCTTTCCCTCTTGCATCATATGGGTTTCCCGGATAGATGGAGGGACTGGATCGCCGCTAGCTTCTCAACGGCGTCATTTCAGGTCCTACTTAATGTTATTCCAGGACAGCACATCGCCCACGGTCGTGGCCTACGTCAGGGTGATCCACTCTCACCCCTGTTGTTCATCCTTGCAATTGACCCCCTGCAACGTGTGACGGCCCATGATTTTAAATAGCCAATTTAGGGTAATTAGTAGCAAATCATGCATCATTAAATAGCAGACTTTGAAATGTTGCATGTGTATGTTTGTGTGTTTATGTGTATATAAAATTTTGCACATAAAATGACAGGTCAAATGAACCATAGTATTCGAGGTTTTAAACAATCTTTTAAATTTTAAACAAATATGCTTTGAAAATAATTTCTAAAATATAGCTCAAATAAATTTTTGGCCAAAACCAAAGTTGTAGAGTTTTTAATGGCGAACAACTTTTGTGTTCAAAGTTTTTTTTTCGAGTTATCACACAACAATGGGAGAAAATTTTAAATTCCGAAGTATATAGTACCTTTTCACATGCACTCAAGTTTTAAATTTTATTTTTCAAACGAAGCCTCAAATGAACTTTTGCCTAAAACGAAAGTTGTAGATCTCGAAATTTTGAACAACTTTGGTATTCAAAAGTTTTTCGTTTGAGGCCATGAAGAAGGAGAAAAACTGGTTTTACAAACTGGACTTTGGAAATTCGAGCTAATTACAGAAATGCCATCGCCTCCATCTCCTGCTCTGCTCGTGCCGCCGCAGCTTCTCGACGTCGGTGCCAACACGCGTCGCCATGCCTTTGCCTCGCTGCTGTTCCAGTCGTCTCACGAAGCGAACTCCAATTTCCCCTCAGCCTCCTCCTCGCGCTAGAGCCGAGCTCGCCCAGAACCGCACCATGGGCGCCGCCGCCTCTGCTCCCGCGGAGCTCACCCCTCCGGCCTCCCTCCGCCCCAAATGACCCCCCAGCTAGCTCCCCGTCGCCGCTCTAAAGCTCCTGCACCCGGCCTCACCTTGCTTCTTCCACCAGAACGCCGCCACCACGAAGCAGGGCCGCCGCCGCCCCTAGGCCACCGTTGAGCTCCTACCTCCGCCTTCCCACGGCTCCGATTGACCTCGGGAACGGCTTCACCTCGCCCCAACGGAGCTCCCAAGCCCAGCCACCTCCATCCATGGTCGCCGGAACGCCGCCGCCACAGCACAGTTCCGCTACTGTCCGCCGGCGCATGTGGAGCCGCCGCCTCGGACCTCCTCCCCGCGAACCAAGGACACCCAGAGGTGCGGCTCAGTCCCCTCTCTCTTTTCCCCAACTTTCCCCTCACCTCCGGTGCCTCTCCTCGCTGGAAACGGCGCCGTCCGACCCTCCTCTGTTCTCCAATGTCCGCCAGGGACCTCTAGTTAGAAGAAACAGAAGTTCAGGGGCCTCTGCGCAAAAAGAGATCCTTTTTCCTTTTTCTTTTCCAAAGCAGTGAACTTTGAAAATTCGTATAAAATCGTAGAAAAATCATAAAAATACAAACTAAAATGTTTTGGAGTCCTTAGATCAATACCTACAACTTTTGTTACAGTCACATGTTCATATTATGCTTCTATTTTAATCTGGGAAAAAGATTAGATTAATGGGACTTTAATTGTTCTAGGAGTTTTGCTCAGTATCTTTGTGTGATTTTTGATAGGTAGCTACTTCATGGAATGCTTAGCTTGGTGTAAAAATTTGAGCACAAGATAAGACTTGTAACTAGATGAAACCCTTTTCTTTGTTGGATCTAGCATAATACTTTTCATTTTTTTTGTTATTGATGTTATAATGAATATTTATGGATGAAACTTTTTCTGTACACATAATATCCTGAAATAACAGTGCAGTAAAAGTTTGAAAGCCATCACATGTCTCTAGATATGGTTTGATTTAATCCATGTGTAATCGTGCTATCTCATGATAAATAGTTCTAGTAATTAGAAAAATCTGAAATTTATACCATTATTTAGTTTTGGGTATATGAACCTGCATGCCAAGTTTGAGGGTCAAATGTGGAGTATAACCTGAGATGTTAGTTACTCTTGATATCACCTTGCTTAGTTTGTCATTTTTTGCTCTGGTCTTTATGCTACATATTTATATATGAATTTTGCAGAGAATGACTTTCTAGATATATAGTTGCTGTACAAAAAGTTTGAACATGTCTACTTAACAGAAACTAGCTGGATTATTTATGCATGTTGTCACATAAGTAAATGCATTACTGAAGTTGTAAATGGTTTTTAAATGCTGAATTTACTATTGTATGTGTGTTGAGTTGTTATTTATTTAGCAAACCATGATTTACTTGCTTTCGGAAACAACTACCACTTGTTTATGACGTTAGTGAGCTTCTTTTGTGCCGTTGATCATGATGCCTTGTGTAGTTAGAAATGTTAGATACTACTCTATAAACGACTGTCCAGGGAATGTTAATTAAGAAGTTTCACATCCAATTCATTTTAGGTTAGACTACAACTTTATCGTGAAGGAAAATAATAAAACATAAATCGCTAAACAACTCGGAACTTGCATTCATACATATGCATTGTTGCATTCCATTCAGGTGCGATAGATGAACCGCATGGAGGATGTGATGTCGGAGCCGAGCCAGAAGACGGTGAATGGTGGACACGTCTAGAAGATGGGCGGTTGGATCCCGATGTGCTCGACCGAAGGAAGATGCTCGCTGAGCACTTATTCTTTAACTAACACTGACCTAGTGTTATTTCCAGGCAAGCCCCGGAGCATGTCCTTCTATTTTTAAATTATGCAACTTATTATTGTTCCTATCTACTTGTGCATTTAAGTTACAGGAGTTGACTGGAACCTTAGTTGCATGATCCTAGGTACCTATGCTTGAATACTAGTATGTGTAGGACGATAGTTAGCTATGCTAATGGTTCGGTAGAAGTCGAGTGATTTCCTGTCACTCGCGAGAAATTATAGGAGTTGGTTGTTTACTACTTGCTACAACTATAAGGTCTAACGGGCGGGGTCGTGATACTCTGGATGCCCCGTCTGTTTAGTGAAAAGTGATAAGGCCGCAGTGTGTGGTAGTGGTGGTTAAGCGTTTGAACGTACTAATCACATGCCGAGAATATGGTAATCGGTAAGCTTAAGTACTGGATTGAACCGCAGCCGGAACATACTCCCCACCGTCTTGAACTCGTTCACATCTAGCTAATGGCGAGTACAGGGTCGTCGTACTGCTGTACTTGAGGACGGTGGGCCTGTTCCGTGAAGCGGGAATTGAAGGGAAGAGTTGCACGTGTGACTCTGTGAGTAACCACGTGACGTGTGTTTAGGTCTGCCTGGCCAGGTTAACAAATTCGATTCGAATCGTCCGCTTCTCACGGTTTGGGACTGCTTAACCCTTCTGCTACATAGAGTAAGAAGTGAAAGATGGTGATGATGAATATGGTTGATTGATGAAAAATAATTGTTCCCACCATGTATGCTATTGGATAGATGCTTACCTAGAGTGGTTAATTGAACTAGAACCAGAAAGCTAAAACCTAAGATTAAGGATCTACTCTGTACTGCTTTTCGGCAAAACAAAACCCCTCAAGCCAAAAGCCTTGCATGTCTAGATAATGGGCTAAGTATACCCTTAGTCGGGTAAGCCTTGCTGAGTATTAGTATACTCAGCCTTGCTTGTGGCTTTGTTTTTCAGGTGGTACATCTGAGGATGTGGTTGACGTCATGTACGGGCTTCATCATGACGTCTTGATTCATCGGTAGAATATCGTTCATTTCTCCGCCGCACTTAAACTCTGTTGTCTTTTTATGAATTCAAATTTGGTTTGTAATATTAATTCAATTTCATACTCTGTGCTGTAAAATTTGTGGAATGTTGCATTATCTGGACTGCTTTGTCGATCCTGTTCAAGTGGTTTAATCGGGATTTTACCCGACAGCACTGCCGGGTTACTCCGTTTTAAGTGCGTGTTAACCCTAGTTACTGTTTCGATGATGGTTAGCGCATTTAAGCCGGATTAATTTAGGCGGGACTGCCACAGCTGGTATCAGAGCTGCAAAGCATACTTCCAAGAGTGTGACAAACCTTAAAAACCTGTTTTCTTAAAACTTGATCACAAAAATCGCAGTTGCAAATACGTTGGTCCGTTAAGGATTGTGCATAGTTCGTAAAGCCCTAGGGGAATTATGGGAGTTCTGTTAGGTGGCTATTTACTTATGGTTTATTTATATCTGACTTCCAGCACTTTACATTTCTGTCAAACCTTTCTTTTGTGCACAATCAACCCTTAAATTCTGTAACGACGCACCTACGCTAAGGTGAGAAGGTAAGGATCCTCAGTCAGCTGAGAGAGTCTGACCTTCTTGTCGGTGATGCGAGCCGAACGCTGTCCTCAAGCAGTGGCTTACTTGAGGTGCTGTCAATATATCAACTATCGGTTGAATATATTGGGAGTAAAGTATACTCAGTCAGCTGAGGGAGTCTGACCTTCCCGTCGGTGATGTGAACCGAACGCTGTGCTCAAGCAGTGGCCTACTTGAGCTGCTGCCAATATACCGACCATCAGTCGATTATATTGGGAGTAAAGGAACTCGTGAATACGCTATTTCGGTGGTGTATGTTAACGTTGGCCATACGGCGGAAATTGTATGGCTGCCGTTTCTATAGCGAACGGTAATGTATGGGTGAATATGTGGGCAACTGCATATGCGTTACCCATGTGGCGTAGGACACATGGGGGCCGTTTGTGAGTGCGGGCACGAAGGGTCCAGTCGTGAATATTTATATATATCTATTTATGTTGTTCATTTCCTGCAGGTACGCTAACCCCGATTTCGATAGGTTAAGAACGAATAGAATTCGGTTAAATATATATAGGGAGAGACGTAATTTGTGCCAAGCCACCGGCGCTAACCCCGTAAGTCCAAAGCTATTTGGCAGTTGTTTTGTTTTGTGAGAACGTATAGGATGTGCATGCATCATGGCATATCTTGGTTTGGTTGATTGCCTTTCTTGTTATGTTGTTTTACTAAAATGTGATGCTCTTATCTAAATGTCCTCCTAGGTTTTCTGTTGTAGTAATGTGACCGACGTAATATGCTAGTTCAATCTTGAGTTGAGAAGGTCCTTTTGTAAGTTAGTGGCTTTGGGTCTTGCGTAAACCTTACCGTTGATCTTAACCTATCAATCAATCTAACCCTTGATCCATGCCTTGAATCTATTCCAACAAAATCCTTGTTACTTTTCCTTTCGTGACTAAGCCTTGGTTTTTGTCAACAAAGTCCTTCGATTCATCGTTCAATGACCGGTTTATCTTTTCTTGATGTTGTAATCTATATTGCTAGCTACCTTGATTCCAACATTTAAAAACTAGTACCTTCATTCTCGCTCAGTTAATTTTGGATAAATTAAAAAGATTCATGATAATAATAACATTTGAAATACATTTCTTGATGCAACAATCATGCATCACATCATTTCATGTCAATGGTCAATGCATGGTATTGCATCGTCATCGGGAATCCGTAGATTGCTTAACAAGAATGCGTCCGAGTATAACATCATGGGTTGTCTTCAGTTCCCTCTAACCTATCTTGCCGTTGCTGGCACTATTGGGTTGCTGCTCTTGATTTCTCGTGTGGTGTTTAGTCACGTGACCTTGATGCCGCGACGGAACCTAGACTCTCGTGTGCGCTGCAGCCACATGATTGAGCTACTGGGAGCGCGCTGGTGTCTAGGCATGTGTGATGTAACTCACTGCAATCCCTTTCTATGCAACCTTACTAGTGTCCTAACTTCTGATCCTTACTCAAGTGTATAGGGCTAACGAGTTTTAGTCGCGGGAAAATGGGTACGGTATGCGCATTGCACGTTGTGCATCATCAACTTATCCATATGTGCATCATGCTTATGCATCTCATACATGCATCCGTCAAGAGCATCCTCATCATTGCATCAGAGTGTATGCAAAATTGGGTCAGCATCGTGGCAATTGCATCATGTCATATTCACCATTTCATTCGCATGGGAAAAATTTCATCATTATATTGCACTAGCATTGCAATCATACATCTCAAGGGTGCATCATTCTCATGGTCATCGAGCATATGCATCTCGCATCATACCGTTTAATATAATCAACAGTTTGAGCACGAATGTTTTTGAGCAAAAACTCACCTTGATATCTTTCCTATCTAGATTCACCACCAGATGGAGGAATTGATTCTTCCAGGACTTAGATCCTCTCTTCTCTGCAAAATCCTGCTATATGTTGGTACTAGAATAGTCCACCGGTCCTTTTCAGCCGACTTTGGTGGTGATTGTGTCCACATATATTATCCACAGACTCTTGCTGCAAAAAAAAAAGAAGCCCTGGAGCTTTTTCGTGTGGAAAAACAATTGATTAGTTCACATAGTGGCACGATTAATATCTACCACTCATATACCATACCTTGTATTTGGATCACCTCTTTGCTATCCATCTTTTCATAATGCTCGTCCATACAGTATTTCTCTATACCACCCGGAAAATTCTGGTTACAGATGTGCTCGGTAGCGGTGTTATTAATAACGACTAGCAATGCTACAACGAAAACGAGGGCCTTCTGTGGACAACCGACACCAGGTTCTATTACTCGGCACGCGCAGATGCGAAGAGGATAATCTCCCAAGGAACTGGTAATGGATGTGAACGTGGGAAGACTCCAAGAGGTGGTAGACAAGGGACTCCGTTTAATCTGCCCAGATGCTCAAGCAATCTATGCCATTACCATTGGAACAAGAGGGCATAAAACACACAAAGTTGGACAAGTTACCAATCGGACCAAATCGGAGGAGATATCGTGTTTCTTATACCTTGCTTGCTAAACTTTCTCTAAGTTCTCAGTCCTTCTCTGCAAAGGATCATATCGTCAACATCAATCTTCTCTATCGAGGCTTGGTTCTACAGGCTTTGATGATTAGTCTACTCCTCTTTCCTTGAGAGTCTTTCGTACGGAATCTCGGGACGAGATTCTTTTTAAGGGGGGTAGGCTGTGACGGCCCATGATTTTAAATAGCCAATTTAGGGTAATTAGTAGCAAATCATGCATCATTAAATAGCAGACTTTGAAATGTTGCATGTGTATGTTTGTGTGTTTATGTGTATATAAAATTTTGCACATAAAATGACAGGTCAAATGAACCATAGTATGAGGTTTTAAACAATCTTTTAAATTTTAAACAAATATGCTTTGAAAATAATTTCTAAAATATAGCTCAAATAAATTTTTGGCCAAAACCAAAGTTGTAGAGTTTTTAATGGCGAACAACTTTTGTGTTCAAAGTTTTTTTTTCGAGTTATCACACAACAATGGGAGAAAATTTTAAATTCCGAAGTATATAGTACCTTTTCACATGCACTCAAGTTTTAAATTTTATTTTTCAAACGAAGCCTCAAATGAACTTTTGCCTAAAACGAAAGTTGTAGATCTCGAAATTTTGAACAACTTTGGTATTCAAAAGTTTTTCGTTTGAGGCCATGAAGAAGGAGAAAAACTGGTTTTACAAACTGGACTTTGGAAATTCGAGCTAATTACAGAAATGCCATCGCCTCCATCTCCTGCTCTGCTCGTGCCGCCGCAGCTTCTCGACGTCGGTGCCAACACGCGTCGCCATGCCTTTGCCTCGCTGCTGTTCCAGTCGTCTCACGAAGCGAACTCCAATTTCCCCTCAGCCTCCTCCTCGCGCTAGAGCCGAGCTCGCCCAGAACCGCACCATGGGCGCCGCCGCCTCTGCTCCCGCGGAGCTCACCCCTCCGGCCTCCCTCCGCCCCAAATGACCCCCCAGCTAGCTCCCCGTCGCCGCTCTAAAGCTCCTGCACCCGGCCTCACCTTGCTTCTTCCACCAGAACGCCGCCACCACGAAGCAGGGCCGCCGCCGCCCCTAGGCCACCGTTGAGCTCCTACCTCCGCCTTCCCACGGCTCCGATTGACCTCGGGAACGGCTTCACCTCGCCCCAACGGAGCTCCCAAGCCCAGCCACCTCCATCCATGGTCGCCGGAACGCCGCCGCCACGGCACAGTTCCGCTACTGTCCGCCGGCGCATGTGGAGCCGCCGCCTCGGACCTCCTCCCCGCGAACCAAGGACACCCAGAGGTGCGGCTCAGTCCCCTCTCTCTTTTCCCCAACTTTCCCCTCACCTCCGGTGCCTCTCCTCGCTGGAAACGGCGCCGTCCGACCCTCCTCTGTTCTCCAATGTCCGCCAGGGACCTCTAGTTAGAAGAAACAGAAGTTCAGGGGCCTCTGCGCAAAAAGAGATCCCTTTTCCTTTTTCTTTTCCAAAGCAGTGAACTTTGAAAATTCGTAGAAAATCGTAGAAAAATCATAAAAATACAAACTAAAATGTTTTGGAGTCCTTAGATCAATACCTACAACTTTTGTTACAGTCACATGTTCATATTATGCTTCTATTTTAATCTGGGAAAAAGATTAGATTAATGGGACTTTAATTGTTCTAGGAGTTTTGCTCAGTATCTTTGTGTGATTTTTGATAGGTAGCTACTTCATGGAATGCTTAGCTTGGTGTAAAAATTTCAGCACCAGATAAGACTTGTAACTAGATGAAACCCTTTTCTTTGTTGGATCTAGCATAATACTTTTCATTTTTTTTGTTATTGATGTTATAATGAATATTTATGGATGAAACTTTTTCTGTACACATAATATCCTGAAATAACAGTGCAGTAAAAGTTTGAAAGCCATCACATGTCTCTAGATATGGTTTGATTTAATCCATGTGTAATCGTGCTATCTCATGATAAATAGTTCTAGTAATTAGAAAAATCTGAAATTTATACCATTATTTAGTTTTGGGTATATGAACCTGCATGCCAAGTTTGAGGGTCAAATGTGGAGTATAACCTGAGATGTTAGTTACTCTTGATATCACCTTGCTTAGTTTGTCATTTTTTGCTCTGGTCTTTATGCTACATATTTATATATGAATTTTGCAGAGAATGACTTTCTAGATATATAGTTGCTGTACAAAAAGTTTGAACATGTCTACTTAACAGAAACTAGCTGGATTATTTATGCATGTTGTCACATAAGTAAATGCATTACTGAAGTTGTAAATGGTTTTTAAATGCTGAATTTACTATTGTATGTGTGTTGAGTTGTTATTTATTTAGCAAACCATGATTTACTTGCTTTCGGAAACAACTACCACTTGTTTATGACGTTAGTGAGCTTCTTTTGTGCCGTTGATCATGATGCCTTGTGTAGTTAGAAATGTTAGATACTACTCTATAAACGACTGTCCAGGGAATGTTAATTAAGAAGTTTCACATCCAATTCATTTTAGGTTAGACTACAACTTTATCGTGAAGGAAAATAATAAAACATAAATCGCTAAACAACTCGGAACTTGCATTCATACATATGCATTGTTGCATTCCATTCAGGTGCGATAGATGAACCGCATGGAGGATGTGATGTCGGAGCCGAGCCAGAAGACGGTGAATGGTGGACACGTCTAGAAGATGGGCGGTTGGATCCCGATGTGCTCGACCGAAGGAAGATGCTCGCTGAGCACTTATTCTTTAACTAACACTGACCTAGTGTTATTTCCAGGCAAGCCCCGGAGCATGTCCTTCTATTTTTAAATTATGCAACTTATTATTGTTCCTATCTACTTGTGCATTTAAGTTACAGGAGTTGACTGGAACCTTAGTTGCATGATCCTAGGTACCTATGCTTGAATACTAGTATGTGTAGGACGATAGTTAGCTATGCTAATGGTTCGGTAGAAGTCGAGTGATTTCCTGTCACTCGCGAGAAATTATAGGAGTTGGTTGTTTACTACTTGCTACAACTATAAGGTCTAACGGGCGGGGTCGTGATACTCTGGATGCCCCGTCTGTTTAGTGAAAAGTGATAAGGCCGCAGTGTGTGGTAGTGGTGGTTAAGCGTTTGAACGTACTAATCACATGCCGAGAATATGGTAATCGGTAAGCTTAAGTACTGGATTGAACCGCAGCCGGAACATACTCCCCACCGTCTTGAACTCGTTCACATCTAGCTAATGGCGAGTACAGGGTCGTCGTACTGCTGTACTTGAGGACGGTGGGCCTGTTCCGTGAAGCGGGAATTGAAGGGAAGAGTTGCACGTGTGACTCTGTGAGTAACCACGTGACGTGTGTTTAGGTCTGCCTGGCCAGGTTAACAAATTCGATTCGAATCGTCCGCTTCTCACGGTTTGGGACTGCTTAACCCTTCTGCTACATAGAGTAAGAAGTGAAAGATGGTGATGATGAATATGGTTGATTGATGAAAAATAATTGTTCCCACCATGTATGCTATTGGATAGATGCTTACCTAGAGTGGTTAATTGAACTAGAACCAGAAAGCTAAAACCTAAGATTAAGGATCTACTCTGTACTGCTTTTCGGCAAAACAAAACCCCTCAAGCCAAAAGCCTTGCATGTCTAGATAATGGGCTAAGTATACCCTTAGTCGGGTAAGCCTTGCTGAGTATTAGTATACTCAGCCTTGCTTGTGGCTTTGTTTTTCAGGTGGTACATCTGAGGATGTGGTTGACGTCATGTACGGGCTTCATCATGACGTCTTGATTCGTCGGTAGAATATCGTTCATTTCTCCGCCGCACTTAAACTCTGTTGTCTTTTTATGAATTCAAATTTGGTTTGTAATATTAATTCAATTTCATACTCTGTGCTGTAAAATTTGTGGAATGTTGCATTATCTGGACTGCTTTGTCGATCCTGTTCAAGTGGTTTAATCGGGATTTTACCCGACAGCACTGCCGGGTTTCTCCGTTTTAAGTGCGTGTTAACCCTAGTTACTGTTTCGATGATGGTTAGCGCATTTAAGCCGGATTAATTTAGGCGGGACTGCCACACAACGTCTGCTCAGCCTGGCTACGGAGGCTGGTATCCTCACCAGGGTCGCAAGGAACCGGGCAAGACTACGGGTTTCCCTATATGCGGACGATGCTGTTATTTTCCTACGACCTATCAAGCATGAGGTGCGAGCTCTGGCCCACCTTTTGAACCTCTTCGGGCAAGTTACAGGGCTTCACGCGAATGTCCACAAGTCCTCGATCACCCCAATTCGCTGTGAAGGAATTGACCTTGACGATGTTCTTGCGGACTTCGGAGCGGTCCGGACAACTTTCCCGATCAAGTACCTTGGACTACCACTGTCTATTAGGCGCCTACGGAAAGTCGATTTCCAATCGCGTGTTGATAAAGCTGCGAGTCGGCTATCTGGATGGCGGGGTCGCAACATCTCGCAAGCGGGCCGTGTGACTCTTGCAAAATCGGTACTCTCCTCGCAACCCGTCTACCTTTTAACGGCCTTAAACACCACGAAGGAGGTCATGGAATCAGTGGATAGGCTCCAAAAAAAGTTCCTTTGGGCGGGAGATGAAAATCTCACTGGGGGGAAATGCAAGATCAATTGGCCCATGGTCGCAAGACCAACGGACTTGGGAGGGGCCGGCCTGCTAGATCTAGAGAGATTTGCTCGAGCACTATGCCTACGCTGGTTATGGCAGGAGTGGACGATGCCGGAGAAGCCTTGGGTCGGTATGGGCACACCGTGCAATGAGACCGATAAACTACTCTTTGCGGCCTCCACTGAAATTCGGATTAGGGACGGCCAGAAAATTTACTTCTGCGAATCCGCGTGGGTGGCCGCCCGCCGCCCAAAGGACATTGCGCCGGACCTTTACTCCATGTCCAGAAGGAAGAATAGCAAGTTGCATGAGGCCTTGCCAGACAACCAGTGGATCCGGGATATCACAGTTGGCCCAAACCTTAGCCTGCAACATCTACAGCAATTTGTAGAACTCTGGCTGGCCTTGAGGGAGACCAGCCTTAGTCCGGGCACGGAGGAGACAATCAGGTGGAAGTGGACGGCCAACGGAGAGTACACTGCAGCCTCGGCATATCGGGCGCAATTCCTTGGATCAGTCAAGACGGACCTGCATCTGCTAATTTGGAAACCGTGGGCGCCGCCAAAGTGCAAATTTTTCGCATGGCTCGTTATCAAGAATAGAGTTTGGACGTCTGACCGGTTGGCGACCAGGGGCTGCCCGAGAAACGACGTGTGCCCTCTCTGTCGCACTGAACCAGAAACGGCACACCACCTACTTGTCACGTGCCGTTTTACAAAACGGGTGTGGAGCCTAATCGCTGAGTGGCTGCACTATCAGCAGCTGCACCCAAGTTTGTCGGGCATCACACGCTCGGTCTCTGAGTGGTGGCACATCATGGGAGAGCTTCCGAACGTTTCGAAAAAAGCTGTTAAATCACTCTTGCTGCTGGAAAATTGGGAGATTTGGAAGGAAAGGAATGCAAGAACTTTCGACCGGCGCGAGGCTTCGACTATATCGCTGGTGGGAAAAATTAAGGAGGAAGCAAGGGCGTGGGGAATAGCGGGAGCCAGACACCTGGCGAGTTTCGTTGGTCGTTAGTGGCTGGTCTGAGCCGCCCTTTGTACAGTTTTTTTTGTCCTCTAATTTTTGTCTCGTTTAGAGGAACCTTCTGTGGTTTCTCGCCTTGTTCACTTCTTTATTAATAGAAATAAGCACAGTATGTGCTTGTTTGTTCAAAAAAAATAATAGCTGCACAGGAAAGCACTTATAAGAGTAATAGACATTGTTTTGTTGGCATTGCTCATCTACTTCTTTTGTTGGATAAAATTCATGTTTTCTATAATGTGTATGGATGTTATTGGATGTAACTGTGTGTATGATTGTAACAAAGGAATAGAAGAAATTTTATTTCTTTTTTTGTTTCTTAATTCCACATAGGTAACGGGCATTACCATAATGCCTGTTACCCATAACTGTTGTTGGTAATGGGTGTAATTGATGTCCGTTACTGATATTTTGTTATTGGTAACAGGCATAATTGATGCCCATTACTGATATTCTGTTATAGCACCCGTTACCCTTTTTGGGTTACTAATGACCCATCATCGGTAACAGGCAAATGCCCGTTACCAATAGCAATCTATGCCCGTTACCAATTAGGCTTTTTCATGTAGTGATAGGAGTATTAACAGAGGCGGTCATCGTAACAGTGAACGCCTCTGTTAATCGATTTTGCGAGTCTATTTTCTTAACCGTCTCGGTTAATAGGAAATGACTGCCTCAGTTAATGCTGGACATTAACAAATGTGGTTATTTTTTGTGCCCGTTTCATAGCTCCTAAAAATATCATTGTTAATTAGTTTTTATAGTAGTGAATGTGCAAGATTTCATGACCAACTTTCACTAGGTCAAGCTACTAACTCAAACAAAAAAACGAACCCGCTGCTGCTATGCCGCTCGCCGGCCCTGCTGCTGCGGCCGCGCCGCTCGCCGGCCCCACCCCTGCGGCTGCCACTCCGCTCGCCGACCCTGCTGAAACTCCAAGCTGTTGTAGAACCCTGACTCTGAGGGTGATGCATGAGCATGAGGTGTCTGCATACAATTTTTCACACTGCTCCATATAATTTTAAACAAATTTTCATAGCAGCTTACCCGTCTCTATTTCTTAGTTTATTATACCTCTTTCACACAATTTTTTCAAATTGCCCCCCATTTAATTTAGCTCACGTTCCACCACCTACTGATGCCACCAACTGCTGTACAGTAACTTTGAGTTTTAATATATAGTAGCAACAGCTTAAATGAAGAATAAGTACAATCTCGCACACTCAGATGATATTCTTGATCTTCTTTCAATTATTTGATGACTAATTGTTTAGCCGGCCGGTAGGTGGAACACTAAAAGTCATGCTCCCTCGGTATCACGTCTTAGATATAAAAATAGTAGCTAGCTTCACCATGCGTCCGTGACCTACACTTCAGAGATTGTAAAGCTTTTCTTGCCACACTCGCTTGTTGCGTGCCATTTGGCTGATGAGAGAAGAATGCGGAGAGATGAGATCATGAGAAGGAGTAGATGTTGCGGGTATCAGCGGCTCAATAACCTCTGGGGATGGGATGCAATAGGAATTTTATGCGAAGGTGCAGTTCTCAGGGCTGGGCAGCTCAGCTGGAAGAGTCGGTCAAGCTGGCCGCTGACTTTCGTCGGCGATCCAGTCCGAACGAGCGAGCCACGATGCCATTATCGCTCAGAATGTCCGAACGATCGAGCCACGCTGCCATTATCGCTCAGAATGTCATCGAGCTCATGCGTTGTCAAAAATTTTAGAGTTTGAGGATAGTTTTGCTCGGTGCCGTGAGGGAATGGTATGCTGTCATCCTGTTCTCGACAAGATTCCACACGATGATGTGGCAAGGTATGCTCGCGATCCAGCTGCTATCTTGGTGTTCTTCACTTGAACTCTTTTGTACCTGCTTGGCTGCTTCGGCTGCCGCTGCAAATCCAACTGGATTTCTTAGCACCATATTGGTCGGCAAAGAATCAGAAACGAAAAGGCTCATTAAACGGCACGCCGGTAGAACGAAAAACTTTGAATGATACTAAACGACTGTAACTAATATAATTAGTGATCGATTTGTGATTTGTGCTTGTATATTTGTATCGCTAGTCTCAAGCATGCTTCGCTTTCTCCATTGTTCTTTTGCGTGTCGACAACCTACTCCGGCGATCCTGCTTTCCAATGGCCAGAAAACGACTGGGAGGGACAGGACACATGGCGGTGCTCACGTGCATCGGCGACCGACTTAGACCTGACCATGGATCATCAGACCCGACGAACCAAATCGACCTGTCTGAAAAAAAATCTAATCCAACCCGACCTGACAAATGTATGGGCCAGGCTCAGGCTAAATTTTTTTTATCCAAAACCTAGAAAAAAGCTGACCCAACCTAACCGAGAAATTACACATGAAAAATTGGATTTTACCCGACCCGACCCGATAAATGATTCTAGAGAGACTCGACATGGAGCCAAGAGGAAAGCGCAAATAATCAGGGTCGCGCATGCGGGTACGTGCGGACCTGTTACACAGGGTCCGTGCGCGTCCCACCCGCTCATGGGCCACTTCTAGGTAGGTTTCGCTGGCCCACTAGTGGGTTTAAGACCCAGTTTTTCTTTTTTTTTCTTTTTTCCTCTAGAGTTCCAGTGAAACATTTTTTACCGTTTTGTTCCAATGGAACAATTTGTTCCATTCCACTGGAAGGGTAAGATCACTGAACAAATTTTAATTTTTGTTCCATGAAACCTCTTTTTTTACAACGGAACAAATTGTTCCGATTATGGGCCCTGGTGGGCTCCGCTCACTCTATTTGGCCTCTTGAACTGTTATGGGCTGGGCCTAGTGTCACTCCCATGCGGCCCTGCCAAATCGCTTTCGTTTGCTCGCGCGACAGAAGGCCGAAACCAACCTCTCGTTCGAGGGAATTTTTTTATTTTAACCTTTTTTAACAATATTCTAAGTTTAACTCGGTTCGCGTTTTATTTATATGGTGTAGTCTGTTTGGTCGCGCCAGTCGCAGTAGTTATCTGTTGCGCCACTGTGACTGCGCGACCAAATGGGCTATGATATATAAATAAAATCCCAACCGGTTAAACTTAAATATTATTTAAAAAAGGTTTAAAAATTCCGTTCTAGGCGGGCTTCTCTCTTCTTCGGGCCGGTGTGCCTCCGTGTCGCGGCCCAGCTGCCTCCTCAGCGATCTGCTGCCCTCCAGGCTCTTCCAGGCCCAATCGGAGTCGTTTCCCCATCGCCCGGAGGCCGGAGCCCCGGACTCCGCCAGAGCTACACGCCGTCACGCGACTGTATTCTACCACACCTTTGCTTTGCTTGACTGCTAGCACTGTACTACTCTACCACTCTACCAGACCAGTACAAGGTGTTGACGCAAAATTGGTCAACACACAAGCGCTAGAACATGCAGGATCGCAATGATCGCAACCGGACGAAGTCTCCTGGCGACCGGTCAGACCGGTTGGGCGCAGAAAGCTTCGCGAAGACCTAAAATCTCAAGCTCGGGAGGGACCCCGCCGGAGCTCGAAGATCTAGGGTTGTCTTGAGGTCGGCAGGCCACCCAAGACGCCCTTGAACATCGTCGAGACGAGCAAAGAACAGCATGAGATTGGAAAAGCTAGGGTTTGGAGAAAAATAGAAAAATTGTAAATTTATTGATTCGATTGGGTAGAAGGACCTCAATCGGCCGTGGCCTTTATATTTATAGGCCGGGGAAGACGTACACCTTCCAAATTGAGTTACAAACGGATTCCAAATTACAATCCCTAACTCTACTCGGACTGCACAGGCCCAGACCGGTCGGCCTCGGTGTTTGCCAATTTTGGCCTTCAATATATGCCCCCTGCCTTTTTGGTGAGTTTTGCAAGCCAAAAAGTTAGTACCAGCAGCTAGCCTACACAATAACAACAACAACATAGCTTTTTTTCCCAAGCAAGTTGGGGTAGGCTAGAGATGAAACCCGAAAGAAATAAGTTCAAAGTTCAGGCTACCAGCAGCTAGCCTAATTACATAAATTTGAACAGCAAGTACAAGGCTAAAATAATGCTAAGGACGATACTCTATACCGACCATCTTCGTCTTCAAGTGTCTTCCATTAAGAGCCCTTGGAAGACGCTCTCCTTGCATCGTCTCCACCATATAAGAATTCCCGAAGATAACCTTGATGATCTTGTACTCCTTCCCAACTTGGCGACCACTTGCCGAACTTATTGTTCTTTGTCCCAAGAGGTAATATCGTCTTCCAAACCAGCTCACCAATCTGAAAAGATTTCGCTCTTACCTTCTTGTTGTAAGCCCTAGTCACCTGAAACTTGACCTTCTCAATTTCCTTCAAAGCTTGCAACCGGTTGTCGCTTACTTCATCGATATTGTCCATCATCAAGTCATAGTAATCAACAGCAGAAAGGTCATTTTGTTTAGCCAATCTATAAGCGTCCAGATTCACCTCAACAGGCAAAACGGTCTTTTGACCATAAACAAGCTCAAAAGGAGTAACTTTAGTAGCACCATGTCTAGATATACGATGAGCCCACAACGCTTCAGATAATACCTCATGCCATCTCCTGGGATTTTCTTCTATCTTCTTCTCGAGGAGCTTTATCAAGATCATGTTACTAGACTCGGCCTGACCATTAGCCTGAGCGTAATATGGAGATGAATTGAGCACCTTAATCTTGTAAGATTCAGCAAAATCACGTACCTCCTTTGAAATAAAAGACGATCCTTGATCCGTTGTCAAAGTCTGAGGAATACCGAATCTATGAATAATATGCTCTGTGATGAACTCAATTACCTCCCGGTGCATCATATTCTTCAAAGAAACCGCTTCGGTCCACTGAATAAAATAATCCATAGCAACCAACACGAAGCGATGTCCCTTTGAAGAAAGGGGATTAATCTGACCAATGAAATCCAAACCCCAACCTTTGAACGGCCATGGCTTAACAATAGGATGCAATAATGCAGCAGGCACTAACTGAACATTACCAAATCGCTGACATTCTTCCCACCCTTTATAATATCTAAAACAATCCGCCATCATAGTTGGCCAATAAAAACCGGCTCTCCTAAGTAACCACTTCATTTTAGGAGCCGATTGATGCGTACCATAGATGCCTTCATGAACTTCCCCCATAGCAACACGGGCCTGATCAGAATCTAAGCACTTGAGAAGTACATCTTCGGCGGTTCGACGATAAAGCTCATCGTCGATTAAAATGTATTTAAATGCCAAACGCCGAATATTTCTCTCCGCACCATGACCAGGATCCTTTAAATATGTCACAATAAGCACCCTCCAATCAGCAACCTCGGCCTTCCCTTTAGAATTGGAAGTGGCGGCCGACTCGCTGTTCTCAGCAGGGCGACCGGTCAGACCGATCTGTGCGGTCAGACCGGTCGGGGCGTCCGGTCTGACCGGTTCGTCCAAAACTAGTAACTCGGCTGTTGCTCGCATCAGCTTTCTCATGTTAAAACATTTTTAGTAACATCATAGCCAGATGCTTGCTGAGCCAGAGCATTTGCTTTTTTATTACTATCTCTTGGAATATGTCGGATTACAAATTCATCAAAGCAAGAGATAATATCAAGACATCTATCAAGATATGCATTTAAAGAACCATTATAGCATTGGATACTTGCTGCACCACTAGAAGTGAATCACCATAAGTTTCCACATGTTTAACGCCCATTGATTCCAAGAACTCCAAGCCAAATAGAAGTGCTTCATATTCAAATTGGTTATTCGTGCGCTCTTCTTCTAATCGATTTGAGAACTCAAAATAGTACCACTCGGAGAAATCAGAACGGCAACAATCCCTTGTCCGTCATCACAAGCCGATCCATCAAAGAACAACTTCCATAGTGTGCAAGTAACATAGCCGACTTCCAAATCATGCTCATCACTAATCCGATGTTCAACAATGAAATCCGCCACAATTTGGCATCTAATAGCTCTCAAAGACTCATAGGCCAAATCATATTCAACAAGCGCATAAGCTCACTTTCCGATTCTTCCACTCAAAATCGGCTTTTGTAACATATGCTTAATAACATCGGTTTGACAAGTAACTATGAAAGTACTTGATAAAAGATAATGCATCAACTTGGTACAAGCATAATATAATGATAAGCATAATTTTTCAATAAACATATACCTTGTTTTCGCATCAATAAGTCGTCGGCCAACATATGTGATCACATACTCCTTTCCTTCGGTTTTTTGAGTCAAAATAGCACCAATAATTTTGTCTTCCGCAGCCACATAAAGCCTAAAAAGAATACCTCTCTTAGGCGCCTTGAGAACCGGTGGTGAAGACAAATACCTCTTGATCTTCTCAAAAGCCTATTGCTATTCTGCCCCCCAAGTAAATTCATCCTCGTTCTTCAACCGAAGAATAGGAGTAAAAACATCTATCTTTCCGGACAAATTAGATATAAACCTTTTCAAGTAATTCACCTTGCCCAGAAACTTTTGCAAGTCTTTCTTGCAAGCAGGAGCCTCTACCTCCTTCATGGCTTCAATTCTCTTTGGATCAATCTCTATGCCCTTCTCATGAATAATGAAGCCCAAAAACTTCCCAGCAATACACCAAAAGCACACTTGAGCGGGTTCATCTTCAGTCCATACTGACGCATTCTCTCAAGAGCAAGTCTCAAATCAGCCAAATGATTACTCAAGCCGGCCGATTTAATCACAATATCATCAATATAGACCTCTAATATAATGCCAATTAAATCATGAAAGATCAAATTCATAGCCCTTTGATAAGTAGCACCAGCATTCTTCAATCCAAAAGTCATGACAACCCACTCAAACAAACCAACAAAACCAGGACATCTAAAGGCCGTTTTAGACGTATCCTCTTCGGCCATAAAGATTTGATTATAACCCGCATTACCATCAAGAAAACTGATAACACGATGTCCAGAAGCCTCATTGATCAACATATCGCTATAGGCATAGGATATTCATCTTTAGGAGTAGCTTTATTAAGATCTCTAAAATCAATGCAAACTCTAATCTTGCCTGAATCTTTCTTTTCCACGGGCACAATATTAGAGATCCACTCCGCATAACGACAAGACCGAATAAATCCAGCATCTAACAAACGATTAATTTCTTCTTTTATTCGGTCATACATAACAGGATTAAAACGCCTAGAAGGTTGCTTATAAGGTCTAAAACCGGCTTAATCGGCAGCCGGTGCTCAACCAAATCACGACTCAAACCAGGCATCTCAGAATATTCCCATGCAAAACAATCGACATATTCTTTCAATAATTTTATTAAATCGGCTTTACAATCATCCGATAAGTTTGCATTTACAAAAGTCGGCCTAGGAATAGAGCCATCTCCAATATCTACCTTTTCTAAAGAATCAGCCGACATAAAACCTTGGCCTAACTTATCTAAGTCATCCAAGTCTTCAATAGCCTCGCACGTATCGTTCGTCTTGTCCCGATAGTGCTCGATGCGCTACTGCAGCCAGTGTGCGTTAGACCGGTTTGACCAGTCTGGTATGCCGATCTGACCAGTCGGCTTCGGCCGGTCTGAACGGTCAGAGGAAGCGGTCTGACCGGTCGGCTCTGTGTCATTGCCCTGCTGCATCATAGAAGTGTAGCCGATTCTCCATCGGCTTTAGGACTGTAGAGACAAAACCCTCCTTGGTGCAACTGATCAAGTCATAATCGGTCAAGTCTAGGCCCGATAAACACTTGATATTATCATGTGCACCAACGAACTCGGAATCGGCGGTACCAATAAAGGAAGAGGCATCACCATGCACAACCTCAACTTCATCGCCGATCCACTGAATAAGACACTGGTGCAAGGAAGATGGTACACATTGATTTGCATGAATCCAATCACGTCCAAGCATGAGGTTGAAGTTACCTTGCACCTCGGAGAGAAAGAACGACATAACAACCGTCTTGCTGTCAACTCCATCGAAGCAACCCCCTTGGCACCAATGGGATCACCTCCCCCGACGCCGCTGACCGTCATGTTTGTCTTGATGAGTTCTTCATCCGTCCCGCCGAGCTTCTTATAGAGTGAATAGGGCATCAAGTTCACAATTGCCCCACTGTCCACGAGCATATGAGAAACTGGCTTCCCGTTGATGTGCCCCCTCACGTAGAGAGCCTTTAAGTGGTTATCCGAATCTTTGGGCTTCTGAAATATAGCTTCGCGGGGCCCAAAGTCCAGATGTGCCGTCTCCTCCTCCGGAATCGCCCAATAATTGTCAGAAAATGCACAACATTGATCTCCATGCTTGTGCGTTCCGGAAAAGCCTCATGATCCACCAACTCCTCATCCTCTATTGTAGAAGGAGCTGCTGGAACCTTCTCAGAATCTACTTCCATCGGCACTGGTTCGTTCTTTTTTTCCTTGACACAGTACTCTTGGCGCACGGGACGAAATTGGGCCAGCCTCTGCTGAGACCGGTCTGACCAGTCGGGGTAGACCGGTCTGACCGGTTCGGGGTTCTGCCCCTGACCAGATTGGTGCTGACCCAATCGGTCGTGAACCGGCTGCTTCAACCTGTCAAATATAGGTCCTCTAGAGGTTCCCTCCCCCTGGAAATGTGGCGGATACGGCATCGGATAGCATTGCATCCAAAATCCCCCATTCTCCCATGCGGAAAACTGAGAATTCGATGCCGGTGGAGCCCATGGCATTGTAGCATACATCGGCTGTATTTGCTGAGGAGGGAACAAGGTAACCACATCACCCCTGCGCTTGCTTGATTCTCCCCTAGGAGAAGAAGGTGCGCCTTGACGCGGAGGTGACCTCGGTCTCTTTTTTATGGGCCGATCATTTTGAGCGGCCTTTGAGTACTTATTCAACAATTGGCCAAAGGTAGGCTTCTGATTTGCAAGCTTGCCCTGCACCTTTGGCTGATTAGTCTTCCTTGTACCCACTTCCGGACGCTTCGGCTTGAATGTCCGGGGCTGACCGCCAGGGCGGTCTGACCGACCGTCAGGACCGGTCTGACCGGTCGGGGAAACCAGTCTGACCGGTCTCGGCTGAGCAGCAGACCGGTCGCCTGAAGAAGAACCCTCTTGCCCCCCGAGCGTGCGAGGCTTAAGTATGATTCTCAGATTCTTCTTCCCATCAGGAGCCTTTTCCTGAATTACCTCCCTGGCCAGAATCTTGTTATCAACAGTCAACGGCCTATCATCACAAATGATCACATTTTTGCCTTTTGCTCCTTCGGCTTGATCTGGCCGAATCAGCACCTTTGCATTGTTGAGATCAATGGTATGAACTGAGAATGGAGCTTTGTCTATCTTCATCTCCGGAAAGGCCAATCATCCTTCATTTATGGTCGATTGTACCTGTCGACGAAACACATTACAATCATTAGTCGCATGAGATGAATAATTATGAAATTTGCAATAAGCACGCCGCTTTAGCTCCTCAAGCGGCGGTATAGCATGTGTAATTTTCAAATGCCCAAGTCGTAGTAACTCATCAAAAATACGATCGCACTTGGACACATCAAGTAAACTTTATCTCTTCTTGCCGATTCTTTTGAGTCGGCGTGAGAGATGTACAAGTAGATGGTTTGGCCGAGGCGGGCCAATCAAACTCAGCAGCATATACATCTTTGTCTTCATTGTCCGATGAATCGGAATCATATTCAACAATAAGAGTGTTTGAACGATGGGACTTGTAGGTATCCTTTTCTTTTTTAAACTTAGTTTCTTGACTCAAAGCTTTAGCCTGAAGCTGATTTATAGAATAAAAACTCGAACCATCAAGCTTTTCTCTATAGCTAGAACGTAAACCCGTAAGAGCCAAGTCAACCAAATCTTTTTCAGAAAGCGACAAATTAAAACATCGGTTCTTAATATCTTTAAACTTCTTAAAGTACTCTTTGATAGATTCGTCTCTACCCTGTCTAACCGATGTTAAATCTGTCAACTTAGTTTCATTATCCCCGCTATAAAAGTGATCATGAAATTTCTGCTCTAATTCATCCCAAGAACGAATTGAGTTAGGAGCTAACGAAGAAAATCAAGAAAAAGCCGTTCCAGTCAAAGATAAAGAAAACATGCGAATGCGCAAAGACTTGCTAGAACCGACTTCTCCAAGTTGAGCAATATATTGGCTAATATGCTCCCAAGTGGATCGGTTATCATCACCGCTAAACTTGACAAAATCGGGAACACGCCAACCAGTGGGGTAAGGAATCAAATCAAAAACATCAATGTACGGCCTACGATATAGCCGACTCCTACCTGCAACAAAACCAAGTTTTTCTTTAAACATATCGGCCAGATCTTCTCTCATCCTAGCAAGATCGGCCTCATAGTTACCCGTGGATGTTTGGCCGAAATCGATGTGTCGCAGGATCAGTATTGGACATCGTTTGTGCGGCATACTGCGGATTGGCCCTAAGCCAATCATCCCAAACATCTTTGGGCAACGGTGGAGGGAAAGGTGATTCACCGTATGACTTTGTCGTATACGGCGGCACAAAATCCGCCAATTCTCGCTCCATGCTATAATCAGCTGAAGCAGGAGGAGGCGTGACTTGTGGCTGTGATGCAGAACCGAGCACCATGGCACCGGTCTGACCGGTCTGAGTGACCGGTCTGACCGGTCTGCCTGCAGGGGCACTGGTCTGACCGGTCGGTGCGACCGATCTGACCGGTTCGGCACTGGATGGCCGAACTGAGCCCGGCGGGGGTGTCTGTCCCGCGAAGTAATTCGGCGGCATACCATACTGATAATTTTCTGATGGTGCGGCCGAAAGACTAGGGTTAGGGGAAAAAGTGGAATAATCATTAATAGTTATCTTCCCCTTGTTTTGCATACTCAAGTCGATAAGCATATCTTGTGTAAATTTTTGTGACTGCTCGAATCGACTCAGAAAGGCATCGGCAAACTACTTGATAGAATCGAATGTAAAACTTACCTCGCTTGGAGTGGAAGCAGATGAAGCAGCAGCTGTAGCCGTAGTAGATGGGTTCGGCGGTGGTGTGAACATAGGCATCTTGAACTCTTCCTTCTTGAAAACGCCTTGCCGAGTCTTCCCGAAGCATACAAGCAATCTATTCTTGGCATCCTCTTGTTCCTTCTGGAACGCAGCCTCGAATTGCTTGCGTGTCTCCTCAGGTATGTCTTTGTACTTATGTCAATAGGAGTCGCATCTACCTTGGGATCAACCTTATCACCGGCCATTGCGCCCGATGAACTCAGATCTTTCCCAGCGGTGTCGCCAAAAAGTATGTTAACGCAGAATTAGTCAACACACAAGCGCTAGAACGCGCAGGATCGCAATGATCGCAACCAGACAAAGTCTCCTGGCGACCGGTCAGACCGGTCGCGCCAACCGGTCAGACCGGTTGGGCGCAGAAAGCTTCGCGAAGACCTAGAACCTCAAGCTCGGGAGGGATCCGTCGGAGCTCGAAGATCTAGGGTTGTCTTGAGGTCGGCAGGCCACCCAAGACGCCCTTGAACGTCGTCGAGACGAGCAAAGAACAGCACAAGATTGGAAAAAGTTAGGGTTTGGAGAAAAATAGAAAAAATATAAATTTATTGATTCGATTGGGTAGAAGGACCTCAATCGGCCGTGGCCTTTATATTTATAGACTGGGAAAGACGTACCTCTTCTAAATTGAGTTACAAACGGATTCCAAATTACAATTCCTAACTCTACTCGGACTGCACAGGTCCAAACCGGTCTGGCTTGATGTTTGCCAATTTTAACCTCCAACACAAGGCAGCTGCGGCATGTCAGGTGGTGCTCGTGTGCTAGGAGCCAGAGCTGCTGGGCGCTTCGAACAAGCAACGGAACGCACGCACAGAGCTGCTGGGCTCCTCGAACGCTTCGACGAGGTGGCCGCCCTGCAACAAAAGGAGTAAAAGGGAAAGCACGGCACGGCACGGCAGGGTACACGCGCACACGCACAGACGCGGACACTGGCCGTGCGCATCGATGCTAGCTTTACCATGTAGACCGTCTCTTTTGCTTTCACCAGTCGGGCTACACTAGGCGAGTACTGCATGCAACCTTGATCCTGGCTGCACGCCTGCACGCATGATCCGAGCCACGAACAGAGTAAGCTGCACACTGGAAGAGAACGAGCTGGGCTCCGCCGGGCAAAGGCAAAGGAATGGATGCCAGCCAATTCGGCAGCTCTTGGTTTTCTGAATTTCTTACACGCAAGCAAAAGAAGGGGTTACAGGAAAAAAGAAACAGAGTAACCTCAGATTCAAATCAAATCTTCCAAGAATATGCAGAAGGTCGGTCGATCATCAATCATCTCACTCACCAGCTTGAATTGGTGAAAAACAAAACAAGAAAAAAAAACAGAAACCTTGCAAGGGGAGATTGCAGCTTTATACATACCCCCACAAACCAAAATCCCCATCGAAGGAGGGTGCTAGTAACCTCTCTGCACTGCACAAACCTCATCTCCAGCTAGCATGGCTAGATAGACTGATGAGGTAGCCTGCTAGTCCGTAGCTGCATGCTACATAGATGACTCCTTCCATCCAAACCACTCGACGGAACGAAGAAGATGAGCACCGGCTGATCCTTCCCCCCCGGCCCCCGGCCGGCTAGCCCCTCCGCCGCGGCTCGATCGTCGTCTTCCCGGCGCGCCTGGGAATGAACACATTTCCAACACAGGGAGGAAGAATGTGAGTGCCAAGTGTTCAGGTAAACCAACGAACCTAACGCTACAAGCTTAGGTTACATTCACTTGTGGATGTTAAGGCCGGATGCTTTACCTTAATCTAAAAAAAAACTACAAGCTTAGGCTCGGGTATTATCCGTAATTATGCTTCTCCTGTCATTTGTGCAATGATTTGCTCTGCTCAGAAGTACACTCGTTTCGTTCTTCGGTTTCGCTTTGCCGAAAGCCCAAAACTTGCAAAGAAGCATCCAAAGAACCTCAATGCAACAAACTAGGCGTCTATCATGCGCACGCGACATATATGTGGGCCATGCATGTGGGTTCTCAGTTCCTCGTTGTTCCTCTGCTTCGGCAGAAGAGAAAGGAACCGAACCAGATAAATCTCGAACTACGAGCTGAGCATTATATACCTGCAAAGCATTGTGTTTGCTACTTTATTTGAATTGTGTTTTACTTTTTTTCAAAAATTGAATTATATAGATTTTTTTCGTCCTTTCTTCTTTTGCAAATTATAGACATTTTTCCTCTGAGAATGCATAGATGTACCATGCTCGTGTGTTCGTTTGTATACTTGTATGACACAACTATTTTGTTTCTTCTTCTTTTTTTTTGAGCGGATGACTCGACTATTTTCAGCAGAACACCTAAGATAAACTTTGAATACGAAAAAAAACTTCTATTTCAATACATTTGAACCATGACACTAGCAGTTAGAATTCTACCAAATGCGTGCACTCAAGAACTGGACGAAGAGCAAAACTGCGGTTTATGGAGTGTAGAAGTAGAAAAATGCCAAAATGCAGGCAAACTAAAACTACAACTGCATGCATGCAGCCATCAGCAGAAAGGCAGTACCTGTTGTGAATAGGGTCGGGCCCCTTGGGGATCCTCCTCTTGCTGCTCCGGAACGCGTCCGCACCGCCGGGACGCCGAGCCGGCGAGCCCGTCGCCGTCGCCATGGCCGCCGCATTGTTCGACCCGAAGGTCGCGCCATCTGTCGCCGCCATGGCCACCAGAAGGCAAGCGCAGAGCAATAGGACGAAGGTTAGGAGTCGTCGCAGCCCGCCACAGCTCACCAAATCCCCCGGCGACCTGCCCGGCCTTGCTCCCATATAGAGAGCGCGCGCCCCCTCTCTCTCCTTGCTTCTCTCTCCCCGCACCACCACCTCAGACCCTAGTAGAGCTCTCGTAGGGGGCCGGGCAGGGAAGACGACGCGAGCAATGTCGCCCGTCCGGCCGTCTTTGTGCGAAGCCGAGGCACGAGCCGAGAGAGCGCTCAACTTATGATGAGCACATCAGCTGGAGCTCTAGCTGCTTGCTATATGAAGCTGGGGCCGCAGAAAAGCGGGGCACGGGAGGTGGCCGGGAATGGAAGGGCGGAGCAGGGCGGCATGATGGCGAGCGATGCCGGGGGTGCAGCTGGCGCGATCAATGATCTCGGCGAGGAGGAAGACCACGGTGCAGCAGCCGCACACCAATGGGCATCCACCAGATTGCTCGCGGGCTTTGAGTGGCGTGTGGACGGAGTGCGTCGTGTGTGGGTGTCTGCTGCGACATAGATCCTGAACGCTTGTTGGATTCGTAAAACATTCTTATCTCCTTCGCTTCTCTTCTTTCGTTGCTCGCCGCTTTGCCGGCTTTCCTTTGTCTTCTTTAATTCCTTTCTCACTCACTCACTCACTCACTCTGTGTGTGGGTGGGAGGGTGGGTGTGTATCTCCATTGCTGCCTGGCGGTAGCTTTGCTTTTTGCTCTCTGTCTTTGGGAGTTCAAAGCAAATCTGCCGCGCTTTTGTAGGACCACGCATGGGGCGGGGAGCTGCCTTCCCAACGTGGCCTGCCGCTGCGCTTCGTTTCCTTGGTCGAGCTCCACCTCCGATCCTCCCTCTCTTTGGAAGCTGGAGGGCCCCCCGGGCATGGCCCCCTCTCGCTTCTCTTCGCTTCGCTTCTTTTCCCGTTCGACAGGACGCCTCTATCCCTCTACTCTTCTACTCTCCTGTGATCCTGCTGTGTCCTCTGTGCGTGGCGCTGCGGGCCCACAAGGCGTCCCCCGCATGGCGAGCTGGCGGCGTCTACTAGATTCTTGTCGAGTCTCGTGCAGGGTTCTCAGGATGAGGATCGTGAGATGATTGCCACTTCATATCCATCATCATATTCCCCCCACATCAAAAAAAAAAAGAAATCCATCATCATCATCTTCTTTTCTTATTCGCCTTTGATTTGCTCGATTTATGAGCGTGAAGAGGACATGGTTATATGGAAGAGAATCTATTTTTTCCGTTCCTTGCCAACTACTCGAATATATAGGTGCCGCTGTTCCTGGCTGGTGTAGAGGCCAAAGATTTACCACAATTATCTAAATAAAAGTGGTAAGGTATGGCACGGTGAATCTATTGCTATATATCTAGAGTGCATTCAAACTTGTCTAAACTTCAGCGCATATTAGCACTCATATTTTTGCTGAGATTTTAAAATATGTTGACTAAATTTTAGCCCACCCTATTAGCAAACCTGTTTGGATGGACTGGTGCTAAATTTTAGCACTTTTAGACATTAACACTTAGATCCAAACACCCTCTTATTATGAAATTTCAGAGTATGGAACAATACGCGCAATATCAGCACATATGTTGGAGGGAAAAGAAACACAAACCGATGACAGCTAGGTCCAAGCACATGAGTTCATCCAGAGGTTACTGATGTTTTTCAAGAAGTATTTGTACTTGCACACAATCGTGGTACTTCTTCATCTTCCTTTCTCTTTTCTGATGGACGCCTTTATTGTATCGTTATAGGCGTAGAAATATTTCTCTTTCAGCTTGCTGATAAGTAATTAGATGATTGATACTACATTCTGCTGCCCATCAAAGTTGGCGGACACCTAGGACAAAACTTGAGAGCAAGAAATGACATGTTTTACAGATAGCAAAAATATAAGAATCTTATACATGATGAAACATTGTTGGTTAAATAGCTTTAAATTTCGAGTGAGTCCGTGGGGGCACATGCCCTCACTAGGTTGAACCTGAGTCTGCCCCTCCAAGTTTTCAAGTTGGTAGGAAAAGGATCTTCTATCCCAACCCCATTAGGAACCAAGACTTCCTTTTTTATACATTAAGAAACAAATCCGGATGGCCTGGTACACGTACGTTCAAAGCATGTCTGAAGGCGTGCTCGCGTGGACGAGAAACCCCGCTGTCATTCCAGACAGCGAGTGCCGAGTCGTTGTCCGCCACCTCTGCCAGGAGCTCCTTGGCCCGGAGGTCGACCTCGGCGCCACTATTTGCTCGCCACAGGAGCACAGCGAGCATGTACACCGTCATCTTGTGCCCCCCCCCCCACCCCGGCAGCCTGATCGAGATGGTCCAACGGCGCATGAAGCCACGACCCTCATCCCCTCGATGAAGCGCGCCTCCAGGTTGCCCGCGCCATAGGTGTTCGCGATCAGTCGCTCGCTAATCTCCACGTCAGCCAACTCCTGCAGTGCCAGCCTCAGGTTGAGGCTGCGGCGCACCAGCGCACACCCTGTCTCGCATGAGAGAGCAAGCCCCCATGAGGCGACGGAGATCGGCCATGGGGAAGCTGGATGAGGCCGCGATGCGGGCGGCGACATCGATGACCATCTCTTATGGAAGCTCGGTGAGGGATCTCGCAGGCACCATAGGCCGCCCGGCGACGAGGCGAACGAGCTTCTGGTCGGGGAGGTCGATGACAATGGCGGCGGATGGAGGGCGAGAGCACAATGGCAAAGGGATAAGGGGAAGTCGCAACGGCGTGGAACCTTGTGAAGCACCGTCAACAAGTGCCGCTCCACAAATTGCTCTTTAACCACAGTGGCGGGAGTCCGAGGCTGATTCAATGACATTGCACGGTGACATTTCCCGTGACATTGAGTCACTGACATGTGGGACCCACATCATGGGTCCCACATGTCAGTGACTCAATGTCACGGGAAATGTCACTATGCAATGTCACTGAATCTCAATCCCCGAGATGGAGAGGCGTGGGTCTAGGGAAGTTGAAATGGTGCCGAGGAGGCAAAGAGGCGTGGATCCAGGGAAGTTGAAGCGGTGCCGAGGAGGCGGAGAGGCGTGGGTCCGGGGAAGTTGAAGCAGTGCTGAGGAGGCGGAGAGGCGTGGGTCCGGTAGGGCGGACCCAGCAATCGATGAAGACTAGAACCAAAACTATAGATAGGCCGATTGGGCGGTATGATTGTGGGTTGTAATGTTACTAAGTATACGCCCATTTAGCCCTTTATCTAGCTGGACAGAACTACAGTACTTGTGTTTGTTAATGTTGCTTGTGTGTGATATATATCTGATTTGCAAACTTGTGTTTGATTTGAACTTGTGTTTTGCAGTTGCTATATATTAGATCAATAATTCACAATGCATGTCAGAGATGGAGGGTTTCATAAGCATTAATTTATATGCCACATCACCAATTTTATTGATTTGGCAAGCTATATGTGAGGAGAGGTAAGGAGTTTCATCATATGCGAGAGAAGTTTCATCCTCGTGAAACTCTTGTGGCACAGTCACCTAGTTCCCAGTCTAAGTAACTGTGCCATGAAACTTCCATGAGGCCTGTGCAGTGAGACCAGTGCGCCTCCAGAACCAATCACCGGATTGATTTTGTGAAACTGGACGCTTCGCAGCCAGACAATGGTTACACAAATGGTTGACCGGTGTTCAGTGTTGACTGTCACTGGAATATTATTCATTCTCTTGACACATTTGCTGATTGACCACCTCTTACGACGCAAGTTTTGGACTGGTGGCCATCGGTCAGAAGCACTGAGCGAGATGACTGGTGATCAATTCATGCACCAATTCGACCAGTGATCGACAGACATGTTCACCATACAATCAATAACTTGGAAGGCAGATGGATGATGGGTTATTGTCTAGAGTCATTAAGGGTCTCGATATAATAAGCAACAACCTCCATGTTCTAAAGGTCACAAGAACTTGTAACGTCAATGACATCCAGTGAAATGTGCTCCAACCTCCCCAAGACCCTCCATGAGGAAGGTTTAGCGCCAACTTGTGAAAGAATGAGTACATACTCAAAGGATTTGAATTTGGACATGTTCCTCTTTTACTGCACTCACCGATCGGACCTGTGGACTCACGGGACATTTTCTAAAGGACTCGACAGATTAGCTGACGGAACTGTTCTTTCCATGCACCATTTGGACCGGTGTTCACCATTCTTGATCACTGGTCCATATGTTAGGAAACTACGAGCACACAATGCATTGACGCAAAGGCAGTTGCTACAGAGAGGCCTACAAGTCAGTCTGGAACTCTGGATTCCTCTTCTCTGAAAGTGCGTGCCCAAAACAAAGGGTACATGCTTACATTGCACTAGCATTACCTGTCGTTGGTGACCGTTTTGGTCGTGCCAACACATTTTGGTGTAACACAGTCGGACCAGATAGCCAGATGCTCATGGACGCACACATGCTCCTCTCCTGATTGACATGTTCTTGAATTTGGACTTGTTCCTCAAAGGATTTAGCGTCAACTTCTGAAAGAATTTGAGTACATACTCAAAGGACTTGAATTTGGATGTGTTCCTCTTTTACTGCACTCAACGATCAGACCAATGGACACACGGGACATTTTCTAACGGACTCGGCAGATAACCTGACGGAACTGTTCTTTACATGCACCATTTGGACCATGTTCACCATTCTTGTCCATTGGCATATTTTAGGAAATTGCAAGCCTACCAATTCAAAATTGCCCCTCTAACTCTTCGTGGGTTGTGATCGCTGCTTGCCCTCATCCGGCCCATCCACCTCGCCGGCTACTTCGGTTGCTTCACGTGTTCCGGCCCATCTGCCTCGCGACCTGCTTGGGTTGCTTCACGTGTTCCTCTATTATTGTACTCACGAGTCAGACTGTTTCTATCACTGGACATTTTTTCATGTACTCGATAGATTTCCTGATGGTTTCCTCTCACCATTTGGACCAGTGATCACTATTCCATACTCTGGTGATCTTATATGATGAGCCCCACTTCTTGGGCCGCCAGTTGGGTCCTATGCTTGTATATATGGCCAACATCTCATTCAATACTAGCATATTCTTGATCCTTTGTGTGGCAGCACCAGACGGATCGGTGCTCCCTCCAATCACCTGGCATTCAGTCATGTAACTGCCATTCAGTCATGAAGTTGTAATATCACAAAGTAACAGCACAGAATGGCGAATGATAATTCCATTCAGTCATTAGGACTGACTTACAAGTTACAACTGACTCTTGCCAAATTATTGTCACTAACATTACAAACTCAACACCTACTGTTACAGCAACTAACACTGGAGATCTGGTCTTTGCGTTCATCGGATGCTGGGACCATCCCGTGACTTCATCCCGTTGGTGTCACCGATCACTCGGGAAGTATAGAACTTCAATACACTGCCCGAAAGAATAGCTTCTCCTCCAGAGATGCATCCACTTAGTCCACACCTGGAACAGAAATTGCACGCCATTTTCGTGAGCTCTAACATAAATTGTGGGCAACGTCATCGTGTCTTGATCTATAAGCATGACACCGTTAATTATGTAGGTGCAACTATAAGAACAGCAACTATGGGACTGTTTTTTTCGTGCACCATGTGACCAATAATCATCGGACATGACCACCGAACAATCTATCACCGGACGAACTTGAGGGTCTATCCAGTGGTTGCAACAGTCTCACCAATGTAGTCTGCATCAGCTGGTAAAGGATCAAGTGTACAAAAATAGAATGCCTGCTTCTTTTTTCTTCGGTTACATCATTTCAGTGCCTCACAGACATATCTTCATCATCTAGATAAGAGCACAGAAAAGCACCAAGAGCTCCTTCTCCAGCTCCTCAAGAAGCAGGACCAGGTCCTTCTCAACAACCATTGGCAGCTCCTGCTCAAGCAATAAGAATGCATCAATTTTTCAAGCCCCAAGATCAGGAGCTGCAACATCTTCTCAAGGTTCATTTCAGCAAACCATTCCACGAGCATCCCAAGGAGTAGTGGCCGCCTTTCTTACTTGTTGTTTGGTGACAAATACTGAAAATGTCTAACGGAAAGATGATACCTTTTCTGAACTTATGTTACTTATATTGTTTAATGACATCGACATGGGGATATCCTTTGCTGTAAATATTTACTGCTATGAACTGATGTTAGTTCTACGAAGTCAGGTTCATGTTAATATTGTGAGCTGTGAACTGATATTGTTAATTGCCATTCATGTGCATTTATCACTTCATTTTGCAAACTAGTTCATTTTTCCATTGAAATATGCTGTGAGCTCAGGCAACATTTAGATCAAAAGATCATGCACTAAAAAAAATTAGCCACAAAAGCTCAGGCTCTAATAGAGCAAGTCACAATGTTGAGTACTTCGATTCAAACAATAGTCCTAACAAAGCAAAAACTACAACTACTAAAACAACTGAAATTGCTCTTCTCCTTCAATTCAAGTTACTCCTTTTCCTCCTTCTTATTGAATTCATCTTCTCCTTTTCTAGTTGCACTATCATCTGTCTGAGCTCTCCATTTTCCTCCTGGACCCTCTGAACATGTTGTTGCTCCTCTTCTTTCTCCCTCCTCAGCTGCCAAATAGCATCACGAAGGTCACACAACAAAATCCGCTCATACTGGGTGGCCTCACAATCAATCCACACATAATAGCCACAATCCCCGAGTTTCTACACTCAAATTAATTGCATAGTAAATCAAAAAATCAACCGCAGAGCAGATCAATCTAAGGGAGAAATCTAAAGAAAGGCTTACAAATCCTGAAGGGCATCTGTAGTACCTCTGGCTTGGGTTGTCGTCGCTCCATGGTGTCCAGCAAGGCACCTTCCTATTGTAGTGGCACTTCACCGCCGGGGAGTAGTCATAGTCATACGGACCTACTCGGTATGACACCAGCGCCCTAAACCTCTCCATCTCCCTGCCTCCTCTTCCTCTCGACGATGATGTGGACCATCATGACAAGCGTGAGCTTGACAACATCATAGCTGCAGCCTTCCTCCCTCTGCCGCCGGACCGCACGCTCCTCGCTGGGAGGAACCCTAGGTCCACCAGGAACCCTAGGGCCGACGTAGGGTTCAACCTTAATGGGCTAAAACTATATTAAATCAACCATTCAATCAAACTTTACTAGAACAACCATTCAATTCTAAACTATACTACTCAAAACGTTATTCACATAATTATTGATTTACCATTGTACCCTTTATCAAATAAAAAACAGAAAGACAACTATCCCACCTCATCTCCATCGGTGGGGGCCCACCACTTCGCTATGCACCCGATGCATATGGCCAACCATTTAGTATGCACTGGGTGCATACCGTGTGCTCTCATTTTGGTGCCTCTTGGTGCCCTACCTTTCCAGCCGTTGGATCGAGCGACTTGAGCCGTTCATTTTTCTCCAACCATTCTAAAAAAGTGAATAACTAATTGTCAATCAATTTACACTTTCCTTCAATCAAAAAGGCATATGTGTTAACCAAGTGACAAAATTCATCACCCTCCCACAATAACATCAAACTGATTGGCCGCAGCATTTTGCATCCCTGAGTCAACTTTTGATGTCCATCAGCTAGAAGGTTTAGCTAGAATAATTGGTCCAAAGAACAGTCTTTGCAAAAAAGGCGTAGCATGATTTCTCTAGAACAATATAATACTATACAGCCAAGACAAGTTTCAAAGCTATTATCTCTGTGCTAAAAAGAAGGAATAGAATGTTGTTTGCAATACATCATTACACACTACATAACATCCTTCTTCTGGAATATTAGCGGCGACGAACATGAGCGCCCCTGTCAGGGCGACGCTGGTGGCGGCGGCGCCTCCACTTCCTCTCTCCGTCAGATCGGACCCACCACCCCTCTCTGGCGCGTGGAGTCCACTGCACTCGAACTCCAGGCCCCCACCGTCCAATGGGGCGTCGTCTTCCTCAAGACCCCACGCCCGCGAGAGGACACCTGGAGGCAGATCCCGCAAGGATGGTGAAGATCCAGCGGTCCTCCTGCACCCGGAGGAGGAGATAGCATCCTTCTTCGATCAGCTCTGGGTAATCCCATCCTCCACCCGCCGCCAGCAACCTAGGGTTCCCCAACCCGAAGGTTTCGTTGCTTGGGTTCGCAAGGATCTGGTTCGATCGAGAAGCTTTACCGTGGAGGATTGCTATCCAGTGCGTAGATTGGATCGGCTCATTGATCAGCCAACACGAATTAGCTTCTCGCGTGACATTTGGGGGAATTCTCATCAGCGGAAATTGTATGCCGAAGTGGTGAAGGAGATGGCTGAAGAGCGAGGGAGATGGGTCTGGCAGCCGGATCGGCAACAATAGCGCCCTCAGCCCCTACGCCCCACACGGCGTGATCCTCCTCCGGGGCGCCCGCAGCAGCAGCAGCAACAACCTCGGGATGCCCCTCCACCACCACAAGCTCAAGGAAGACGCCCACCACTTGGTCCTAGCCTGGGTGGAGGGCGTCAACAGCAAGGTCTCCCACAATTCAGGCCAGCAACTCAACGCATTATCCAGAAGAAGCCAAAAGACCAATGGCCAGTTGAGGGTGCGCCTCCTAACATTGATGCCAGGTATCGTTCATTGACTTGTTTCAACTGTGGGGAACCAGGTCATTTTGTGGGAATCTATAGCAATCCAAAAGTCTGCTTTATGTGTGCTATTCCGGGCCATCATATGGATGCCTGCCCTGTTTGGAACCAAACCCACCCTGTGGCTCCCTTCTATGGAAGTGTTAATCAAGGACTGGGCTTCTATCATGTCGAGGTGAATGAAAAAGATCCAAGCCAATGGTTGAATTTGACAAATTGTGGAGTGGTTAGGGTGATCTCTGGACAGATTACACTAGTTGAATTGGAAAAAGAGCTTGGGGACATATATTGCAGAGATTGGCCTTGGCAAATTAGAGAACTTGAGCATGGCAGTTTTCTAGTCAGGTTTCCACCCCACAAGAAAATATCTGATATCAAGAATTACCCATCCTTTTGTCTGATAAAACCTGGTGTTCCAGTGGAAGTACTGGAATGGGTTGGTGATACCATGCCATTTGAGGACCTGCAGGATACTTGGCTACAGATCAGGGGCATACCCCCGAAGTGGTGTGATTGGAAAGTCTTTGCTCAGATTACATCTGGTTTTGGTTTGCTTTTGGAGGTGGATTGGCCTATAATCTTCAAGTCCTTCTATGAGGTTGTGAGAGTCAAGCTCGCTTGCAGAGATCCTTCAAAGATTCCCTTGGAAAGGCTGTTTGAAATGAAGAAACAACTCTTTGTGATCTCTTTCACTATAGAAGGGGACCCCATTCCAGCACAAGACCCGGCGAATGATAATCCTAATGATGGAGATGATGGAGATGATGATGAAGCGGATGACCTCGACAATGACAAGTTTGGACAGAATGATATGGAAACAAATGCAAAAGGGTCAGCTCCTAACAAGCAATCAGATGCTGCAAAGAAATTAACCTCAAATCAGAAGTCCCAAAGTGCTCCTAATCAGCATGATATGGATGATGTAGAATAGCAACAACAGATGCTAGAAGGCCTGAATTCTGCTATCAAGAATGATGCAAATATTCTCCCTGCTGACCTATTTCTAGATGAAGACGAGGATAGTCACTCCAGATGGGAATAGTTGAAAGCTATGGCGGATGATGAGCTAGACAACTACGTCCAACCCTCGCTCTTAAAGGCAATGGAATTAGTAGATAGCAGTGAATCTGAATCTGAAGATGATGAGTACAGGAAAATAATGTTGTTTACATCAACCAAGAGAAATCTGAGTGATGAGTTGGAAGCTTGTGTTTCATCTCAAGAAAAAGTGGTTCCCATGGAGCAAGCCCAGCAAGTCAAGCCTAAGAAGATCAAATGGGGCCCTGAATTGCAGATAGCAAGAACAAGAAGGAACAAGAATGATACTAGAACTGTGATGCAAAAAGCTACTGAACTCAAATGCATTCAAAATCTGGAAGCTCCTACTAAAGGTGCAGGTAATTCCTTTGTTGTTCTTGACTCGCAATAGTTAGCTCAAATTGCTGATAAAATTGACAAATCTTTGGGTATCGATACTCATGAATGTCTCTATAATGTTGATAGCATGAAAAATGATGAAAATAAAAAAAGTAATACATTTGAGTATAATCATCCTGAAATTACTCTACCTAGTGATCTGGAGGTCACTGATAATGTTGGGGCACCATTAGGTTGCCAGTAGAACAAAATGTGGAGGTTTCTAATCCTCAACCACCAGAAACACAAAAAGAGACTTGGTCTCAGATTGTTAAAAAAAGCATTGATGCTGAAAAATCAAAACAAACATCTAATGATAGGTGCTTTTTGGAACATCAGAGGCCTGAATAAAATAGGCAGGATAGAGTGTTTAAAAGATTTTATCACTACTAACAAGCTTGATTTCATAGGCATTCAGGAATCCAAAAAAAACTCTTATGATAAATCCTTTTTTGATTCTATTGGGATTCCTTTTGATTGGAACTTTCTACCTGCTTGTGGTACCGCTGGAGGCATCCTAGTAGGTTTTAGAAGCAGTAAGTTTAATATTTTGAGTTGGTCTAAGAAACATTTTTGTATTTCTACTCATGTTAAGAACAGCAATGATAATTTCTTGTGGAGATTGATCACTGTTTATGGGTCTGCTTATCAAGAAGGAAAACAAGAATTCATTAATGAACTTCATGAAATCTTAAGTGAATGGGATGGACCTACTTTAGTAGGTGGTGATTTTAATTTGATCAGAACTATCTCTGATAAAAACAATGGAAATATTAATTTCCATTGGACTGTTGCTTTCAATAAGTGGATTAACCACTGGGGTTTGATTGAGTTCAAAAATCCCACTAGAGCTTACACTTGGACCAATAACCAAGAACATCCTACTATGGCTGTCTTGGATAGAATCTTGGCTTCTACAGACTTTGAGAACCAGTACCCCATAGCAAATGTAAGAAGTGCTTCTAGATTAGGAAGTGATCACGTCCCCCTTATCCTGGATTTTGGATTACACCAAACAAAAAAGGATCACCTTTTTCGATTTGAAAAATGGTGGCTGGAGCAGGAGGATTTCTATGACATTGTTGTAGATACTTGGAGGAAACACTGTCCTTTGACAAACCCCATAGAGGTTTGGCAATTTAAAATAAGAGCCCTAAGAAAGAAACTCAAAGGTTGGTCCATAAACATCAATGCTGAGATGAGAAAGAAAAAGCAGGCCTTGAGCGAGGAGTTTGATATCATGGATGTTTTCTCTGAAGAAAACAACCTCACCGATGAAGAGAAAGATAGAATTCAAAATCTCAAAACTCAATTAGAGTAAATTTGGTGCATTGAGGAAATCAAAGCCAAACAGAGATCTAGAGATAGGTTTATTAAAGAAGGAGACTGCAATACTACCTACTTTCAGGCTTTGGCTAATAACAAAAAAAGAAAGAAAATGATTACTTCCTTGCAAGGACCTGAGGGAGAGGTTACTGATCAAAAAGAGATGCTCAATATAGCTACAGATTTTTATAAAACTCTTTTTGGATATGAAGCCAAACCCAACATCCATCTTAAAAGCTCCTTTTGGAATGATGAGGAAAAATTATCTGAGGAAGAGAATACTATGTTATCCTCACCTCTTTCTGAGGAAGAAATTAGAACTGCTATATTTGATTCTTATGCTGATGGAGCGCTAGGGCCTGATGGCTTCCCTTTCCTCTTTTATCAGAGATTTTGGGACCTGATTAAGAATGATTTTATGGCCCTAGTGAAGGATTTTGAGGAAGGACGTCTTGACATTAACAGACTGAATTATGTAATGCTAATACTGATCCCTAAAGAAGCAGATGCCATAGAGATGAGGAAGTTCAGACCTATTGCTCTGATCAATTGTAGTTTCAAAATTTTTAGCAAGGCTCTCAATAACAGACTCATTAAGATTATTGATAGGTTGATTTCCCCAAACCAAACTGCCTTTATCCAAGGGAGATATATCCTTGAAAGTGTGGTGGCTGCTCATGAAATTATACATGAGGTGGCTAGGGGAAAAAATCTGGTATTGTTCTTAAAATTGATTATGAGAAGGCATATGATAGAGTAAATTGGGACTTCCTTATTGAAGTTCTTTCTTCTAGAGGTTTTTTTCCAACACCTGGATTAGCTGGATTACTAAGCTAACTCAAGGTGGTTCTGTTTGTATCAGACTTAATGATGAAAATGGGCCTTACTTTGCAGTAGGAAAAGGTTTAAGACAGGGGGACCCCTTGTCTCCCCTTCTTTTTAATTTAGTTGTGGATGTCTTCACCAGTATGCTTAGTAAAGCTACTACTCAAGGCCTCATTGGAGGCCTGCTAACTGACATGATAGAAGGAGGTATTGTGAGTCTGCAATATGCCGATGACACAATTTTATTTTTAAAAAACAATCTCATCCAAGCTAACCATTTTAAATGGCTCCTAGCTTGCTTTGAAAACCTTTCTAGGATGAGGATCAACTATAATAAAAACGACCTCATCACTATGAATGTGACTGATGAGGACAAGACTGCTCTGGCTAGAACTTTTTGCTGCAATATTGGTGATTTCCCAATTAAATACTTGGGGTCCCTCTACATTTCACCAAACTCAAAAGGGAAGACATTCAACCAGTGGTGGACAAACTCCTAAAAAGAATTTCTGGTTGGAAAGGTAGACTGTTGTCTAGTGCTGGTAGGCTCACTCTTTTAAAATCTTGCCTGGCCAGCATTCCAATATATTTACTCTTGGTTATCAAATTCCCAAAATGGGCCATTGAAAATATTAATTCTCAAATGGCAAACTTTCTTTGGAATGACCAGGAAGGGAATCACAGATACCACCTGTCCAATTGGCAAAGTATAGCTCAGAAAAAAGAATATGGTGGTTGGGGGATTCTTGATCTGGTTTGCTTAAATATGAGCTTACTATCCTCTTGGATTAATAGATATCACCTTAGTGATAATATGATTTGGAAACAAATTATTGATTACAAATACAGAACAAAACAACCAAATCTTTTTTGTTGTCCTGAAATTGGTGCTTCCCCTTTCTGGAGAGGTGTACTGTGGGCTAGTAAAGCAGCCCAACTAGGAGTGAGATGGAAAATTGGTGATGGAAAAACAATCAGATTTTGGGAAGACATTTGGTTTGGGACTTGCAGCCTAGCTATCCAGTTCTGGGACCTCTATGTTCTATCTAACCAAAAAAATGTTAGTGTGGCTGAAGTTTGGGATGGAGAAGAGCTCAAAATCTCCTTTAGGAAAAGGATCTCACTAAGGCTAATGCAGAAATGGTTAGACCTTGTGGCCATAGCAGAATCTGTTAATTACAATGATGATTGTGATGCAATTGTTTGATCCTTTGCTGATAGCAATAGTTTTTCTGTGCAAGCTGTATATAAAACTATCAGTTTTAGAGGTGTGCAACCTGTTTATGCACCTAGCATTTGGGGCTTAAATGTCCCACCTCGTATCCACATCTTTTTATGGCTCCTCTCCAATAACAAAACTCTTATCAGAACTAACCTGGCTAAGAGAAGACATGTGGAAGATGTGTCTTGCTTGTTTTGTAATGAACCTGAAACAGTTAACCACTTATTCTTTGATTGTTGTGTAGCAAAAGTGCTTTGGTCTTATCTGAAGGACATTTTTCATACTCAACTGGGTGATGGTTATGAATCTGTAGCTCGATGGTGGATTAGTGATTATAAACATAAAGTTATGAATGGGTGCTCGGCTGCATTGATGTGGTCTTTATGGAAATTTCGCAATGCTATGTGTTTTCAGGGCAAAAGTTGGATGGGGAAAAGATCTTGATAAGAAGACTGCTTCACACTTCGAAAAATTGGCGATCTCTCTACTCAGAAGCGGATGTGGTGAAGCTGGACCAGGTGCTAGCAAGGCTACTAAGCAAGCTGGAGGAGCCCTTGCAGCTGACTGCTCCTCCTCAGATGAACCAGTCATCGTCAATTTCCCAGATGGAGCATATGTCAAGTTTGGAAGCATCTCCTGGGAGAGCAATCTACATCGCCGATATGCCTTTGGAGGCCGCTGAAGCTCCTGTGCCGATGATCTCTTGTGCTCTAGCGACAAGTTACCTTGATGCTTTAGATGCTAGTCAAGTTGTCTCTCTTTGTTCTGCTGTACCTTAGCGGGCGCGCTTCGAATACGCTAAACCTTAACTTTGTGCAACCTGAACTTTGCTTTGTTTCATGGAAATAAAGCGGGGAAACCTTTCTTCTAAAAAAACATCCTTCTTCTTCGTCTTTAGGAAAACAAAATCTTCCATTGGTGCACACTGCCTCTTCTTTCAGCAGGCCCGGCCATGGAGGCCAGAGGCGCCAGCTCATGCATGATGCCACCACGAGAAGGGCTGGGTCGCTTTAGCGATGGCGTTTGATTGTTTGAACGTGTCCATGGCAGTGTGGCAGGCGCTTCTTTTGTTTTTCCCCTCTTGTTCCGAGAGATATTTTCCAAAAGAGCCCCTGCCCTTTCCTTCTTTCGCAGGCTTTGGGGAGGATACCCGTATGATGTATCTAGCTCGCCGCAAAGGGGCCGGTCGGTCAAATACGGCCATCTTTAACCCGTGTAGTCTTTCTCACTCATTGCGAGCTCGTGTCGAGCATGGATGGATGGAGATGCGTAGAGATCCTTTGGAAAGGCGCGTATATCCTGGCAGGTGCATGTGATCCGTCTACGAATCAGGTGTCTTTGATTTTCCTTTGTTTGCTCTACGCACTTTGAGATGATGATGGAGGTTATTCCAGTCTTTTGTTAAAGACCTCATACGGTGCGTGTCCGTATATACCCCCTCTATCCTTTGGGGCTCTGGACTGGGTGCGTGTATCTGTCCACGAGGGAAGTAGATGCGATGTAAATTGCCTTAGCTTGTTCAATGGGGTTTTCTGATCGAAACATGATTTTTATGAGGCGAGATAAATTTGGGGGCCAGTGTACCTGGGCGAGACCTTCAATAGCTTCCTGGATACTTGTGAGAGTGTAGCCTACTGGTGGAAGTTGACAGCTGCTTCTAGTGGACTATCACCTAAGACGATGAGATCGTTTCTGTTGCTTGTTTCCTGGGAAATTTGGAATGAGAGGAATGGAAGAATCTTCCGACACAGAAAGTCTTCAATCCAAATGCTGCTTGCAAAAATTGTGGAGGAAGCTCGAACCTGGTGCTTAGCAGGATCTATCTGTTTGTGTGAGCTTTGGCTATGAGATTAGGCTAGGCTTGATTTTCTTTTTGTTCTTCTTTGGGTCTAGGCCTATTGTTTTGTTCTCACTCTCCTATATCAATACAAGAACGGCAAAACTCTTGCCGGTTCTTTTCAAAAAAAAATGAGGCGAGATAATAATAGTAAGGTTCTGTTTGGATCCAAGTACATGCTAATGAGATGGGCTAAACTTTATTCAAGACTCAAAATCTTTAGCATCCGTATAAGTGCTAGTATGTAATAAATTTTATCATTTAACTTTAGCTCATCCAAACAGATCTTAGAACAAGTGATGGTTTGCTTGCTCTAAACGTCGGACAAGAAACCCCTACCACTGAAGAAATTGGATACAGCGCTGATCTAGTTAGTGCATCTGGTGAGATTGAGCCTAGCCTAATTTACATATCATTCTGATCATCAGGCAAGCTCGAGCCGCAATATTTGCCCTAAAACCTGAAAATAGCCTATTGAACCCAAAAACCACGAGCCCGACCCATTACAAGTGCATCGACTAGGCTTGGGCCTGAAGACTTACCTCCACTCTGGGCACCCGCATATTTTGTGGGCTCCCAAGCTGTCCAAGACGCGATGGAATTTACACGGCCCACCAACGCCAACGACCGAGATCGTGACCAAGAGGAGCCCATCGACGTTCGACACCACACCATGCTAATCATCTCTATTCCCTCCGTTCCACCTTATTTATAGTTTTACCAAATTTAGATAAATCATTTTTACTATATATCTATATATAGTGTTTATCTAGATGTATAGCAAAATTAATATATCAAAATTTATCAAAGTGATCTACTGTAATATATCAAAATTTTACTATTTATCAAAATTTACAATTTAGAATGGAGGGAGTTTTTTTTACCCCTCAAAAAAATATCATAGTAAAGCAAGTGGTTAGAGAAATCTACCGTAGTTTTTTTTTGAATAAATTGCAGGAGCGCTGCCTCCCATTCAAGACTACTGTAGATTTATGAAGGCTGCGAATCGTAGTAACACAATTGGACGTGTTCAATGTTCATGTGAGCTGAGATGAAAGATTCCCCATCGTCCTGTCCGTCGCATCCCAACCCAACCAAGCCCTCTCCCACCCTTTCAAGGCGCCGCGAGCACACGTCACTGCACCCGGCTTGGGTCCGAACACGTCACCCCCCCCCCCCCCCCCCCCCCCCCCCCCCCACCCGCCTCGCGCCAGCGAGATGGGCGCCGTGTCCCCATCCGACCCCCGGCCCGGAACCTGGACGCTCTCCCGTCCAGGTTCGCTCCACCCCGCTCGTCGTTACCCCCAGATCCCGCAACCCGCGAAAACAAAACCGCCTACCGGTGTGGGCTCTGGTCGTTCTCATCGCCCGGACGCTCACCTAGTCACCTTCGCTCCCCTCTCGCCAAGCCGGCTTCCGTCTAGACTGCTCCGCCATGGGTTCTTCCAGGAGGAGGGGAGGTGGTGGTGGTGGCGGCGGCGGCGGCGGAGAGAAGAAGGATCTCTTCCATGTCGTCCACAAGGTGCCCGCCGGCGACAGCCCGTACGTCAGAGCAAAGCACCTCCAGGTTACCATCTTTCTCTCATCGTCCAGTTATATGTGTGCATCAAATCAAAGCACCTTTCTGTAAAAATAAATCAAAACATCTATCTATTCATCGTATTTGAGCGCCATTTCACCTTTATTTGCACCGGACGCTGGTTTTGACGTAAACCACCGCATGCATTAGTAGGTCTTTTCTGGAAAAATCCTAAAAGTAAATACTTCGATGCCTTTTGTTTTGTCAATTGAAATTAGATTTCGTGGGTTTGCAATTTCGGTTGGCAAGATTTCCTTTGCCTTGATATGGATATTGATTGTGACTGTTCTTATTCGAACTGTACTTTTAGCCTTTCAGATGTACTGTTCACTGAATATCTGAATCGTTCTATGCACTATGTTGGGCTGGGGCAAATGGTTACCAGAAATGGAGAGGGATCCAACTGGCACGGCGAATGATTCGCTGATCCAATAAATGATGTGCTTCAAACTCGATTAGTATCTAATTACTTATCATAACACTTGATTACACTCAGCTTAAATTGTGATTACTAGTAGTGCGAGATTTTGTTGTGATCCTCCTAATAATCTTAACTGCTAATTTGGGCACAATGACTTTCATTGCATGAATCAGCTTGTGGAGAAGCAGCCAGATTTGGCGATCGTGTGGTTCTGGAAGGCGATCAACTCCGGTGACAGGGTGGACAGTGCCCTGAAGGACATGGCTGTGGTGATGAAGCAGCAGGATCGCTCCGAGGAGGCGATCGAGGCCATCAGATCCTTCAGGCATCTCTGCTCCAAGCAGGCTCAAGAGTCCCTTGACAACCTACTCATCGATCTGTATAAGGTAGTTCAGTTTTTTGCTTCTTAATTCACATCTTGCACAAGCGCGCTGAAGGGTTCCTGCACTCTAACCTGATGCCATTATATATTTCAGAAGTGCGGAAAAGTCGAGGAACAAATTGAGCTACTGAAACAGAAACTGAAGATGATATACCTCGGTGAGGCCTTCAACGGGAAGGCAACTAAGAAAGCACGATCCCATGGCAAGAAGTTCCAGGTCTCAATCCAACAGGAGACATCTCGTATTCTGGTATATGGGTCACAACTGCTCTTGCTAGTTGCTACTCCTACTGTCGATAGTTTGTTCACCAATGAAATTCTCAGTTACATTCAGCTTACTGAAATATTCCCTGCTATGCATCACAGGGCAACCTTGGCTGGGCTTACATGCAGCAGAACAACTATGAAGCCGCCGAATTGGTGTACCGCAAGGCACAAACTATTGAGCCTGATGCCAACAGGGCGTGCAACCTTGGGCTGTGCCTGATCAAGCTGGGCAGGCATGGGGAGGCAAGACAAACACTCGAGGACGTCCTGCTACACAGAATCTATGGGTCGGATGATGAAAAGGTGGTCGCCCGTGCTGAGCAGCTTCTGCACGAGCTCGACCCATTCAATTGCGTTTCCTCGCCATTTGATGTCGGCCAAAGTGTCCATGAAGAGATCATGGAGCGACTAGACCTTGTGATGAACGGGTGGACACCGTTCAGGTCAAGGCGGCTGCCTGTATTCGAGGAGATCGCCACTTTCAGGGACCAAATAGCTTGTTGATACATTGTTCTGCATGGTTTTTTTTCTTATCTTTAACGTGTTGCTTGCTGTGAGCCTGTGGTTGTTACAGTGAGAAATAGAGATCAGATAGGATCATATAGCTGGGGTTGATGCAAAGCGTTCCCTCCACGAGTAGAGTGGTTTTTCTTCATGTTGTAATTGTGTGGTTCATGTTGGGAAAACTGTACATGCAGGATACACAATGTGGTTGTTGTGAGCTGATGGCTTCTTGACTTGTTGAAATGAAACTGAAACGAATCGGCTTCCACCTATCATGTCTCTGAACTGCAATTACAGCTAAGGTAAAGCCAAACGGGACGAGAAAGACACATCCGCAACACTGCATCAGAAATGCATGCGGAACCAAAGTACAGCACACACCACACAGTCCAGTAGTCCACTAATAAGAAACATATTGTACACACAAACACATTTAGACAGAGAGCACTCATAAGAGCGGCTATAAATTAAAGAAACTCCAAGATCATTCCTGGACAGAATCGTCCAAAAAGAAACTGGTAATACCTTTCTGACATTTTTGTCCATCTACTGCTAGTCTGTTTCAAGCTAGTTACACGTTCGTAACAGTGTCGAGCACTAGAGAACGAAGCCAAGATGAGAGCTTCCCTAAGTGACTGAAATTTCAGAGCACAAGAATGTTCAGTTTCAGTTATGAACAACTCTAGATACAGATACTGCTCCGTACACTCTACAAAAATGTCCAGTTCAGGCTATGCCGAACTGTCGAATTACTCCCTATCCTTCTTACAGCGATACCAGGTCACGTCCCTATGGCCACTGAAGATCATTTGCCGCTGCAATTACAGTTGATGAACAATATTATTAGTATTCGTTCCACTATACTATGCCTAGTATATGTTTAGAAACCAAACACGAACAGAAGATTTGGCAAGTGCCTACGCCAAGATCTTCAGTAGTGGTAGTACCTCTAGATGGCACCAAGACCAGGACAAACTCCATCTCGTTGTTGCCGGGCGGCAGGTCCAGGACGACGGGGAACAGCCTCGGTGCGTCGCCGTCGCTCCGGCGGCAGATGACGAAGTCCTTGTACTTGGTCTCCTGTTGCAGCCTGCGGCGCAGCGCGGCGAGGCTCTGCTCGTCGAACGTGAAGTACCTCCAGGTGCCCTCGTCGAAGTCGTCCACGCCGCCGTCCTCCCGGGCCGTGTTGTGGAAGATGGTGCGCCGCGCCGGCATGTGCAGGGGTTCCTCGATCGATGGCGGCTCCTCAAGCTTGGTTTTCGATTCCTGCAAACCATTATTACGACTTTAAGCCATTTCAAGATTCTGCGATTCAGCAGGACGCGACTCAATCAGAAAAGAAACGACAAGAAATTTACAAGCTTCAATTCCTCAAGAACCAAAGAAGTTAGCATTCTTCTTACTCCAAGAAACTAATTGGACGAACTAGCTGGTAATTACGCAGGAAATCAATCTTAGCAACTCAACGAGATGAATTCGTCCTCAAGATCAAGAAAGAATGAAGCAAGCAGTCAGAACCGCGGTTTTGTTCGAATACCTTGGCGGAGTATAATCTGACGAAGGCGCTGGACGCGGTGTCCAACGTCGCGGCGGCCGCCTCTAGCCGAGCGTCGCAGGACTGGGCGCGGCAGGGCGACGGCGGCGCCGCCTGCTCCGCCGGGACGACCTCGACCACCCACGTGCTCTCCTCCGGTCCGACCTCGAAGTCGAGGGTGACGGTGTTGTCCCGCGGCGTCTCCCCGAAGCTGGCGCGGAGGAGGCGGCCGAGTGGCCCGGAAAGCGTGAGGCACCCGGCGCCGCGATCCCCCTCATCCCGGCGCGGCGTCCAGAGGAAGGCGCTGTCGTTGGGCGTGGACGGCAGGCCCTGCACGACCCTGCAGCTGGGCGTGGCGGGGTCGAGCGCCGCGGCGGCGTCGGCGGCGCCGAGGTAGAGCCCCCGCTGGCACTGGAGGCGGACGTACTCGTCGCCGGCGAGCTCCACGGTCCAGACCGTGCCGCGTGAGTTGCGGCGGTAGCCGTGGGAGACGGCCACCGCGTCGTCGGCGGCGCAGAGGTACGTGCCGAGGTGGCTCTTGAGCCGCACCAAGCGTGCGTTCTGGAAGAACTTCATTGCTGCGGGCGGAGGACCGATCAAGAATCCAAGAACTGGTTCTTGATTTGGTGTGCGAAGGGAAGGGGGACGCGGTGGAGGCGTTTTGTTTAGGCGGGCGGGGCGAACCGTGGCGGTTGGGGGATTTTGGTCGAAAACCCAACGGGGCCCGTCTCCTGCTGGGGTCTGGGAAACTACACGTCGCACGTGGGCCGTCGTGTGTATGATCGACCGCTAGGATTTCATCTAAAAAAATAAATTGCATCCACCAGAAAACAGCTTATCCAACAAGTAGCAAAGCGTGTAAATCCATATACCAACTTGTTAAATGTATGCATATGCGATCATATGCACGCTACGTAGCTGTATTTTGCCAACACTGTGTGGATGGCTTTATGCATGTGAACCTCTCTGTGTCTATTTTGTTATCCTATTTGAGGCTTATGCTTCCGTTTCAATCCCAAACAGATAATTTTAAGGTAGGCACGTAACCATCACTTCTACTAAAAATACATTTCGACAACATATAGCATGTTTCACTGCCTGTTCGTCTTTATTATTTATGGTATTTATAAGTAATATTTATTACTAAAAGTTCTGGCATGTATAAGTGTTATGTGTTGTGTTAGGTAGTTTCATTGGATGATTTTTCCATAGTCGAGATACATTATTTAAGTTTCTTTATTGGATTAGAAAAATATGACATGTGAATGAGCGGCAATAATACATATTCGGTTTGACTAGGATATGATCCCGTAGCGATGACATCTAGGCCAATAAAATTCACCCAGTAAAAATTGTTGGAGGATTTTCACCATGTTGGTTTGAGTATTATTCATTTGTTATAAAGCGTCGCACCCCCCTCATTTTATCTCTACCTCCGCCCATGTCTACTACTATGTACTCAGTATACTAGAATGTCCAATTGCTATGTCCAAATCCAAGCGCATATAAGTGCTAACATGAATTAAACGACATAAACCATCATTAAGAAAATAGTCTTGGTGTGGATAGATGCTTCAAAGCGTAGGTATACAATGAAAGCCACTTATATTTCAGTTGTTTTGTAGGTGTGCACTAGTTTTGCAAGTATGCATGTTTTGCTACTTGTTAGACCAAAGTAATACAACCATACAATTTGATGTATAGTCGGCGCAATTTACTCACCAAAAAGTAGGCCTATGTGTTTTAACATGGTATAAAAGAAAACATTTTTGGATCGTGAAACAAATAAAAAGAAGTTAGTGTGTATTGCAGCAACTCAAAATCTGAGGAAAAGGATAAGGAGAATAAATTGCCCACCTAAGGTAAAACACCTTTTTGTGGAGGTTTGCACACAACAGTCTGTCCCTCCGTAATAATATTTGTAGGCGTGTGATGGACATTGATACTAGATGCCCTGATTGTTGGAGGTTGGATGAAGATGGGGGTCACTGTTTCTTGGAGAGCAAACAGGTGAAGTATTGTTGGAGTGGTCTAAACCTGGAAGGTGATCAGCTGGCCCTGAGCAATCTGTCATCCTCTTATAATGTGACCGAAGATATCCTAAAGATGCCAAATGAGAAGATGCTACTAATCGTTGGGCTCTTGAGGTCGTGGTGGGATGCTCGCAACAAATCAAATGGAGGAGATGGGATGAGAAGCATTGAGGAAGTCATATTTAGAGCTCGGTCGTTAACTCAAATTGCGCAACAAGAAGAAGATATGGCAGAAGCGCGGTGGTTGCGAGGGCAAATGATCAGAGATGGGTGATACCATTGCATGATGTCTGGAAGATCAACGTTGATGCTGCTTTTTGGGAAAAAGAGGCGTCGGGAGCCTGGTGTTTCGTCGTCCGCGATGATGAGTGTGCTGCGGGGATGGCAGGTGCAGGGAAGTTGGCTGTGGTTACGGATGCCGTGTGTGCGGAGGCCCACGCCTGTGTTGCAGCACTCCAATTAGTGCCAGCCCAGGGAATGCAAAACATTGGTCTTGTTTAGTTGTGAAATTTAAAATTCCAAATCTATCAGAGAATCTTATATGTATGGAGTATTAAATCTAGATGGAATAAAAAATGAATTGCATAGTTTGCTTGTAAATTGCGAGACGAATCTAATGAGCCTAATTAGGCTGTAATTAGACGTTAAATTGCTACAGTAATTGCTATAGTATACATGCTCTAATGATGGATTAATTCGGCTCTTTAGATTTGTCTTGTAGTTTACATATGAGTTTTGTAATTAGTTTTTTGATTAGTTTATATTTAATATTTTAAATGTGCAAAAATTTCATTTTTACGATTTTACACGGGCAACTAAACAAGGCCATTGTTCTGGAGTCTGTCTCCAAGACGGGTTAAGGCTCTGCAGTCGACGAAGTATGATTTGGCAAAGGGAGGTGTTCTTTTTAGGGAGCCAAAATTCATGCTGGCAACTATGTTTTGTTCGACGTCGCTCGTCCATGTTTACCATTCTCGTAATTCTGTGACTCATGCATTATTAGCTCACATTGCTCGTACACGGTACCCGGATCATCCTATCATTGGATGCATCCCCTCCCAAGTCTTGTAAACACTATTGTGGCATATGATTCCGTGGCTGGCTAAATAAATTAGCGAGCTTTGCCATAAAAAAAAAATCTGTTTTGGTCGTTGTATAGGCTGACCATTCTGTACGTGGCATACTTCGTAAAATCATTTTTTGCTATTTTGCTGAGAGGAATTCTTTTTAATTTCTAGATAATTTTTTCTTCATAAAAATCTTATGAGACAATTGTCCCTGTTTGCATTTCTCTCCCTCCTCTAGATACGCAGTCGAGGGACGGAGCTGAGTGACCGCTAATAGTACTTGCGTCCATTGTCGTATTTTTCTTTGAAAATATTTCTCTCGCTCACTTTTGTTACTTGGATTGATGCGGCTACAATTACTTGCTTGCTACATTATTTGAGTTGACATATCAATCGAATTGCTAGTAGCTGCTGCTGCTGCCCGTCCTTGTAGATACTCTTATTATTAATTGCGTTACCAAAAGTCGCAACACATATTAAAAATATTACCATGTTAGAGATTTAAAACCATCGGGAATAAAATTATCTGGTTCATATAGAGTTTTGGAAGGTTTGACAAGCAATATTACACTTGAGTTCGCAATACTCGAATCAGACAAAATAGGCAATTCTTCACCATTTAATATTTTCCAATCTTGCCCAAGCCCAACTTACCTGAATTACAGTATGATTCCAGCCCATCAAGTTACGTCCAGTCGTTTCAGTCCAACTCGCTTGATTCCAGCCCAGCAAGTTACGTCCAGCCGTTTCGGTCCAACTCGCTCTCCCAACTTACCTGAATTACAGTGTGATTCCAGCCCATCAAGTTTGAGTAAATTCTCTCTGTGTTATTGAAAAATACATTGTGTGCCACTGAATGATATATAGGAGATTTTTTTGTGTCTATGACACGTGGGGCTAATGATATATAAGGGACGAGTATAATTTCGAGTGGCAGGGAACGCCCAGTCGTTTCGGCTCAACTCGCTCTTGCTCCCACATTTCGAAATCACACCCTTAAAATAACAAAAATTCTCTCCAGACCCAACTAACACCACACACGGACACACACAAACCTGACATTTAAAATGCAAGTTGGTATTTAATAATATTTTTTAAATCAACTAATTAATTAGGATGGTATATGTTTTAAATTCTAGTTCATTTCTTATTTAAAATTATTTACGCAGAATCAAATTCTAATTCATTTAATCAAATTTTTTATCAATCCAATAACTTAAAATATACCTAATTTCCATCCCTGAAAAGAACGGTCGTATCACTGAACCCGGTCGTATCACTGAAAAGAAATTTCATATCACTCGAGGGGGCATCTGCAAACGCCGCTCCTCGGAAAGGCCCCCCTCCACTTCCTCGGGTAGGTCGCGTCGTCTTCCAAGTTCCATCCCCCGCTCCCCCACTCGCGGCTGCCTTCGCCATGGCGGTGAAGGGGAAGGGCAAGCAGGTGGTCGCGGAATCCCCTGGCTCTGGAGCCGGCGCATCCGGGTCCGGCGGGAAGCGGCGGAAGGGCTCCGGCGACGCGGGGGCGGGGCCCTCGTCATCCTCTGCGGCGAAGCGCCGCCGCCGCGCCGGAGTACTCCAGTTCGTGGACGACGCGGCCGGCGTCGACGACGACTACGAGGAGGAAGAGGTGCTTCAGTCCGATGAAGAGGCCTCCGACCCCGATGACGGTGCGTACGGATTCGGCGCGGTTCCTGAGGCGAGGCTAGCGTCGTGCGTGGGGGTGTGGATCGGTTGGATGGATCGGCCTATGGTTTTTGTTCTGTGCATTGTGGAAATGTGGACTACTAGGTCGATTATTTGGGGATATATTTTTTCGACCTTCTCTGTTACCTAGGTTTTCTACCTTCTCTGTTACCTAGGTTTGATTTGTGTCGATTGTTTTTTTTTTTGGGGTGGGGGGGGGGGTGCGGTGGGCGGAGTTTCCCCTTCTTAACGACAGGAACAAATCGAGTACTGTAGAATTTCACCTATTACCCAAAGTTTGTACAAGGACCAAACAATCACTGGCTAATAGAAATACTAATTCGATGGTTTTGTGAGTTTGGTAGGGAACGGGGATGCCTTTGCTAGTTTCTTGCTCGGAAGTTTGCCCTTCCGCAAAGTGTGTTGACTGACCTTTGCTACCCAAAAGTTCTGTTTTTATGTGGTTACAATACATCTCTACAATTATGAAATGCATTTAGTGTGACATACTAGCATTCAGAACATTAGTATTTTTTACCATAACACATTTTGCACAAAATGCATTGCTCCTGTGTGTGATTTTCCTGTTTTAAATCAACAAAATGTCTTTTATTTTTACCTTTTTTGAAAAAAGAAGTCAAGAATAACAAAATATGCAATATTCAGAATTAGTTATCTATGAACTCTTTTGCTTTATTTTACTTGTAGTTCAGATATAAGGTTATGAGTTGATTGTTGTTTTGCCTGTTCCATTTTTGCTGTTTTATGTTGGCATCTGAAATTTTAAATTAACCTAATGCTGAAGTTATGTTATTAGCAATTATCTGGGTGTTCTAGGTTCGTGTCTTCTCTAAGCACTTTTGCAATAATGTCAATTTTATCCCGTACTCTTCATGCACAATTTTAAGGTTAGTTTTTTTCAAATAAGAAAGTTTATCTGAAGGTTTGATTATCAGGAGTTGGGATCTTCTGCTTATGTGATCTTGTTTATGGAAACCACAGGTTTCTTTACTGGTGGGGAACATGTACAAAATATCAGAACTGAAAGGTCACACCCTCTTCCTTCTCTTGTAAAGGAAGAGGAGCTTAGTGGTGATGAACTTGAGGAATTCATCATGAATCGGTACAGTAATGGTGTGAAATATGCTGCTGATCGTAGCTATTCTAGGGAAGATGATGACATCTTCCCCATGGATGGTGCACTCAAAGAGCCTACTATTTGGAGGGTTAAATGCATGGTTTGTGATCAACAAAAACTTGACTTGACATTGCTGAACTAGCACTTGTTGGCTAGGTGCTGATTTGTTTAACTGATTTCCAGGTTGGGCGTGAGCGCCAAATGGCTTTCTGTTTCATGCAAAAGTTTGTTGATCTGCAAAAAATTGGTACCAAAGTGCCAATTATCACAGCATTTGCACTTGATCATGTAAGAGGGTTTGTTTTTGTTGAAGCGGAGAAGGCTTGTGATGTTACAGAGGTACACATTTTTTTTTTCTTTTTACCGCAAGAGGAAAAAATGCATTCGTGTTGGCAATGACATGCCGGGTGACATGCACTGCACTATGTTTATTGTGCTATTACTGTTTTGTGGAATATAAGATGTAACTTCCGATTTGTGAAACGCAGATAGATTTTGCATGTGGCATCTATCAGCATTGTTTTTTCCGTCTTCATTTCCCATGCACACCGATTTTACTAATTCGTGCCTTGGAAGTTTGAGAAAAAGAAGAACTTTTTAATGAATCTGTAAAAACTTTTTATAGTAGACAACAAAATCTTTTATTTCCTTTTTTATCTCTCTACATATATGCTTGTATTTTGTCTGTCAAATGATTCGTGGGCCATATCGGCATCTCTTATTACAGGCATGCAAAGGGTTTTGTAGTGTGTATGCAAGCAGAATTACTTCTGTTCCTGCAGCTGAAGTTCCTAGCTTGTTATCCAGCCGTACAAAACCATTTGAAATCTCCCGTGGTACATGGGTCCGCATGAAGAATGGAAACTATAAAGGTGATCTAGCACAGGTATGGTATAATATGTTTGCGGCTTCTCTTTCTATTGGCAACTTCTCTCTAAATATTTTCTATCTTCTTTGTTCTTACATTACTGTTTACCTGTGACTCTTTAGGTTGTTAGCGTGGATAACGGACGGAAAAGAGTGCTGATAAAAATCATACCCAGAGTCGACCTCCATGCTATTTCGAAAAAATATGTAAGGCTCTTATACTTGGCAGTAGAAATGCCTGTTTTTGAACTGATTTCTTTTCTTTATTCATCCAAACTATCAAATTTCTTGTGTTCCTGGCCATTATTAAGTAGGATGTATATTTGAGTATCATGGGGCTTTTGTGTCAATCTCTGTGCCACATCTTTGTTGTGGAAACTAGGTACACCAGTATTTGTGTGACCTACAGTAGATATTATATGTCTGAAGTTCTGCGTCATGTTGCCTGTTTCCATTCTGTTTACTGAATGTATAATATCTTGACTGACCAGCTAACTGTATCACCACTGGTTTACCAGCCTACAGTATCATTTGGCTTCCATGTGCTTGTGAACAAAAAATTCTTTTCATCTTACTCCTTTCAGGCTCTCACAATTCTATTTTGCTAACAGCCTGATTGCTGAATGCTTAAGTTACGTTTTGGTATTCGCAGGGTGGTGCAATTTCGTTAAAAGATGCAGCAGTTCCTGCTCCACGGTTAATCAGCTCTCAAGAACTAGAGCAATGATTTCCATTCTACATCCGATGTTTCCTTGTCCTGCATGAGATAAATTTCTTTTACTATTTTTTAACTAGCCTTTTACATTGTTTCCATAATCTCATTTGTCATGTAGGTTCTTCAGGCCTCATATTGAAATGAAGCGTGATCGTCAGACTGGTGAAGTTTTTGAAGTACTTGATGGTTTGATGTTCAAAGATGGTTTTCTATATAAAAGGGTTGCACTAAGTTCTTTGATTTACTGGGGGATACAACCAACAGAGACTGAACTTCTGAAGTTCTCTAGTCCGCTTAATAGAGCTTCTGCTGATGACTTGGATTGGGTCTCCAGCATCTATGGTCCTAAGAAAAGGAACATTCCCGCAGAACGAGATATTAAGTCACCTTCATCTTCTAAAATGAAATCTTCCAAAACACCAAAAGCTTCAACTTCGACGGAAAATTTTGATGATAATGATGAATTCAACCTCCATGATCTTGTACTCTTTGGGTGAGGCTGTGTTATACAGTTATAATCATTATCCACTAACTATCAGGTGTCATCCTTATATTCCCTTTTCTAATGGGCAGGCGAAAAGATTTTGGTGTGATTGTTGCTATTGAGAAAGAGGGTTTTAGGGTAATAACCCTTTAATGCACACTTCATTTTACATCCTTGTTTTGGTCTAAGAAGAATTGGTTCCGTCTCTATGTAGATATTAAAGGGTGGTCCTGAAGGATCTGCAGTGACAATAAAAAAGAACGACATTAAGAAAAGCTGTGTAGACAAAATGTTTACAGCTGTTGATCGTCAGAAGAAGATAATATCTATTAATGACACTGTTAATGTTCTGGAAGGCCCATTTCAGGTGAAACCTTAACTATCAATCTAACATTAGTATGTTATTTGTCTCTCATTTTGTGAGCAGCATGGGAATTCATGCCTTCTTTGTTTTTATTTCAAGGGAACAATTCATTTTAAATATTTCGAAATATTGGAGTAGATAATTGCACTGAGTATTGCTCGTGGTAGTTTAACATTGTGGATGTACTAGTACTACTATGTTGTACTGATTTATGATATGCATGTCACTGTTACTGCAGTAATGTATAGCGCGCTATTTACTACCGACAGATGTGTTTTCGGAGTCATACAAGGATGCATTTTCTTCCATTTAGCATACATGCTGATAGATTAATATATTTGCAGGGTAAGCAAGGTGTTGTTAAACACTTGTACTTGGGCATACTGTTTATTTATAATGAAAGTGAAAGTGAGAACTGCGGTTTTTTCTGTGCTCAATGCGGGTCATGTGAAAATGTGAAGAAACGGAAGGATCTGGGAGGCTCTACTGCTGAAAACTTGGTATGAAGATACATGTATCCACTTGCCAATGTCAATGAATTGGAGATATTCTTTGTTTCACTTTGCTTTCTATGTATCAGGACAATCCAATTCCCATGTTTGCTGAGCTTTCTTATGAGCAAAATGAGCATCGGGCCCGTAAGTGTTCATTGATTTCTTCTGTAATGTTACCTGAATGTAAGGTTTCTGTTCTGATTTCCTTCTTAATACAGCTGAGAGGCCTTACAGAAGCACCAGAGAACAACTTTTCTCTATCGGGCAGATGCTACGCATTAAAAAGGGTCCTTTGAAAGGCTATCTCTGTCGAGTAGTTCGGATATTTCGGAATGATGTGACAGTTAAGCTAGATTCTCTACTGAAGATTGTTACAGGTTAGTAAGCTTAGCATATTGTTGGAGCTTTTGTTTGGACAATGACTGACTTCTGTGTTGTGTGCAGTACAAGCTGAGTTTCTGTCAGTTCCAGCTAATAGGGGGTAAGCAAACGGACCATATTTTGTTTATCTTTGCTTTGTTACTTGTGCTGTAATGCAGCTGCATCATCATTTTGTTAACTTCTCACTCTATTGCAGTATAATATCACAATATAATATCACTTTTGTATTAGCTTCTCAATATGTTACATGCCATACCAGGGATAACTTGTCTGGTGCTCCAGCTGGCAATTTTGGAAATCAAGATACATCTTTCTTTGGTAAGTGTGAGCTTCATACTTCCATATGTACAGTTGTGAGTTCTATTTGTTAGGATAAGTATCTAAAGTGTAAATGGGGAAATGTTACTATTTCCCCTTAAATATTTGCTGCTCGCCTGCTGAACCATCTACTATGAGTTACTTTCTTCTGATGGGAAACTTCATTTAGGGTGCTCGTATGAGATTAGAGTTCTTTGTTCTCTTTACTGCTGGTATGATGTTGTAGATTTTGTTGATTTGTTATTTATATTGATTCTTAATTTAGGTTCGGAAGCAGAGAAAACTTCATGGGACAATGGGTTGCCATCTTTTGGCAGGTTTGTTTTATGCTTTTCGCCTTTTGAGCTCACTGTCCAATTTAGTAGTAGTTTGCTGGTTACTCATAATTGCTAAGCTTGGACTTGATTTTGTTATGTTCCCTTTCTTCTACATCTAGAGTACTCTTTTTTTCTTGGGAGTATCCACTCTGTCCCACCCATTAAATCTAACTGTGGAGGACTTGCTACCGCACATATGCGAACTATAAAGAAAACCAACAAGTTCAATCTACCATTGCATGCTGTGCTAGACGGATTGCTGTTGATATTTTTCTAGAAATGGGCATTGAACAGTTGATTCATTGGGAAACTTAATATTGCACATATCCTTTGTGCTGTTGGGGTATTTTCCTTTTATTGTCTTCTATTAGCAATCTTTTAATATACTTAGCATGATGAGTAACAAATTTTGGTCAGAGGGAAGGCCCTATAACATTTTATGTTATATCATGAGCTCTGCCATTCATTTCTGAAGAAGAGAAATACACCATCCTGAGGGAGCAGTGCCTAACTGCCTATTTTTGTATATTAGTATCATTGTTCCAAAAAAGCACTTATATAATGCATAACAACATAACAACATAATATTAACCATCCTTGATCTTCCTTTGAACTGCTATTATCAACCTTGGTCTGTATTCGGATAAAACTACAATTGTGATGCAAAGATAGGGATAAAACTACAATTCCTTTTCTTTTAGTGCTTCGACCCGAAGCGATAGTTTGGCACGTTTTCCGTGGATAAGATGGCAGCGCTCCAGCTCACTAAAGAATGGGACGGCAGTGGTCCGCCGGCAAGCTCGTTCTCTCGTAGTGAGCGGGGTGTGTTGACAGCTTTCACACGGGCAGGGCTACGTGTTAAAGTCGATGGCGAAGAAGACAGGGCTTATTGGGAAGAATGGCTTATCGGGATAGCGTGGATTTTTGCAATTAGCGATGCATCAGGAGAGAAGAAATAGGCTGGGCCCTGTGATGAGAGGACTAGAGAGGTTGCGATAGCAGATAGAAGCAATATATTATGACAACCAGTCTTTGATCCATGAGAATGCTGTCATGACTTGAATTTCAACCCACACTTACATATTAACATTGTCTCAGCTTATCTCATTATCTTTCTTGTTATGCTAACTGATTACACCACTTAGCTGTCTTGGACAGCTTGCATGCTACCTTCCTTTCCGTACTGATTGTTTTCCTAATCCACCTGAACTTCATTGACTAACTGGCCGAATTCCTGATTGAACTTCCCTGTACCCAATATATGTCCTCCAAAACAGCTAATAATGAGCTTCCTCAATCATCTGTACTGTTGCTGTACCTGCACATGATCCTAGGTCTTGGGAGATGCACATAAAAAGAAGACAAACGATATACAGTAACCTTTCATATTAAATTAGGATTAAATTTAATCAAAACCATCTTTTGGTAGTCATATAGTTTTACACGACACCTGAAAAGTGAGTAGAACCATTCTTTGTTTAATACTTATTTAATCCTGCCTTGATTTCACATGGTTAAGAAAAGGGCATCTTTGCTTGGCAAGCGTTATAAGATTTCCTTATGGCCTTTCTGATGTTGCTGTATTAGCTATTTTGCTTTTGCACTGCCTGCTATCCCTGTTAGTTTCTTGCTTGTGCCTCTTCCAAATTTCTGAAGAGAACAAAGATGTTAAATTCTTTCTGATTTGTCTCATTTCTCTTCACTCATGTAGAGAATCACCTGAAGGCATAGATGCTCTTAACTAATGTTGATTGTTTGCACATATCCTTTTATTCATCAAATTGTTTTATGTGCTGCAGTGACTCATGGCAACCTTTTTCAAGTTCCACCTTACCAGTCCAGAATGCAGGTAATAGTTGTGTTATTTCTTTCTGTTGACATAGGTTGCGGTCTCTTTATTCACATCTTGAAGCTTCACTGATTTTTCTTTCTTGATCACAGTTGTGTTTTCATTTTATCTTTTTAGGGCAGTGGCATTGATTTATTTAATTTGTTCAAATGCTTGTTTACGTGAATCTGCAAAAGATAGCTTTAGTTGACTGTGCCACTAGGAGTGGTGTAACAGACCCATTGATTTGCTGAGGGTTGGACTAGCATGGGAGGATAAAGAGGGTCATTACATATAATCATAGCTCTAAAGGCGTTACCTAGGCATCCAGGTGGACCCAGCTCGCCTTGGGCAACAGCCACGCCTTGTCTCCTAGGTGCGCCTAGGCGACCAGGCGTACCCAGCTCGCCTTGGATTGCCTTGTCGCCTTTAAAACACTGCATATAATCAAGATTTATCACAACCTTTTGAATTTCGTTTCTAAATGACTTTTACAAACAGGTCATCTGTTATGTGATTTAGAAATTTTTTCCTTCTTTTTTGCGAGGTTGGTTTAGTTGGGTGCCTGCAACTTGTTGAGACGTGGTTGTTGCATCTTTTCGTATCTGCATGCAGTGTTGAATAGCTTATTGTTGCATCTTTTCGTATTTCTGCATGCAGTGCAGCAGCTGTAGTTTCCTATCTTACACTGGCAGGACAGGTTTCTTGTAAACAACTGCAAGAAAGCCTTGGTTAGGTTGGAAATAAACCCAACAGTAGCCACAAGCCACATTAACCAAAAAAGATGGTAATAGAACACATCACTTGTGATAGTAATAATAGTAAAAGAAACTTGATTTTTAGGTCGGTTCTGGCATACAAGGTGGTATTATCCTTTATGAAATTGGTTTAGTTCTTTTACCAGTGTTGATGTTTTTACAGTTTTGCTGAGTGTGGAATGTTTGCATCTCCAGGTGGAGAATCAGAAAATGATCCATGGAGTAAGAAAAGTTCTGCTGAAGGTGAATCTGACCCATGGAGTAAGAAAACAGATGGTGATCCTGATCCATGGGGTAATAAAGTGGCACCTGCTGATGGTGATTCTGATCCATGGGGTAATAAAGTGGCATCTTCTGCTGATGGTGGTTCTGATCCATGGGGTAATAAAGTGGCACCTTCTGCTGATGGGGATTCTGATCCATGGGGTAAGAAATTGGTGGCTCCTGCTTATGGTGATTCTGATGCATGGGGTAAGAAAACAATATCTTCAGCTGTTGGAGTATGGAACACTGGTGCTGCTCAGAAGGAAAGTTCCAGTGACAATGTGTGGGGTAGTAAACCAGCTGGGGTTGGTGGATCTGATGCTGCTGGTAGCTCTTGGGATGGAATTGCAGTCAATAAGGAGAGTGAAAAGAGTGACAACTGGGGAGAGGCTTGCAGGGTGGTGGACATGGGTTCTGGAGCTGATGCAGACCCTTGGGGAAGCAAGGTTAAAGCAATAGATACAGAAGGAACCAATAGCTGGGAAAAGGCTACAATGCCTCCAGACGGTAAGTTGGAGGGTGTCATTCAAGGATGGGGCCGACCTTTGGGCAAGTCAAATGAAGACCAGGGAAAAGATAATATTCCCAAAGATGTGACCCACAATGGGGCATGGGATACTCCTTTGCCTGTCACTGAAGATGGTACCTGGGGCAAGTCAAAAGACAATAATGGTGATGGAGCAGGTGGCTGGAATGAGGCTAGATCCTCTGACAAAAATGGTGGCGCGGGAGGTTGGGATACTTCTGCTAACTGGAATAAATCATCTGCAGTTGGTGAAGCACAGGAGGATGGTTGGGGCAAAGGAAAAGGAGCTTCAGACCAAGCTGGTTGTGGTGGTTGGGATAAACCAAAATCCTTTGGCAATGATGGTTCATCAAGGTGGAACAAGGGAGAGGAAACTAGGGCAGATGATCAGAATAACAGCTGGAGCAAGCCTGGAAACTTCGGGGGTGGACGTGGATTTGGGCGGGGACGGGGTAGAGGTAGGGGTCAGGAATCTGGAGGCTTTGATGGCAGAAATGATCAAGGAAGTTGGAAGAGCTCATGGGGTGGTGAGAATGCTGGAAGGACCTCTTGGAGGTCTGATAGTAATGTAGACAATGAAGTTGGAGATTCTGGTGGATACAGGGGAAGGGGAAGAGGAGGGAGGGGACAATATGGAGGGCGAGGGAGGGGAAGAGACAATGGTTGGAGAAATGGTGATAGAAGCGATTCTGGGTTTGGAAGGGAAAATGACACTGCAGATGGACAAAATTGGGGAAATAGAGGCTCTTCCTACTGGGAAAAAGATTCATCTAATAAAGGTTCTTGGGGTGGTGGAGATAATTGGAATGCCGCGAATCCACCAAGTAACCAGCCCTGGAGTAGCAGTGGAGGAACAAAGTCATTTGGTGAAAATAAACCTTCTACTTGGAATAGTTCGAAGGATAGCAAACCATCTGTAGGTCAGTATCCTGTCTAATTTCTACCTCTAATTTCCTGTTCAAAATTTCAAGCGCTATACTATCTCTAGATGGCAAAAGGGACTCGAAATTTCTTGTTTTGCTTATGGGGTGTTTTGTTTGAGGAATGGGGCGAACCATCACCTTCTCGCTCCTGGTGGTTTTTGTTTGGTTTGGGAATGGAATAGGTTGATCCATCACCACCTCATCCCTTGGAAGCATATAGTTACCTTAATAATGAGGACTGGTTCCATCCCACCAAAATTCCCGGGATGATCCCATGATGGACCATTCCATTCTAGATGAGGTGATTCCTCAAAGCAAACACCCCATTAATGCTCCGGTTACCCTCAGGCTGAGAGTTGTCAATATTATAATTGAATAATGCAAATTATTGTGGTCCATTATATGCTACAGAGCATTCACCCCCCTCCTTTTTTCTTATGTGTGTAGGTGAACAAGATGATCCTTGGGCAAGCAAGGTGGCTTCTATTCAAGGTGATTAAGAAGCAATCAGAGACAACCATGTTTTCTTGCTATGTTCGGTGTTTAATGCTGTAGCTTTCTACTGCACTTCCTTATCCACTTGGTATCTTACGGGCTTATTTTTATTATGTTTTATACTTGTAGGCAATGAACACCAGAATGATAATTGGGCAAGCAAGATGACTTCTTCTGGTGCTGAGGATAACAGTGGTGGCTGGAATACCAGGGCAAAAGACTCCTGCACCGATGGGGGTAAGTTGGGAATGTGGTGGTGTTGAAGCCAAGCAAATTTCTTATTCTACTCAATTATAGACATACGTCCATCTTATTTATGCTGTTGGGTATAGGTGAAGAAGGACAAAATGATCCTTGGGCAAACAAGACTGTTACAAATAAAGGTACTCAATGGATTAACTACACTGTTTGTATTGGTCACTCTGCTCGACCTTTTGATTTGAATAACAGTCATCATTTCAGGGTCTCTGACTAAGGTTATATTATATTTCATTTTTGTAGATAAAGAACAAGAAACTGATCCTTGGACAAGCAAGGTGCCTTCTGGTGTGGGTTCTGATGACAACAATTCTAGCTGGAACGATGTTGCAAAGGACACTCCATCTGAGTTAAAGGCTGACGGTCCCTGGAGTAGTAAGGGGGGTAATGATAACATCAAGAAAACTGATAGCTGGGGTGCTGGCTCCTCAGGTGGGAATCAGGAGTCTTCTTGGAGCAAACCAAATTTCTCTTTAGGAGACCAGGCGTGGAGCAAGCCAAGGTCTGGTGATGATAATGGTGGAAACAGTAGGGGTGGATTTGGATGTGGATATCGAGGCAGAGGGAGAGGAAGGGATTTTGGGGATGGTGGTTCCTCGTGGAATGGAGGAGGCAACAGGAACGATGAATCGGGTGGCGAAAGGTCTGAAGAGCCATGGAACAGGAGGGGTTTTGAAGGTGGCAGAGGTAGAGGCCGTGGTCGCTTTGGGCAAGGCGACCGAAGCCAAGGTAGCAGCAACTTTGGGTCTGGAGATGGTGGCAGTTGGGGGTCTGGCAGGGGAAATGGTGGCCGTGGCGGTTACAGAAACTGGAACAGCAACAATGAGCAAAGGCCCTTCGGTCAAGGCAGTGGCTGGTCGGCTGACTGGAATGGCAGCAAAGGGAGCGGCGAAGGAGGTCAAGCATTTGCAAAAAGCAAGCCCAGCTGGGAAGCGCAAAATACGTCTGGTGGAGATGATCAGGCAGGAAAGAGTGATGCAAACAACTCCTGGAGTCAGAACAGATCATCTCCCTCTATCCTGGGTCAGCCAAGCAGTGATGCTAACAAGTCTAGCACATGGGGTGCTTCTAGTGGCGGAGGTTCCTGGGGAAAGAGCAATGACAATAGCTGGAATTCCTCAGGAGTAACCGCAGAGAAGTCTTCATGGGGAGGTGGGCCAGAGGCTCCTCCCAAGAAAGATGATGATGGCCCGTGGGGGAAAGCCAACGAGGGGAGCGGCAGCCAAGGAGGAGGTGGTGGCAGTTCCTGGGACAAAGCGGCGGATGATGGTGCGTGGAACGGCAGCAAGGGCGGCGGTTCCACCGGCAGTGGCGGATGGTAAGCGAGCCATGCAATAAGCTGCGCCCCGTACTGGCGTGACAATGTAAATAGTGCTACCGTGCGGCCTGAACTTGTGAACCAGATGCGTTTCTAGCCTTAGCGTCTGCTGGCACCCTTGCCACTTGCTCGAACTCGAAACCATGGCCTAGAACCTGTTCGCCTTTCCAGTACTGGCAGTGGCGCGTGGCAGTAATCGAGGTACCATTGCTCCATCGTGTTTGTGGCCTCTGCCCATATAACGTTTATAAGCTTGTTGCTGTGGTGCTCAAAGCTGCCCGGTGAAAATCTTTAGGATGGCGTAGCTGTTTATGTTTCGTGGATGATGTTTTATGCTGTGGGTTCTATCTGTTCCGACCTACTGTGCCCTGTATGCCGTCGGCGGATACGTTGCAAATTTCAGACAACCCCTGAGGCTGCCCGGAGCACCAGCAGGTTGTACCTGGCCCCGGCGGTGACATTTTTCATTGTGTTATCTAATGAAGGTCCCATCACTAATGAAGGTCCCATCACGGCCTAAGAGCTAAGAGCCTAAGACGTACTCCCTACGTTCCAAATTATAGGTCGTTTTGGCAAATTTAAATACATAAATTTTGTTATGTATTTGGATAAACACTATGTCTAAATGTATAGTAAAAATTATGCATCTATATTTGCTAAAACGAGCTTTACCCAATGAAAAATTATGCATCTATAACTTGGAACGGAGGGAGTACATGGTTTGATCTCGAGCACAACTGCGCGTGGGCGGCATAAGCAGATTCACCCAGCGCGCACACCACCACCACCACCATGGCAGCACTTGAGCTCGGGACCAATCAGGCTCCTGTTCTTCGTCAACACTAACACTTCCATCTCCATCGAGCAAGCAACGGCTTTCCTCATCTGTTTGACCAGACGCATCTTCCAAGCATCCCTCGGCTCTGCCGCTATACAACTAGCGCGGCATGTGGATTTCTTTGGTTCTCGTGTCTCTTCCAGGTCAGTCGGGGCAGCCATGGAGCTGGAGCTTCTCTTCTCCCTCGTCTTCCTCCTGCTGGTTCGTATCTCTGACGTGAGCTCGGAACATCACCTCGATGTTCACCCTCGTACATAGACACCGGCAACCTCGTCATCATGGCGGCGCCAGTCATTCCTGTCTGGATCGACAAAACCACCCTACGGCGAGACCTTCTTTGGCCGCCCCACCGGAACAGCACAGGAAACGCAGAACAGATTGGGCGGTAGTATGATTCCATGCAACTGTGCATTTGTCAACAGATTCAGGATTCACAGCCACATGGATAGAAAATGCCATCCATTTCGTGAGGGCAAAACTCATCCATCATCGCAGATCAATGACATCAGGAGTCCAGGACTAGCAAATGTAATAATAACTGTAACATACCATTGCTCAAAACTTCCATGCTTGTCTGACATAATGAGTTGGTGCGCATATTGTGCAAGTCACCACAAGGTTTTTTGCCTACAAAAATGGCACTAAACGATTACCACCCAATGTAACAGCAAGTGGCTTACACTTGGCTAACACAGCGGCTGTGAACAACAAGCAAAAGTCCTTAGTGTGACCAGTACCCAAGACAAAACAAATCCCTGTTTTTTACTCAGGGTTGACCTTTTGCTTCTTTGAGTGCTTGTTGTTTTTCTTGGCCTCGCGGCGCTCCCTCTTCAGTCCCTTTATGTCACTCGATAAGGCCAACTTCCCAACCTGAATTCAGTAAAAACCATGAATCAGTTTATCATGTCAAAAGCAATCTTGACCATTTTTATTGTTCCAGAAACAAAATAGTATGATACAAACCTGCTGGTCTGGCATGTAGACCTTGCCCAGCTTGCCCTGCACTGGATCCTTGGTGACATTCTTCATCTGCAAGAAGGTTCATAGTAGTGACTCAGGAAGATTTCAGTGAGAATGTAACACAAGGGGACAGTAGTTTTTCAAGGCTAATGGAACTGAAGTTAGTAATCACTAGCAATGTCCAATAAAAGATAACAACAGTTAATCAAATAGTAAAGAGGGACAGTTCCATCAGGTATAGGGGACAGTAGTTTTTCAAGGCTAATGGAACTAAAGTTAGCAATCACTAGCAATGTCCAATAAAAGATAACAACAATTCATCAAATAGTAGAGACAGTTCCATCAGGTATACCTTCTTAGCATGTTCAACAGTCTTCATAGCTTCCTTCTTCAAACTTTCAACTGGAAGCCTATGCCTTCTAACTACCAGATCCATTGAAGGTCCAACTTCAACCAGCTCCATTCTGGGAATAGGTGTGCCTGACCTTTTCAGGCGGAGAGCACAGTGCATCATGTAGACAGTAGTAGGAGAGATTGCTGTGCACACATAGATCCGATCTACACCTGCAAGGTTTAGATTCTCTACAACCTGCATTTAACAGAACAGTTTATTATGAAGCTGAAGAGAATATCCATATCCCGCATACCAGCTTCTATGGACAAATGGTTCACCTCTCCTCTGAAAAGATCAAGCAGCACTTCTTTCAAATGCTTCAGCTCTTCAGAGCTCTCAAAATGTTCTCCTATGAAGGCAAAGAAAGGCTTTGATCCAAGTTTTGGTGCCAGCTTCTTATCATAAACATAAGACTCCATCGATTTGTAGTTCTCAACTCCTACTTCAACAAGGTCATATATGTGGTGGTCATACGTCCTTCCCAATATCAGATTATTGGGTCTCTTTTTTGAATGAGAACCATACTGCAGCAAAAGTTCAAATATAGTTGAAAACAATGGAGTGAGCTTAAGACAAGTCATCAAATCACCATGTTCAACATATGGACATAGGACTCAAGCATTAAACCAGATTTATAAGGGTGGTCAGAAATTCATTGCGTAGCTCATTAGATTATTCTACTTCTACTCCTCGCCATGAATTATTTACAGCATCAGCAAATACAGTATGGCATCATTTTTGCAATGGAAACAATTACTTTTCACACTAAGCATCCAAATGACAAAGTCGGAATGATGTCACTCACCACTATAAGGCTGCAGTCTGTCTTGAGGGAGAAAAATTCCAAAGAAGATTCTCCACCACTTTCAAAAGGCATAATGTTGTCATTCTTCTTGGTGAACTTCACAGCATTATCACGCTTCAGGTGGTAAATATCTGACAGCACAGAGTTCAACACAGCACTAGTCTTGGTACCATGGAGGATCAGTGTCTTTTTGCCGGTCTCAACCTGTCAAAATTATCAGAGCAGAAGCCAGACGTGAGGTTCTGTCACAAAAAAAAAACATGCTATTTCTATTTGCAAATGTCTTATTAGCATACAAGGTTCGAAATATGCAGAACATCCTAATACCTATACCAGCAAGCTAACGTAGAGAATTCCACATGATTTTCAGCACAAATCATAGTGCAGTGCACACTCTGGCAAAAGCTCACATCTTTTTCCAGTTAACTAACCCGCCGCTACATTTACTAAATTATATAGAGCTATATCACTCGCAACGGATAACAAGTATACATGAAGGTAAAGTCTGGATAGACGAAAACAAGGATTAACAGCATCAATTAATACTCGGTAAATGGCAGCTACAATCTTAGCTTCTTCTTTCAACTCTTCTGTGAGCGGAGCAGAACGCAAGGACTGCTGAAGGTTATCACAAGATTGCCTCATCGGTGCTGTTTGTTGTAAGATGGTCCCTGCACAGTGCACACTGACCCAGCAGCGGGCCGTACCACACGTTTTGCAGGCCTTAAAATCAGCCATACAACGCAGAGTAGGCTAGCTAGTTCTGTGGATCAGATGAGGAATCCGGACAAAGATGTACTCTCATTGATGGGTATGAACTGATAGTAGTTTGATGTCTGAATTCTGAAGCTATCTCTACTCTCTCTCGAGAGATTTCTAAGTTTATTCCCCATTGCCATATCCCACTGGAATGCTACCACTGATCGGCACAATTTCGGGAAAAAAAGGGTGGGGTGCCTAATTTGGAGGAAGCCCGGCTAGGTCGCTCATTCTGCAGTCCTCCCCTGGATACGGCCCCCACTCGCCGCAGGGAGAACGGGGGTGGGAGGAAGGGGGGCAGAGAAGGAAGCTTACGAGCTTGGGCGCGTGCTTGAGGAGCTCCCGCCTGGCGCGCTTGGTCTTGGGCACCCTGATCGCCGCCACCATCTTCTCCCTCCGGCTCCGCTCCAAGCCGCCGCCGCGGAGAACAAGCTGCTCACTGGGCAAGCAATACAAATTTGTAATGAGCAAGTTGCAGCTTTTCAGACTTGGGCAGCCAAATTAGAGTCAACTTACCTGTTGCAGACAAGGCAGCGCAGGCCCAGGCGACGGAGGGGGGGGGGGCGACCCGAGGGAGGTGGCGGCGACCCGAGGGAGGCGGTGAAGGGCGCCGGCGACCCGACGAGGAGGTGGAGGACGGCGGCGACCCGACGAGGAGGTGGAGGACGGCGGCGACCCGAGGGAGGCGGTGGAGGGCGGCGGAGGAAGCCCTAGGCGGCGGCGTCTGGGGGAGACGAAGCGCGACGCCCGGAGTGAGGCCCAGACGCCGAGGAGGAGAGGAGGCTACCTGAAACCCCACGACTCCCTATCACCAAACCCTAGAAACCCCACGCGCCGCCTTTGTCCAGGACTAGAGAACGGCGGCGCAGCGCATGAAGCTGTTCTGGGCTGACCCAATCAACTCGATGGGCCTGGTACCTTCTTTGAGGAGGCCGGTATTTTTCTTGGGCTGGTATTTCGTGGGCCGATTTAGGCCCATGAGTCCATGAAGCGAAGCTTCTTTTTTACCCTTTCGTCTCAGCTTTCAACGTCTCTCCCCTTGCCCCTTCGCTTCGGCTGCACGCGAGTCGCAGGCAGACAGGCTCCTCCCGCGGCACTAGCCGTTAACCCCTCGCCGCCCAACGGTCGTCGACGCCGAGCCCCCTTTTCCCGCCTCGTGCAGATCTATTAATGCTCGCCACCTTGCTCTCCGGCTCCTTCATCACTCGCGCGCCCCACCCTTCCCTCTCGATCTCTCTGCACTCTGCTCTCCTCGCGGTCGCAGTCGCAGATCCCGATCGCGACCAACAAGCAGCCGGTGCTCAGACAGCGCGCACGGGGTGATCGATGGCGGGCGGACGCACGGCGCACAAGGCGTTCCTGCTGTGCAACTACACGCTGCTGGGCGCCGCGTCGGCGTGCATCTTCCTCACGCTCTCGCTCCGCCTCGCGCCGTCCCCGTGCGGCCTGCTCCTCGTCTTCCTCCACGCGCTCACCGCCGTCTTCGCCGCCGCCGGCTGCTCGGGCTCCTTCACGGACGGCGGCGCTGGGGCCGGCCGCGCGCAAGCCGCGCACACCGCGGGGGCCGTCCTCACCGCCATCTTCCAGGGCGCCGCCGCGCTGCTCGCCTTCACCCGCACCGCCGACTTCCTCGCCGAGCTGCGGTCCTACGTCCGGGAGGAGGACGGCGAGATCATCCTCAAGCTCGTCGGCGGGCTCGGAACGGCCATCTTCGTCCTCGAGTGGGCCGCGCTCGCGCTCGCCTTTGCGCTCCGGCTCCACGACGATGGCGGCGAGGAAGCCGACGGCGAGTACTCCAAGAGCTGGGCGTCTGGTTACCATGTTTGATTCTGCTCTGATCCCGCACAACAGAGCCTGAAGACTGGAGAAAGACACAAAGCGGAAATCAGAAACGAGGAATTTTTTTTTGTTCATTTGCAGATTGGGCCTTGGGGATATGTTCAACTCTTGTTACTGTGATCATGTAACAAAGTGCAAAGGCAAATGTATTGCTTTGCTCTGTATTCGATTCATTCATGTGATATGATATAAATGAGAAGGGAAACTTTGATTCGGTGACAATGTGCTCTGATCCTTTTCTTTTTGGAGCAAGTAGTGTGGTCAGTTTCTTGTTTCTTCTCTTCCAGAGATTTGGCTGTCTCTCAAGTCTCTAGCCTCTCAGGCCACAAGCCTCCTTCAAACAGCAAGAACTTAGCATATATATGATCACTGATATGATGGATGAGTATGCTTTGGTGATCTGTCAAGCTTTGCCAAATACAACAAAGCAAAATAAAGTCGAAACCTCGTTTTCAACTTTCATTCACTAAGCTGAAGAATTTTACTGTGATCCATTTTTTTATAACAAATTCAACTGACAGATATTGTTTGGGGCCTTGCGGGGGTCAATTTTAGGTTCTCTTGCATATACTGTATTTTGCAGTTTCTAAGCATTTCTCAACCGCTGAAGGCATAGATTACACGGTTAGAGGATGGTGGGCCGTTATTCTAAACTAATTTGGGCCGTTATTATTTGCAATACTGGACCCTTAGGTACGGCCCATTAAAGGTTAGGGCTTCCGCCTTGCTATAAAACCAAGCACGCGTCCGCCGCCGCCGCCATTGTGTCGTCCTTACGCATAGCTAGGGTTTGCGACTGCAGCGCTCGTGGCCTCTCCCAAGCGCAGCAATCATGGTAATTCCCGCTCCTCTCAAATCCAATTTCATCTCTTGATCCTACTCTTCTTCTTTTTCTTCAGGGTAGATCGACGAGCATTTTTAGGATTCAAGAGGTGGAAATTTGTACGCATTCGTTGTTCATCCTCTTTCACTAGTGTGCGGTCGATTTGCTTTTTATTTGTGTAAGCTGGTACCTTGTCATAGATCTAGCTGGCTTGTAGCGAATCGGGTACATATCCTTCTGTTCTGTAGCTGAAATCGAATTTAGTACTGAACTGGGGGGCGACTCAAACTTTCATTGGAGTTCATACTCCAAATAAAGTGAGGCAGTTATGAGACCGGAATGTTAAACTTTGAAACTATTGAATTTACAGGATTTATAGTCCTCAGACGTGACGGGGTGTAAGGGAGCTATACACTGAATTGCTGATTGTAGTCCATTAATTAATCTAATTTAATAATGCAATTGAGGAAACACTGTTGTGGACACCAAGCTTAATTTAAACTCGTTTAACAGTAAAGTTCTTAGTACGTAGGTTACTTCCTTACCAAATAGTGATGTTGTGGTGCTGAACAGGAATGGTAATTTGTTTTGTCGTAAGTGGTGGGTTCTGACTTTTTATTGTTGATGGTAGCCGAAGCAAATCCATGAGATCAAGGACTTCCTTCTCACAGCGAGAAGGAAGGATGCCCGCTCCGTGAGGATCAAGAGGAGCAAGGATGCCGTCAAGTTCAAGGTTCGCTGCTCCAAGTACCTCTACACACTGTGTGTCTATGACACTGAGAAGGCCATCAAGCTGAAGCAGTCTCTGCCTCCTGGTATGTGCTGTATTGGAATTTTTTTCCGAAACAATGTAATGCATAGTTGCTTAAATCCAATTTGATCTATCCTATTGCCTGGTATGTATCTGGATATCTCCATGCTTAATGGTAATGTCCTTTTGTTCCATCGCTTACATATGAAAAAAAAATTAGACATGGAATTGTAATGAAAATAATTGGTCAAGAAATCAAACTTTTGGTATTCATATTGGTAAGCTGTGAACAGAATTTTTGCACTAATAAGTAACCTTGTCATAGAATAGGCATGCCATTCAGTAGGATTTTTGGCTTCTTATTGGGTTTTGCTCAGCATGTACTTTATTGCGAACATCATTTGAGAACCATTGGAATTTATATATGTGCATCATATGAACTTTAGGCAAGCTGTTTAATTTATATTGTTTTACATGCTTTATTTGACTCTGGTTGTCACGCAGGTCTTTTAGCTGAAAGCTCCACTATTCTTTGCTTCAATATTCATAACTTATAAGCCCGCTATTGCAATATCAATATTTGTAAATGCCATTTGCAGTACTTAGTTTGAGTGATGCAGGAATTCAAATGTCACTACCACTGATTATGCCTTTGTGAACTTTGTTCTCCATGATTGGGCATGCATGTCTAAACGAAGTGTTAAGTTATAGGTTACGTACTTTCTTTGATTATGTTCTAGCCTACAGGACCTCTTTTGAGAAGTAGACAGATTAAATCGAAAATTTGGTTCTATCATGTGCCTAAATGCATCTTCCTCCATTGTTCAAATTTTTTTATATACTTATTTTGTTTCAAGTTGAAACACTTCTGAAATTTCCTGGCCATTGTGCAAGTTACTGACTTTGATCTCTTCTTTTGGCAGGCTTGAACGTGCAGGAGGTTTAAGCTTTGGAAATAGTGACTACAGCACCGGTGCTGGTTGCTTCAAAGATTTGCCAATCTACCTTAAATTTAGTTTCTGTATGTGACCTCCGACTGTTTTAAATGAATTGCTGTGATTGAGACGAAATGTTATGTGGAAGTAATGTGATGGCTGGCGAGCCTCGATTTGATATTCGAATGACTGTTCTTCTCTTTTCTCTTTTCAAAACAGCACATTTCTTAGTTCTGTTGTCAAATTAAATTAGGTTTGTCGAATGTGGAGATTGCGAAAACCCAACAGCAAGCTAGAGATGGTTTTCTAATACCTACTCGTATATTCTCATAGGCTGTGCCTGTCGACCAACGACCAGCTGTCTACTAGTTTTTGTTTCTTTTTTTTTTGAAGGCAGGTAGTTGTCTAGTTAATGTAGCTGTCGCATGGCATCACAGGTGATTTCGAGAGTGGTTAGTGAGGATTACTGAATTAGTGTATGAAGTGCCTCTAGCGCCTTCCGGTAAATGAATCAGCATGTACTTGGGTTTGTGCAATTTTCCCTTGGCCAAACACAAGTCGTCATGCGTTCTGGCGAACTGACACTAGCAAATCAATCTCAACCACGAACATATCTTTCAAGTTCAGATCAATACCCGGGTTTACCTTGGCCAATACACGTTGGATGACGATGTGCAAGTGTGATGGTAATGGTATAGACGCACAAGAAGCTGGACGACCAGAAGGGTTCTTCCGGCCGTGGAGCAGCATGCCGCGGGCGGCAACGAAACGAAACAAACGTCGTCCCGGTGACATGGCGGCCTCCTACTGGCCGCCGGCGCAGCTCCGACGAGCGGCGATTCGCTCCAGCGGGGATCGGTGACGCTCCGCTGTTAACGTCGTGCTCAGCGGCCGGCGGTCCGGTCTCCGGGCCCCACAGCTCGGAGGGATGGGACGTCGCGATCCACGGTGGACTTTGACAAAGTCAACGTCGTCGCCCGCTCCGCGTCGGCGTCGCTGTCCCACATAGCCGGTCCGCCACGGAGGACCGGACCGGCCTTCACACTGCCGGTCTCCACCAGCAGCGAGTGACCTCCCCACTCCCTGGTAAACCGGCCCGCGTCTTCGCAGAAATCACAGGAATGCCATTAGCCTCGGCGAAACGGCGCCGGAATGCAATGGCATCACCGTGAATAATCCCTGGGCCTAGGCCCCTTCTCGGTTCCCCTAGCTTTACAAATATTCCCTTCGCGGTTCCCAGTTGCCCACCGGCAGCGACTAGTAGTAGTGGTAGGACAGCTCGCTGCTCCTCCTCCACCGCGCCTACTGAGGGCGGGGAAGGGCGATGGGCCGCGCCTTCCTCCACCGCGCGCTGGTCCTCTCGTCGCTGCTCCTCCTCGCCTCCGGCGAGATCTTCTTCGAGGAGCGATTCGATGGTACTGTGCCTGCACCGGGGTTAATTTTGTTCTCGGTTTAGTTAATTGGCGAGCTTGATTCGTTGTCAGCGGTTGTCCTCGAGGTGCGATTCGTTGGCACTGGGACTGTGCCGGATTGATTCGGTGTTCGTTTGTGCTATCCGCCCGTGTGGTTTGGTGTCACTGTCACCAGTTACTGCTGACACCGAGAGATTCAGAATTTCAGTTAGTTGTTTCAGAGAGTTGTTTATTTTCCTATAGCTTAGCTTTCAGTAGGCCCTTTTTTTTTAAAGAAAAACAACCGGCGAGAGCTTTACCGGGCATGCATTAATAGAGGAGTAGACTTCAATTTAGTCTAGAGAGATTGGTGCTGTTTTTTTTTAAGAAAGAGAGATTGGTACTGTTAGCTGTGCCTTCTTGTATGCTCCAGTGGTCCAACCTCAAGAGTGAACAGGGCATGATAGAGTGAGACTGTGAGAGTCAACTTACGGTTCTGTTGATATGATGTCTTGTGCAACCAAGAACTTATCAGTATAACCAATGGCACCATGCTCGAGTTTCTTGTTTTTTGGTGCATTTTTTTTGTTTGTGCTTAATGAAATTGTGCCACATGGTAACATTCAGATGGGTGGGAGCACCGTTGGGTGAAATCTGATTGGAAAAGGAGCCAAGGACAAGCTGGAACATTCCGGCACACAGCGGGAACCTATTCTGGAGATCCTGATGATAAAGGTGAGTGTTATTCATGGGTGGACCTACATTATGTGTAATAAGGGGCTTGTGACCCCTCTCTTTATTTGTTGAGTATTTTGTATTTTACAAAGACAGGTTCTACTTTGATAGTGACAGTGGATATTTTGACACTCAGTCTCCGGCTAGATATGCCTTGGGTACATCGTTTCATGCATTATATGATTATTTGCACTCGGCAACTGTTTTTCAGGTATACAAACAACTGGGGATGCCAAACATTTTGCTATATCGGCAAAATTCTCAGAATTTAGTAACAAGAACCGAACATTAGTGGTCCAGTACTCGCTAAAAATCGAGCAGGATATTGAATGTGGCGGTGCTTACATCAAACTCATGTCTGGCCATGTCAACCAGAAGAAATTTGGTGGCGACACACCTTACAGGTTGATGTTCTCTCTATTTTTGGCCTAAGAAACGAATTTGTTTATGAGGTTTCTTCATAATTCATAATTATAGATAACAAATGTGCTTTTGTCTATCCATGAAGTCTACATATGCAACTTTATGGTTTTCACCTCAAAGTAGAACAAAATTTTCAGTAAAACAGGTAGTGGTGATACCTTAGGAGTTCTTGCATATGCCTAGAGAATCACCAATGGTAACGTGGTCATCTGTGGAGATTGATTGCAGTTGTCAAGGACAGTCCATGACTTTTTCCAAAACATTATCGACATATTAGCCTGCGTCAAGCTTATAACATTGATTTCACTAGCCGTTGGGCATCATGAAAATATCTTTACTGGTAGGTACCAGCTAAAAATTGGTTGGATGATAATCTAAAACTAGAGGCAAGCCTAAGCACCACATACCATGAGTGATCTAGTGACGAATGTATTGTTTACTCGTTGCCTACCTATTGAATTGAACTGTTAGTAATTCCTTGGTCCGTCTTATCTTCTGCTGATTATTACCTACTAACTGTCTTAATGTTTACTTATGCAGCTTCATGTTTGGGCCTGATATATGTGGGGATCAGAAAAAGAAGCTCCATCTCATACTTTCGTACCAGGGGCAAAACTACCCTATCAAGAAAGATTTAAAATGTGAAACAGACAAGTTGACACATTTTTACACATTTGTTCTCAGACCTGATGCCACTTATAGCATCCTTATTGATAACCGGGAGAGAGAATTTGGGAGCATGTACACTGACTGGGATATCCTTCCTCCTCGTAGGATCAAAGATGTTAATGCAAAAAAGGTTCGGGATTTTCTGGCATGTTAAAAGCATGTCATACAGTAATTTCAACCATGCCTTTCCTTATACATTGGTTTCTTTCAGCCAAAAGATTGGGATGACAGGGAGTATATTGAAGATCCTGATCAAGTTAAGCCAGAGGTATGTTTTGTCATATGTCCTGTCATAAACATATCTTGATAAATAATTCTCTATAACCTTTTAATCTTCACTGACCAGGGATATGACTCAATTCCTAAAGAGATACCTGATCCTAAGGACAAAAAGGTATGCATAACTTTGAATTATGATTTTTTAATAATATAAATCCAGTAAAATTTGAACAATTTAACTAACACTTTCATGCTTCAGAGCACTTTATTCGAACCTAAGTATGCAAATGATACACATTTACTATTTATAGTATGAGACAAATGAGGATAGAAAAATATTCCATTACATTCGAGTTTGTTACCATTGCTTTCCTTTTAAACATTCAGTCACTTTTACTGATTCACTAGCGGGTGGCAATAATTTCTAGGCATTCATCACTAAACAAACACAAGATGTTAATACTTTCGATTAATGCTAAATTAGCCTGAGTCATGGGATGACGACGACGACGGTATATGGAAGCCTAGAATGATACCGAATCCAGAATACAAGGGACCATGGAAGCGGAAGGTTTATTTTCTAGACTAATTATATTCCCTTAACCTTTTATCCCTCTAATATTTATGTACTCATGCATTTCTGCTCTCAGAAAATTAAGAATCCTAACTACAAAGGAAAGTGGAAGACCCCATGGATTGACAATCCAGGTGAGCGACATATATATCTGATCTTCTGCCTTGTGCTATAGTAATGCCCTTTACATATTGTCATGTAGATCATGTCTACTGTTTGTCAAATAAAAGTTTTATGTATTTCTCCTGATAGTAACTTTACTGCATCTTGCATGCTCAATAGAACTTTAATTGAACTACCTTTTGCAGAGTTTGAGGATGACCCGGACCTATACGTTTTGAAACCTTTGCAGTATGTGGGGATTGAAGTCTGGCAGGTACCAAACATCATAGTTGGTCAACCACGTGTACCCCATCACAATCCTTGGTTGTATCAAATGACATAAATCCTATCTGAACTTACTACTACCATAATATACAGGTCAAAGCCGGTTCTGTTTTTGACAACATTTTGATTTGTGATGATCCGGACTATGCAAGACATGTTGTAGATGAAACTTTTGCTGCAAATAAGGAGGTACGCACACGATATGTTGTGATCCATGATGTCTCCCACTGGGAACCCTTTGCTCAGTTTATTTATGTACTGCAGGCTGAAAAGGAGGCCTTCGAAGGAGCTGAAAAGAAGAGGAAGGCTAGAGAAGAAGAGGTTAATTAGCATGGAATTGAATTTTGATCCTCTTTCTGCTCTGGTTGCCGTTGTCTGTTAACAATTCTGAAATTCTGAATGTGAGCCTGGGTGGAGTTAACCGGCTTTGCTTTTCCACAGGAAGCACGGCGGGCGCGGGAGGAAGGGGAGAGACGAAGGCGAGAGAGGGATAGGGACCGTGGCAGGGATCGTTACAGGGATAGATATAAGGTACATTTCTTCTGTTTGTCATACTGGACCTTTTTTCCCTGTCACAGTTTGGTTTGTCTTGTCCTTGTCATATAGGCTCTTCTTTTCTTGGTTTATAGTTCAATATATTTCAACCCCTTAATTTATCCCTGGCCTTCTTAAGGATTATCTGCCAGAAGTTTCAGGCCTTAGGTGTGTAGATCATTGCTTCCCCGTAGATAGGCAGTATAAACAATTAATACGATGATAATAGGCATGGCCAGCACACCAGTGAAGAATTTTAGACTTCATCAGGCCAGTGACCGAATTTAGGGGAACTGTATGCCAAGTATTTATAGCTGCATAGTCAGTGTCAGTAATATGGTAAAGTGCTTTATACATCAACATGCTGACATATTCTTCCTTTCCTCTGCATTTGCAGCGTCATAGGCACTACGACTACCATGTAAGTTGCAAAACATCTTCATTTCTTATCCTCGAATGCCCATAGTTACACAATAAAGAGGTATCTGACATTATAAATCATTTGTTTTCATGTTTAGGACGAGCTATAGATCTTGCACCTTCGAAATCTGCTGGGCATCAGTTGTTCGTCTATGGAAAGGGGCCTTCATGATTGTGTTAATAAGATGTGCCACTTTGTGGCAAAGATATTTGAAGTCCTTGGCCGTACTGTTACAGTCATGGAGACGGAGAGCACACGCTGAATTTGTATGTTGCACAACCTGAATCAGACTGAAACTGTGATTCCGTACAGATTCAACCCGCCCCACCGCGGCTGTAACTAAATTTCCACGTTGGCCATGAAATGTGAGCTGTAGCCTGTATGTTCTTGTACTCTTATGTTTACCACGTCGTGTTACATTCACGCTGCAGATGTTGAGAAACCTTTCATTTTTAATTTCATTTTTGTCGTTGCTCTGCTTTCAGGACAAGGAACTTCAGGACTAGCTTTTTTTCCATTTAATTGGCCTACTCCTCACTCATTTTTTTACTATTAAAGCAGTTCACACAGCTAAAGAGACCATGGCACAATTTGACTTGAGAATGCTTTGATGGGAAACTGATCCAAACAAACATCCAAAATTTTAGATTGAACACGGGAGACAGTGAAAGCAAATAATGGGCTTTAATATCCTGTCAAAAAGCGTAGCACAATAACGTTTTAATAACAACATAACTGAACAAATATATGTCCTTCTACCAACTAAAACAACAGGTCGAAGAACATCGGGACTTCCAAGGTGAGATCTTGTCAAAAATCTGTCATCAGTCATCGAACAACAGGAGAACGTGCTTACGCACTCCAGCAACTCAAAAGCACCTTGTCCAGGTCATGAGGGAACTGCCCAACGATCAGCAGGTCCAAATGTCGCACCACCAAGAAGACGCCGTCGCCGGTGAAACAGCAGAAGAGGGCATGCTGCACGTGTTCGACGCACCTGTGACTGTGGGTGCAGCACCAGCACTACCTAGCTCATCGCCGTAAGTTGGCGCTCCAAGAAACCAACGGCGGGAACAGGGCGACGGGATGTCATTGCCGATCCAAGAAGCAGGGAACGAGGCTCCCGAATCCCAGTAAGCAGGAGCAGGAGCGGGAGCGGGAGCGGGAGCGGGAGGGGCATCGCCGGCCGTCAAGAAGCTCATTGTTTCGTCCGTCTCAGGCATCCAGAAGCTATGAATAGACTTACTAGAAGTGATCTTGTCCTGCTCCTGTGACGGCTCTGGTTCAGGTCTGAAAGCGTAGTCTTCTGTAGCACCGCTGCTGTCCTGCAAGTCAAGCCAACCTTCAGAGCTGAGTTTTTCCTGCGATGTCATCCCTGGCTCGGATCCGAGAGCAGAATCAAGTGTGGCTGTAAAGCTGCTGCTGTTGTTCTGCCACGCCTCATGGTTATACAAGGCACCGCTGAGCTCTTCCAGCGTCAAGAACATGACCGCCGGAACTGGAACAGGGGAATCGAAAAGCCTTCGCCTCGCCTTCACGGGAGCAGAGGCCAGATCGGCATGGCCTTCAGAGCTGGCATGCGACGTCCCTGGAATGGATCCGAGAGCAGAGCCAGGTACGGCTGTAGAGCTGCAGTTCTCCTGCCACGCCGCTAGGTTATACCGCGCCATAGTGCTGAGCTCTTCCTGCGGCGTGACCACCAGAACTGGAGCAGGGGATTCGAAAAGCCGCCGCTTCGCCATCACGGGAGCAGAGGCCAGATCGGCGCTGTCGTCAGTAGCCTTCCTCTTGCGCGCTGATGCAGACGACGACGCGGATCCGCTGGAGCTGCGCGAGTGGGTGTGCGCCTTGTAGATCTTGCAAAGAACCAGCTGGGGCTCGCCGCCGCGGACGCGGTCGTGGTCGGCCCCCTGATCGTCGCTGAACTCCACCATGTACCAGTCGGTCCGCTCGTTGCAGCTCCTGCCGCTGCCGGCCCTGCGCTTGTACGAGAAGTACTGGCCGTGGCCGACGCAGTTGCCCTCGCCGTCGAGCACGCGCCGGGGCGCGCGCTCGGAGTGCCACGTGCCCTCGCCGCCGCCGACCCGGCGGGACTTGCGGGTGTCGCTGGCGCTCTTGGGCCGCACGTGGGTGAAGAAGAACCAGGAGCCGCCCTCCCCCTTCCTCGCCGGCGGGGCCGGGCGGTGGGCCGCCGTGAGCGCGGCAGGGTCGGTGGCGTAGATGTCCGCGTCGTGGAAATGCGCGGCGGCGGCGGTGGGGAGGGGCTCGCCCGCGAGCTTCCGGCGGAGGAGGGCGAGGAGCCCGTCGTCGGCGGGGGCGAACACGCCGTCGCCGCCGGGAGGGAACGGCGTCTCCGTGGGGGGAGGCATCGCGCCCGGTCTGGGATCGGATCGGGGCGGGTGGTGGGTTGAGTCGAGAGCGAGATCGGGAGAGGGTTTAGGGCAAGAGCAAGAAAGCAAAAAGACGGCGGAAGGGGGGGACGCGGAGATTTGATTTTGCCCGGGACTCGCTTTAAATTAGCGCGGCCTCGGTGGGGGGGGGGGGGGGGGGGGGGGGTTCGCCTCGCGCCTGACTTGCATCTGACGAAACACCCAGCGTGCTCCTGCGCCGTCGCTTCCTGATCGCACGGCCCGATGCGCGGTCGCGCCCCGCCCCACTGCAAGCATCAACCGATCTGTGTCATGATACCGATCTTCCTTGTTTTCTACTTTTCTCCGTCTTTATTCTTTTTCAAAATATCGAATTCATGTTTAGGTGCATAATCTTTTGGTTGTAAGTACTGTAGCAATTTCGTTTGTATTTGATAATTATTATCTAATTATGAGTTAATTAGACTCAAAAGATTCGTCTCGCTAATTATAGACAAATTGTGTAATTAGTTATTTTGTTTAACTATATTTAATACTTCATGCATGCGTTCAAAGATTCATTGTGACAGAAAATCTTATAAAATTTTGAAGGCAACTAAACAAGGAGTCGATGTTGCAAACGCGCACCGAATTGTAGCCTGTAGGAACGTATTCTGAGCAACACGGGGGGAGAGCTCGAGACTACGAGTAAAAATGTTGTCCAAGTTGTTTTGCCGAGGCCTTTTTTGCTACCCGGTCTGGGCATGGTTTGCAGCAAGGCACGAAGAGCAAGTTTTGCACGAATAAACGCTACACATACGTTGCCTGGCAGTTCATGTTCAGGCGTTTAGCTAGTCTTTACCCGTTGAATCGACTGTTTCAAGTTGTGTTTCATGTTCAACCGTTTAGCTAGTCTTTACCCGTTGCCCAAACTTCTCTTCCTGAACAGTTTGGGCCACGGGAGATCCGTTTTCAAACGGTGAAAAAAGATCGAATCGAAAATAGCAACAGACGCCAGGGTAGAGAATTAGATGAACTTCCTACTCATTTTTGGTGGACACATTTTGGATTGAAAATGGTCATCACACTTGTCAGAACGCGGCCAAGCTGCGATCCAAGGTTGCAAGCACCACACCAAGCTCCGTAAGATTGTTGATGGGCAGGCTTCCATGGGCCGGTAAAGAAAGTAGGCTACCAAACAAGCAAGGCGCCGATTCTCCCCAGCCCATTTCTGTGGTGAACCCGTTCGCAGTAACTGATCAGCGCTATACTTCCACTATCCCCTAAACCCAGCCCTTTTATATCCCAGTCCATATCCTTTTTATCATAACCTGATGCGTCTCCAAACACTACCTGATCGTTTCTTGCCTCTATCATCAAGTACTAAGAGCGCGACTGAGCTAGTGGCTCTGTTTGGTTGGCTTGTGAACCAAATCAATTAGTAGTATTTTCCTTTCGTACTAAATTAACACCAGCTATTAGTCCATCAATAATATTTATTTCATAATAAATCAGCACTAGCCACTAGCTACAACTAGACGAACAATACTAACACTTAGCTAACCCGCCCAACACCGCACGCCACAGCAGCCTTGTGTGATCATCGAGGTCTTTTTATCGACTATGCTAGCACCGCCCGGAAATCTCTGCCCACGGTAAACCGACACCTGGATCGCCAAGTCCACAAGAAAACACGTCGCGATCTCCTCTTCTCATTCAGCGCCCACACACGGTGACACGACACAGGCACAGCATTGCTCAGTGCTCACACACCGGAGTTTTTTTTTTTTTGTCATTGGAATGAGCCCTCGAGCAGTCGAGCCTGACCATTTTCCATTGATGATGATGAAACTGAAGGCTGAGCTGCGTTGTTGCGTGGCCTGATGCAGGCCCCAGACCGACGAGCAGAGGCGGTTCCCACAACCTACAGGCTCTGTCGTCCCCACCCCCACGTGTATCACAAGCTTGTACGCCTCCTGGACCAATCTGCTCCCTCGCGGGCTCGCGGGCTCGCCCAGGCTCGCCGCCGTCCACGTTCTTGCTCTGCTCTCTCTGTTCATAGCAGGGCTCCATCCAATCGGCCGCCTGGTCGTCTCGCCATTTGGTCCAAGACGACCTCGTCGTCGTCTTCCCCTTCTCCACCCTTCTCCCGTTCTCCGCTCTCCGCCTCCCCGGGGTGGGGTGGACAACACCCCCAGTCCACTCCCACCGGACCCAAACCCTACTTAAACTCCGCCACGGTTCCTCTGCTCCGACCCAGACCCACCAGAGCAGGCGACGCGACGGAGGGGGGAATCGCCGAAATGCCCTCCGTGCTCTACCTCCCCCTGCTCCTGCTGCTCGCCGCCTCGGCGGCGGCGGCTGCTGCTGCAGATGCCGTGGACCCGTCGGCGCACGAGGCGCTGTTCGACGCGTGGTGCGTGGAGCACGGCAGGGCCTACGCCACGCCCGAGGAGCGCGCGGCGCGGCTCGCGGTGTTCGCCGACAACGCGGCCTTCGTGGCGGCGCACAACGCCCGCGCCAGCGCCAGCGCCAACGCCAACGCCGCAGGCGGCGGCGGGTCGGCCCCGTCCTACACGCTCGCGCTCAACGCCTTCGCGGACCTCACGCACGACGAATTCCGAGCCGCGCGCCTCGGCCGCCTCGCGGCCGGCCGGGCCGGGGCGACGCTCCGGAGCGCCGGCCCGCCCCTGTACGGGGGGCTCGGCGGCGGCGTCGCCGCGGTGCCCGATGCGGTGGACTGGAGGAAGAGCGGGGCCGTCACCAAGGTCAAGGACCAGGGCAGCTGCGGTGAGCCGAAATTCCTCGATCTGTTCTACGCCTGGATTTGTTGCCCCGATTGCTTGTTAGGGATACTTTTGACAGCCAGTAGCTTAGCACATTAAAATGGAGTGCAAACACTAATACAGTGAGTCAAATATCCATATGGCCGTTCCTAATGCTAGTCAGATTCGATTCCTAGAATCCAAGCTCAACAGTAAAAGGGAGCTGAGGCTGTTGCAAACCGATTTTCAGGGCCGTGCCGGCATAAACTGGGCCCTGTACAAGATTTTAAAGTGAGGCCTAATAGAATAGCGAAATAGAATAGCAGTCGCAGCTTTGTCGGCTTTGAGCTTGTGAGTCATAATGGCATGATCGGCAACAGGCGAGATTCGAACGCAGTTGAGCAAGCTAGCAGGCTGTCAGCCTTTTGGTAGGGGCGTGTGTCCAGTGTCCGTCAATTACATTTGGGTCGGCCAGTTAGGAACAAGACAGAAGCTGGTTAGTAATTGCTGGGCTAAGAGCAGCTCCAGCAATATATAGCCTCTAAATCAAACATTCTAAATGTTAAATGAGAGTTGCTTCTATTTTTTAGTGGCTTCTAAATTTATTTCAACTCCAGCAATAGCCATGAATTTCAATTTATAATAGAGGACTCCATAGAGACTCTAGAAATGGAGGGATGAGAGATTCTGGGGATCTTCCCAAAAATAGAGAGTCTGCTGAAATGCATTTTTTCTTTAATCCTCCAAACTTGGGATATGATCTGTTTAGAGGATCTACTAGAGTTGTTCTAAAGGGCTTGATTTGATGGGCAGCGAAAAAAATTTGGGGCCCAAAAAAATGGGGGCCCTGTGTGGGCGCACAGGCTGCACGCCCATGCGCCCGGGCCTGCCGATTTTACTCTTGTGGTTCGCTAGGCGCAGTGAAACAGAACACATAATTGACCAGTTAGAAATGCAGTGAATTCTGTCACACCTTGTGTTTGTCATCCTGTATAAGCACATAAACTTTCCTTGGCCTAGTGAGGTAACACCAGCCAGCCTTTAATTAAGAATTTCATGTATAGGATTGTTGCGATTTATGAACTAGATGTTTCAAAGTTTGTCTGCAAGCTTTGCTATGGTTGGGATGGAACTGTGGAACCGGAACCAACCTCTGTGACTGCTCGATAAATCCAAGATCAAGAGTCACACCTCTAGTTTCATATGAGATCGCACTAAAAAGTTTTATACAAGATTCTTCATAGCGGCTTTATGAGATGTTAAATTGAACTTCAATAGGTCTTGTGGCTATTTACAGTGTTTGCACTAAGCCGTTAAAGAACTGCCTATATGGATGGATTTTCTTGCTGTTGGAATAGGTGCAGATCTTTTGTATATATAATACAAGTGATACTTATGTTATTCATAAGATTCCTGTAACTACCAATGCTCATGTTTCCAGTAACTCAGTGTTCTGTTGGGATATGCTAGACTGCCTTGGGTAAAAATTGAAGGCACAAGTATAGATGGGAGCACATAAGAACATTATCAGATCTTGTTTTACAATGTAGGGAGTAGTAGTAGTATCAGCCAAGTATGAGTGATGCCTGTCACAACTTGGTCTGTTTCCCTTGACTTGTATCTAGTTTTTGTTTTGGCGTGTACTAGTTTTATTGTATGATTCAATGAAAATTAGGTAGGATTTCCCTTCCCAACTTCCTCAAATAAAAAAAGGTTTTGTTTCCTTCTGTTGATAATGCCTTCTTAATGATATTTCACTTTTAAATGTTGGTGCTAGTTTACCACCAATTTCCAATCAATAATTGCACCAGTTATGCAAGTAATTGTGTCTTTTTTGTTATTCAGGAGCCTGTTGGAGCTTTTCCGCTACAGGTGCTATTGAAGGAATAAACAAAATCAAGACAGGCTCGCTGGTTAGTCTTTCTGAACAGGAACTAATTGACTGTGACAGATCATACAATAGCGGCTGTGGTGGTGGCCTCATGGACTATGCTTTTAAGTTCGTGGTTAAAAATGGTGGAATTGACACAGAGGAGGATTATCCCTATCGTGAAGTAGATGGAACATGCAACAAGAACAAGGTAACATGGGGTTGTAGAAAAGTACCCTCACAAACTGTCTAGATGCCTTTAACCATGCCGTGTTCATGTGCTGTATTTGCTTATATCACAGCTGAAAAGGCGAGTTGTGACAATTGATGGTTACTCTGATGTTCCTTCCAACAAAGAGGACTTATTGCTCCAGGCTGTTGCCCAGCAACCAGTTAGCGTGGGAATATGTGGCAGCGCCAGAGCATTTCAGCTATACTCCAAGGTACATGAGCAGCGTTTGGTTATCCTCTCACTAACATGTGTTACATAAGGGTAAACCATTTTATTGTAATCTCCTAATATTCCCCTATGCAGGGTATCTTTGATGGTCCATGTCCAACATCTCTTGATCATGCTGTGCTAATCGTGGGTTATGGCTCCGAAAGTGGCAAGGACTACTGGGTCGTGAAAAATTCTTGGGGTGAAAGTTGGGGAATGAAGGGCTACATGCATATGCACCGGAACACTGGTGATTCCAGTGGTCTCTGCGGTATAAACATGATGCCATCATTTCCTACCAAAACAAGCCCGAATCCTCCTCCTTCACCAGGCCCTGGCCCAACCAAATGCAGTCTGCTTACCTACTGTCCTGAAGGATCCACTTGTTGTTGCTCATGGCGCATCTTGGGCTTTTGCCTTTCTTGGAGCTGCTGTGGACTGGACAATGCAGTTTGCTGCAAGGATAACCGTTACTGTTGCTCTCATGACTATCCTATTTGCGATACAGTTCGCGCCCAGTGTCTTAGGGTACGTATGCTAGATATTTGTGGAATTTGTTTGAACTTTTACCATGCTTGTGATTGGGGCCTGACCTGACTCAGGGTTATATCATTTGTTCCAATCTTTCTAAATTAATTCATGTGTTTGTTTGATTACCTTTCATTTTTCAGTTATGGTACTTGTTGTTTTATAATTTATAATCGTTTAAAACATTGCAGGCCAATGGCAACTTTTCTGGTATAGAAGGAAAGAAGCAGTCTTTCTCTAAAATTCCCTCTTGGAATGGTTTGTTGGAACTGATGGATTAGTGAACATAGAGTCAGTTATGGATGGAAGGTAAGATTTAAGTAAACTTGGTTTTAGGTAGCACTGATATCTTTGACATCTGTATCTTACCAAAATGGATCCTAGTCATTCATTTATTCTGATCATTCGGTCTCCCAACAATTTACAGAGCAAGCTCATGGGCGAGCAGTAGGTCTAGGCAAGCTGGCTTTTTCAGGTGCCCTTCCAATTCTCGCATGCTCTTAATCTACACCACTGGGTTGCACCGAGATGCCCAGATTTGCTCTGTATTTATGATGAACCATACTCCGGTGTGAAATTCCACGATTGTACATGTCGGACTTGTATTAGAGAGCCCCTGCACGGATGATTTATTCCAGTCCATCCGTACTGCAGCTGAGGACCATGCCAAATAAAGAGATACTTGTACCATGTTTTGTGGTTATGTTACAGAAAGATGCATAATGAAGAACAAATAATCAGCATATGAAATTGTTGTGCCCTCGCAACAAAAAATGAAGTTGTATAATTCTAGTAGCTTATATGTTTTTTTTTGAAAAGCTCTAGTAGCTTATACTCCCTCCATTCAATTTTGATAGATTTGCATATGGCACAATGACCAAGAACAACACGTGTGCTTATTAATTTAATAAATACAACACAGATTTTTTGTTGGTCCTCCAATGTTTTAATTGGGAACTTCTCATTACTAGTGCTATTTATTATCACAACCATGCCAATAGCAAATGTAGCCATCATTTTTGGATATTTAAGTTTTTGAAATATATTTATCAAAATTGGATGGAGGGAGTATGTAAGGGGTAGGACATTCATCGATCTTTTCATGTTGATGCTCTATTTTCAATGGTGTCCGCAAATAGGTCCATTATACATCACTTGTGGGAATCGTAGAAACTTATGGAATCAGAATGTCAGAAAAACTTGTGAATTGTGCAACCCAACCGCGGTTGCCGAGCATCGGTTGACGCTTCCCAGGAACCGACTCCCAACTGATCGCTTTGGGTGACCAGTATAGCAACGATGCTAACGAGGAATCTGTCTCCCAGCAAAAACAGCCGGTCAGTTCAGCTGATGGTTAGTACATTGTTGTGGTCCATTTGCAATGCAAGAAATTTGTATCGACTCGAGTTGAACAAACTTATGTAGAAATTAATGTTAAGTTCAGGGTCTTCCGGCGTTCCCCTTCCAGGTTCCGCCAACTTGGCAGCGCAACAGGAGAAGTGCAGAACCTGAGCATCAACGTCGTCTGTGCTTTTCACGGTGCAGGAGAGACGGGAGGAGACCCATGGGATCAGCTTGATTAAAACCTACTCGCCCTTGCTCTCCTCCCCGCACTCCACGGGAAAAGGTTGACGCGTGGCGTCTCCAGTGAACTCCGAATATTTTGCAAAAACACCCTTCATTTTCATAGAAATCACAATCCAATCCAATATGTCCGACCTGTACAGCAATCATATGCATATATTTTACAGATAAACCCTCGTAACAAAATTTATTTTGACACAAAGAAGAGAAAAATCGATGGTGCTGCCATTTTTGCAGAAACCACCTTGAGGCGATTTTCCAAGCACCCCCTCCCACCACCCAACCGGTCACCCCCCGCCCCCTTCCCCCAACCCGAACCCAAACCCTCGTCCTCGACGCCGCCCTCTCTCTCCCTCCCCGCCGCCACCTCCCCTCCCTCGCTCCATCCCTCCTCTCAGCCTCCCCGCCGCCTCCCCTCCCCTTGCCCTCTCTGCCTGCCTTCGACGCGACGCGTAAGCTCGGCGCTGAGGTCCACGACGGTGGGGGTCAGCGAGAGGGAGAGCGGGAGCGGGGCGCGGAGATGGAAGACGTGCGGGAAGAGGCGGAGGAAGTTCGGCAGCGCGAGCGGCTCGGGGGAGGCCGGCAGCGCGTCGACCAGCGGCGAGGTGTGCCGCAGTCCCGTCCCGTCTCTGGTTTTCCCACCCTCCCAACCGGTTCCCGACCACCGCGCTCACCTCCACGCTGGCCACCACCGCTCTCTCCTCGACAGCATCCCTCCGCCTCCGCCTACTCCGTCCCGGGCAGGTAGCGACCCCGACGCGCCGCGCCGACCATGGTAAGCACTCACCTTGATTCCATCAATCGCCTTGCCCCCTCCGGAGCAACGGGGTCTGCCTGAACCGTGAGATCTAGCCGATTTTGGTCTCAAATCGACTCTTCCTCCAGCCACCTCTGTATCTCTCGGCTTCAAACTGCTAGCAAAATCTTTTTGGCTTGCCCTTTTATGCTGACCGCGCTTCATTTCGGCGTGTGCTAAATCATCAACATCTGGCAGCATTAATGCGAATCTATTCTCGCAGGTCAATACGCTGCGGTTGTACCTCACTTGCATCCGGAACACTCTGGAGGCGGCGATGTGCCTCCAGGTACTTTCAGCTCGACTCCCTCCCACTCTGGAGGCGGTGATGTACCTGCCGTTCCTTGTAACATTGCTCCTGCTGCTGCTCTCAATTCATCAGAAGCATAACTTAGGTGATCTGCGTTTTTCCTTTGCCGCTAGAATTTTCCTTGCAAGAAGTTGAGAGGCAACAACAAACCAGAGGTGGATCTCAAGTAATAAGTCGTGCTGCAAACAGGAATTTTCAGTTATTTTGTTTTGTGAATTGTGATGTACCACATTTGTCTGACCGATGCTCCAAAGAGTTGTTAGTGCATTGGTATTCAGTGTGTGATTATTGTCAGTGTCATGTTGCGTTAGCAACCTTGCTCCTGTACAGTGTACACATAGTAAAATATGCCCGTTTCTTTTTATCTTTGGCACATTTCTGGGCTCTGGTGCACTTTACTCTACGAATCTTGTCATGCTAGAAGTATGAATAAATTTCCCTGATTAACTTCAAGTGGAGATTGCAAACGTTAAAAGAAACCATCCCCACTGTCTGTATTATTTCTCTCGAACCAAGAACTGTGCTTATAGAACTGTAATCTCATTCAATGTCGACATTTGAAAGTAGTAGTGCCATTCTTGTTGCTCGTGAATATTTCAGTTTACATTCGTTTTCACATTTTTACTAGCGGCTCAAGTGAGTAGATCTTTTTGCACTTACTAATCCATCTTCAATTTTAATTCCGTATTCACACGACAAGCCCTGAACTTCTACTGAACCTGGTGTGCTAGACATCTCTGACAGCATCTAAAATTCAGTTTACAAGTCTTCATTATCGCTTTTTTATTTTTGGAAACCATAACCACCTGTTTCTTTTTTTAACAAACATAACCATGTATGTCATTATGCATGAACCAACTTTTGGTGGCAGTGATTTCTTTTTTATTTGTAACAAGTGCACTCTTTTATGATACTGTGCAAGGAATCACGAACTGCTCTATTTCATTTTTATCATGCTTATGTAAATTTAAGATTGATTACTCAATGCTGGATCTTCTTCCTACATGCCATCATTTTTCCTATCAGCTACTGTGAGACCTTGAACTGGTAGCCGGCCGCGTCGCCATCGGCGGCGAGGGCGGCGGCTGGCTGCGCATCGCCTGCACGACCTTGTCATGCCTAAATTTCATGGTGTATGGCGCTCCTCGTGCAGGGCTATGGAATGACTGAAACTTGTGGAATCATATCTTTAGAGTACCCAGAAAAAGGACAAGCTCATCAATTTGGGTCAACTGGATCACTTGTCTCAGGAGTTGAAGCAAAGATTGTAGATATATAAACATTGAAATGTCTGCCAGCAAAGCAACTAGGAAAAATTTGTGTTCAGAGGACCGAACATAATGCGAGGTAATATTTTGATCATTGACTGTATAAAAAAAACTCGACCTGTGGGGAGAAAGACCTCCCCTACGGTATTGTATTAAGAAGAAGACCTTCTCACACAGGCCGAAAAACCCCCAAACCTCTGCCCCCACCCGTACACGGGGTCCGTCGCCTTGTGAGTAGGCCGGACCATACACGTGCTTTGGACATGGGACAGGCGAGGAGATTTTTTTCTGCAGCACCACGGGCTCGAACCCGGGCGGGTGCGCTCCCCACCGGGAGGTCGCACCAACCGAGCTACGCTCGGTCTGCATCATTGACTGTATATATTGTGTTCTCATTCTTTCTCCATATCGTCAGCTATTAAACATTACCAAGCTCAGTCAAAAATATTATACTGGGTTGTAGCTGTAGTAATTGGTAGTATTGTTTTTAGTTGCACACTGACAATAGATCCAAAAGTTTTCCATAATATTCTGTCTTGGAGGGATATTGTGGCCAAAACATTTTCCTACTTATTGAATGTATTATTTTTAGGGTATTTCAACATTGTGCAAGCTACTGATCTGTGTAGATTCTGTAGTATGCTTATGGAAGTATGTTGTGTTGTAGAGATAGATTCAGTTTCATTTTCAGTTTATGTTCATGGCCATGTTCAGAGCTTTATTAATTTTACCGGATTTTGTCGTCTCTCTCTGGAGGTGCTTCTGGATGAAGATGAACAAGGGATCTTAAGATAAACTCAATTAACTCCTTTTGATTGCAGCTTGTATTAGTGTTTAAGATGATCCAAAGCATTCTTCCAAGGCTGCAGAAGTGCTAACAAAGTTTTGAATCAATTCGCATGAATGAAAATTTCAGAAATATCTTAGTTAGGACAAAAATGATATAGAATTTATTTCCATTTGGTATTCATTTGTGCTTGAATGAGGTGAAATCTTAGCGAGGGATTGTACCTTCTTTTTTAGGTTTGGTGTACTTTACTGCTGTTTAGAGATGTCTGTCCATCAAATGATCATAACAATAAGAGTCTATTTTACCTTCTAACAATAAAAAATAGAGAATTTATTGTCTTAAATATCATTTGATTCTATTGTTGGATTTGATTGTTGAAATAGCAGGGCGCGCATTGCGCGCCGAATGTTCTGGTGGCGTCAAAACCAAATCCTGAATGAAAAGCTCCTAGTATGGGCTTGTACTCTGAACTTAGGAACCAAGCTCTGCGCGTCCTGCTCCCACGTCGGTAGAAAATGTGCCCACACCCCCGCGCCCTCGCCGATGCCGCGGCGGGGCATCGCATTATCCCCTGGGAGATATATATTCCGATCTCGTTACGCCGCTGCTGGTGGCGCCACACGCTGCGAACCCGCCCGCCCAGCCGGCCAGCCGCGAACGCGAGAGGCCGGCGGTGGCGCCGTGGCGGTGAGCGTGAGGTGAGTGACGCGACCCTCCCCGATTCGAGCGCGCGTTCGCTGCTGGTGGTGGTTCGCTCTTCCCCGCGATTCCTCTCCCCGACGCCAACGCGCACAAGGATGGCAAAAAAAAAAAAAAGAGCTCACCACTAAATTCGTTTTCGCTTGGGAGGCGCTCGGGGCCAAGACGGCATCGAACTCCACGGCGCTTCCAGAGGTGAAGCAAGCGAAAAGAACATTTCTAGATTGATCTGTTAACTTTTTCCATTGTTTTCTATCTTTTTTTTTTTACTTCATGTTCAGATTGATGAAATTGTCATGACACAGAACTAAGGTTCAGGAAATTAATTAATTTCCATTTAGTCAGTGCGTTCACTGCTTGAAAAGAAGTCAAGAGCCCAGTGAAAAAGTGCCAAGCAAGGAAAAGCAATCCCCTTCTCGAAGTTGGAATCAAGAACCCAACAAATTACGTTCTGCTAGGTGAGTTCCACCACACACCCACACACGCAGCACGCAGAATAACGAGTGAGAAACCATCTATTACAGGATCGATATCATAAAATATGTGGCTTCTTTAATTTCCCATCGCTAGTTTTGCAGGGCATCATGCAAAGCCGGTGTGGCCCGGGATCAGAGATCAGTAAAAGGCGAATACGGGAGGCTGGAAAAAGACTGATAATCGCATCAGGGTCATGTTTCCTTTGTGGATGAATTGGCTCCAGTAGGTCAGAGAATCGAGTTCCCTTGGTTGCTTTCAGGTCTCCTCTACCGTTAACGCTGGCGCCTGCTTGTGGCCAGTGGCTGGTTTGGCCTTGGCATCCTTTGCTCTAGTCATCCTATATATTGGCAGGTGCGTGCTTCTTCTTGTCTTAATAAGCCCACAACGCAGTAGCAGGCGGGCAATAGTAGAAGGCATAAGCTCAGTTCTCTTACTCTCAAGTGTTTGAGACTATTTGCGCAACGAAAAATGGTACATTGTTTTGCTTGTTCGTGAGCTTGTGTGTGCATGTTTCTGTTTTTGCATTCATGAACATATATGGGTCAACAATTGGTTAATGAACTTCTACACATGCATAGGACCTCCAAAAATGCCATCCTATAATTGGGCAGAATAGTTGGGGTCACAGCACACGACATAATATTTGATGTTTTCATTTGCTAGTTCTGGAATTGGACGCTTCTGGACCACTTGAATTTCTTAGAAATCTTAGAGTCTGGAACAGGACTTGCATCTGGTGCTACTTTTTCCTTCCCTGGAAATGGTTCCTAACTGAATATGGCATAGCCATACTTTGCTTTCACCGTCAATGAATTGAAAAGTTGAAAACACAATGGTTTCATGGTATATCATAAAGCTTGTAGAATTCAAGTTCTGTTACCATGCTCTAACAAAATTTTCTTATTTATGTATACTAGAGCATCAAAGCCATTAACGGGAAGAGCCCCATAGTGGTTGGACCATGGGGAGGGACAGGAGGGTACCCATGGGATGACGGTGTGTACTCAACAATACGCCAGATTGTGGTCACCCATGGTGCAGCTATCGACTCTATAAGGATTGAGTATGATCTGAAAGGAAGATCGGTTTGGTCAGAGACACATGGGGGCACTGATGGAGGCTCCGAAACAGATAAGGTGTAGTTTACTTAATCCTCACTGAAGCATTTGTAGCTTTTCTAGTTTGGTAGCAAAATAACCCTATCTAGAGATCTCTATGATTACTATTTTTAATGCTTACAGGTATAAACATATGCATAAAGTTTTGAATACTGATGAGCTTGAAAGATACTTGCCATTTTTTTAACTGGTTTACTGAAGCTGCAACGAAGTTATGCTCTGCAAGCTTAATTTGATTGCCATTCTAGTTCAGACAAGTGCTTCTGTATTGATGCTGAAGCTCAGAAGTTCAAATCAGTTTTCATGTCCGTTTAACAGTGTTCTTTTTGCTTTGCATTCTGCAGGTGAAGCTAGATTTTCCAGATGAAGTCCTCGTGTCTGTAAGTGGACACTACGGGTCTGTCTGCGGGACTCCAGTGATCATAAGATCGCTAACATTTCAGAGCAACAGTTCAAAGTATGGACCTTTTGGCACCGAAGATGGGACGCCTTTCTCACTTCCTGTGAGCAGTGGCAAGATCATTGGATTTCATGGAAGGTCTGGGTCATATCTCAACTCAATAGGCTTTTATCTGAAGCAAGTGCATTTTCCAAATCCATTGAATTCTCCAGCCACACCCAGAAGCCTCCCAAGTGCACATAGTAGAAATGGATACAGCTTCACTAGAGGTGATACTGGGGCTGACATGGTCCTTGCTGTGCGAGATAGAGGCGACAGCTATGCTGTTTATGCTAGCAATCAACCAAAACAGTATGCAAACCCATCACCAGACTACAGTGATGGAGCTGTCTGGAACAAGGTTTGACAAACTAGCCCACTATATTTGCTATGTGCCTGATCAACAACCGTCAAATTCTGAAATATCAACTTTGCCTTGCAGATGGTTTCTTTCCCCAGTTACCATGGAGATAGAGGAGCTGCAGCCATGAGCAGCCCTCAGACTTACGGTCCCTGGGGTGGAAGTGGTGGCACCATCTTTGACGATGGGATCTACACTGGTGTGTGGCAGATCAATTTGACACGTGCAGTGGGAATTTCTTCCATGAAGGTGTTGTATGATCGAAACGGGCAGGCAGTATGGGGCAACAAGCATGGATTCAGCGGAGGTGTTTCACCTGACAAGGTAATATGACTGCAGTGCAGTTCTTTGCTCAACAGTAACAATTAATAGGTTTGGATGATCTGAAGCTTTTGTCCTGCAGATAGTGTTCGATTTCCCATCAGAGGTATTGACTCATATTACTGGGTTTTATGACTCGGCGATAATCATGGGCCCGACCGTGGTCAGATCGCTCACATTCCACACAAACAAGCGAACGTACGGACCATACGGGGATGAGTGTGGCACATACTTCTCGACGAGTTTTACCGATGGAAGGATAGTAGGATTTCATGGCAGGGAGGGGTGGTACATCGATGGCATTGGAGTTCATGTGCAGGAAGGCAAGGTGGCCCCACAGCGATTTGGAGTTCATGTGCAGGAAGGCAAGGTGGCCCCACAGCGATTTGTTAGTAGACCGACGACAACCGCTACTAGCCCATCATTTCATTACAACATGCTTGCTCAAGCGCAGAGTGATACGTATACAAACAATGAGGTAACTGAATTCTTGCAAGCATGAACTCTAAGTCAATTCATGAAAGAGTGTGGGACCATCGACAGCATTTCTGCAGAGGAGATAGCTGAAACAGACAATGACCGATGCATTTGGACCACTCTGCAGGTTGCTTATGGCATGGTGAAAGAACCGGTTCCAATGGGACCAGGGCCATGGGGCGGGGAGGGAGGCCGGCCATGGGATGACGGCGTCTACACCGGGGTGAAACAAATCTACATCATGAGAGGTGCTTTCATCGGGTCGATTCAGGTTGAGTATGACAGAGATGGATACTCCATCTGGTCTGCAAGGCATGGGAACAGCGGCCACATAACCCACAGGGTGAGTGGCATATCAAAAGCTTCTAGTTCACTTGTCCATCCATCGTCGTTCCAAGACATGACATGATCAGTGCTTGCTGAGCACATGGATTCTGCATATTTCTTTAGTAGCATGACATCTTCTTTCCTCTGAACGCGTGTGCAGGTGAAGCTGGACTACCCCCACGAGGTGCTGACGTGCGTGTACGGCTACTACAACACGAGCATGGAGGACGGGCCCCGGGTCCTGAGGTCGCTGACGTTCATCACCAACCGGGGCAAGTACGGGCCGTTCGGTGATGAGGCCGGCGCCTACTTCTCGTCGGCGATGACGGAGGGGAAGGTGGTGGGCTTCCACGGCCGCAGCGGGCAGCACCTGGACGCCATCGGCGTGCACATGCAGCACTGGCTCGTGGACAGGAGGCCTGCCCCCAAGTACGTGCTGTCGAAGTACCTCTTCTGAATTCTGATTGCCGGGCAGGTCAAAATAGTATGTAGTTTCAGCTTATAAGAGATGTAATTTTGGGCGTTGTTTGGTGGCGGCATTTGAGTTCATTTCCCCGTATCCAGGGCGGACTTCTCGAATGGTGATTTTTATTGCATAACTAGGAAACGCTATCAAATTTAATAGATGTAAATTGCCCGATTACCTCCTTTTCTGTTGAATTTGAATACACTGTCAGTACCACACTTGTTTGAAAACTCGTTGCGCCTCGTCGTGACTCGTGACTGCACAAACAGGGTACTCCATCTACTAAGAAATTTCAATATTTGACATTCAATCCGCACGTCCCACACGATTTGACACTCAATTTGTAAACCTTTCGAATTATAACTTTGTGCACACGAATTGTTTCAATTTGAGGGATTTCCCCTCCTTTTCTTGACGTCACCATTTTCCTTTCCGTTTTCAATTAGCTGTCACTTAACTTCCCGTTTTACCCTGACCAAATCAATCGAAATCGATCGGATCGAATCGATCCAACCATAACCGGCCTGCGTCTCTGTCCATCCCTCTCTTCTCTCGGATGAGCTGATGCCCCAACGGAGGTAGCGGACGCCGCAAGCAGCAAGACCAGCGACCGCTCGCAGGTGAAGTCGACGAGCGGCGCCGGCGCGCACATCGGTTGCGTCCGGGACTACCCGGCGGAGCTGCAGAGTCGGGCGCTGGAGCAGGTGAACCTGTCGCCCAACATGCTGGCGGCGGCGGCAGCGCAGCCGTGGCCAATCCCGTTGCCTCGCCCGAGCCCACGGATCAGGCTGTCGCCGCGGGTTCAGGGCTGGTTTGGTTGGAGGCCCGGCAGGCAGCTCACTCGCCAGGCAGCAATCTCAGCCCCGGAGGATCAAAATCGAACCCATGGGAGCGCTGTCTGGCTCAAGCAGCTTTGGCCAGTCTCAAACCAAACAGACCCTCCATAGCTGCGAGCCCCGGTGTGTCGCCCTGCAAAACCAAACTATACCCACACCAATTTATTTTTATTAGAAAAATTAATATTACCCACACCCCTCCAAACCACCACCATGACAAACCAATCCAATCTAAACATTTTAGCTTATGATGTAATAAACTATTAGCCAAACTCTAGTTACAACCCAATAAAAACTTGTTTTCCAAAAACAATTTATAGTGTACATTTTGCTACACCGTTTTGCATAGAGTAGCTGTCAGTTATACTGAGTCATGTCCAATAAATTTTTGTTAATTTCGATAAAATTTTATTGTGTGAACGCGATGTTTTATTTCTAGGGTCAGGCTCTTGATGTGGAACCCACGTATAATTCTAGGCACGCTGCTTTGCACAGAATAGCTCCTAGTCATACTGACATCTCCAACAAATTTCAGTCAATTTCGATAAATTTTATAGTGTGAACGCGATGTTTAATTTCTAGGGTGGGAGCCACGTGTAATTCTAGCCACACTGCTTTGCACAAAGCAGCAGCTAGTCATATTGAGCCATCTTCAGCAAATTTCAGTCAATTTTGATAAAAAATTTTATAATGTGAACGTGGTGTTTTATGTTTAAGGTCCGGCTCTTATGAGACCGACATTTATATATAGTTATACTGTTTTGCATAAAGAATCCATTTCAGCCCACCACAATCCACTCCAATCCATATTTACATAGAACCCGCTCCACCCCACTCCATTAGCTAATACAATTCATTTAAATCTACTTAAACACAATTTATATCAAAACTCAATCCACTAAACCCATTTCAACCCAAACCATTAGTTGGGCGGCCACGGTGCGCCTAACGCGACCCAACAGCAAGGATAAGGTAGAGGCAATATCATCTTTTTAGATGGGTTGTACAATGAAAATAAGACGGAAAATCAGAGAAATTGAGAAAATGGGTTGAAAACACCTAAATCGAAAGAACTGGATGTTATATTTCAAGAGATTTGCAAATTGAGTGTTAAATTGTGTGTAGCGTGCGAATTGAATGTCAAATATCGAAATTTCGAAATACTTAACTTGTCTGAAACTTTGAATGATCAAAGATTGCTACGCAAAATGAACTAAAAAGTTTGTATCATGAATTATGCCCATAAGTAGCATAAGCCATGTGAACTAAAATTTCTCATCATAAAGAATATACAGCATCATGCCATCCACGTACAGTATTTGGTACCGTTATGGATTTGAAAAGTATTGGGCGATTCATTTCAGCCTGAGTTACAATAGCAGAACAACTGAACAAGCGTTCGATCAACATCTAGAGTCCCATTCCTACCCCATAGATTTATAATTCATAAACTCTTATATTAAACTCTAGCTCCCTCTTACCAATTACCCTCTACCAGACCAGACGTGCTGTGAAAATATTAATTTTATGCATATTCTTTTTTTTTTTACCTCCGGATTCCGTTCATCTGGCAACAAATAACAACAATGAGCATGCAAAAGTCACAATGATTAGCAGCAACGGAAACTGGCAAGGAGCACGGGCAAAGCGTAAGCAGCGGCCTGCTTGATGAAAGACAACCAGTACTGTGAGTCTGACGCCGGCACAGCCGCACAGCCAGTGTGCCACTGGAAAAACCAAAAGTTGCCGCTTTGGCCTGAACAGTGAACTCGCCCACCCAACCCGTTCGCTCCTGATCGCCTGATCGGACAGCGGAGACGCCAAGGGACCTACCATGGACGGAGCCTCTGATGGTAATTTCCCCTGTGCGCGAGGGCATATTCGTAACGTGGTCCCACAGGATAAATTTGATTCCCCGAATGGGCAGATATCTATCGGGACGCGGCCCGAGGAGGAGAGGGAGACCCAACACAACAACCGCATCCGTCCGTCCAGGTCCAGTGTGTCCACTCATCGCGTGAGAAAGAAGAGAGCGGTAGTGCGCGCCCGCGAGACAGAGATGGCAACTCCGGCGACGGAGGCGGCGACACCGGAGGCACCGGCTGAGGGGTCGGTGATCGCGATCCACAGCCTGGACGAGTGGAGCACCAATATCGAGAGCGCCAACAGCGCCAAGAAGCTGGTACCCTTTTCTTCTTTTCTTTTTTTTTGTTTCTGTTGCCGCGAGGAATTAACCTAGATCGGTCCGGATTGGTGACTGTTCTTATTCGCTTTCTATAAGAGCCAGGTAAACCCTTTCTCGAAAAAAACCTAGATCAGTCCCTACGTACCTCTGTTCTTATCAGAATCTGCTGGATAAATTGTATTTTGACTGGATTGTCTTGGTTTGTGCCGATCTGTAAAAAGTTGGAACAGTTTGGGTTCGGTATGGTTTATTAATTAGGGTTCACCTTGGGCTGTTCATCACTTTCCACCTATACCCAGGCCAAGAGTACTCTGGGGTTGAATCTGTCCGTAATCAAGTTGGATTTTTTTTTCTGATTATTTTGGGTGATTTGGGAGCATTTAAGCTTTTCCTATTTCATTCTAGTGTTAGGGATTATTTATACCATTGAGGCATTGAAGAAGCACGGTTTATCCCAGGCAAATCTTAATTTATCGTTTTTCCAAAATCGCGTGCTCTATTTTCAAATATCTTTAGTCTGAGCTTTGGTTGTTCCGGTAGGTGGAAAATGTGATGACAGCAGATAAGGTAGGGTAGCATCAGATATGAGAAATAGTAGCAAATACTCCAACAAAATATCTTTTGTGGGGTTGTACTCTTGTTTGGCGAATTGAGGTAATTATGTTGTGTGCTTCATTGCTTTTCTTTAAACATGAAAAGCGTATAGGGCTGCTGCTTTGATGGTTCGTCCCTCTTTCAGCTTCAGGTTCATGTTTACGAACATAATATACTACTAGTGTCTTACAATATTGCTGATATTCAGATGGCATAGCTGCTTTTAAAACTGCTGCAACATGTTTTCTGTAGTGTTACTCTAGAAGTTCGTATTGGTACTTCACTGTTTTATAATCTACAGAGATACATGTGTTGCTCCCTTTGAACTTGATGGAAGCATGCATTTATGTGAAAGCATCTCTTAATTTTCTAATGCTTAAATTCTACCCCAATTGAATTGTTTATACTCATACCATAGTGCATTCAAGTTCTATCCTAAAACCGAGCATGTTAAGTCACAAGAACACTAAACCATGATCTGTTGAGACTTTTGCACTGTTTAATCAAGAATTCGGTCGAATTGCATATTTTACATCATTACGCAACAAATAATCTCCGTTTGTAATGCAAGATCAGGTAGTCATTCTTAATCATTGAACAGCAACAGTATTATCCCTTGTCGAACCATATTTAGCACACTTCTGTTGAATACATGCTAATATACTTTTCTCAACAATAGGTGGTGATCGACTTCACCGCATCTTGGTGTGGGCCATGCCGCATCATGGCTCCAATTTTCGCTGATTTGGCCAAGAAGCATCCAAATGCTGTTTTCCTGAAGGTTGATGTTGATGAACTGAAGGTTGTAGAACTTCTGTCATCGTTGCAGATTATCGTAATACAACTTCCTTGTTTCTTCCTTTGTATGTTTTCCTAACAAGTTCGATTTTCTAAGCAGGCCATTACTGAGCAATTCAGTGTCGAGGCGATGCCGACCTTCCTGTTCATGAAGGAAGGTGACGTCAAGGACAGGGTTGTTGGCGCAATGAAGGACGAACTGGTCCAGAAGCTTGCGTTCCACATGACCCATGTAGACCAGTAATGCTATAGTGAAGTAGTATTCGCCTAAATAAGAAGCAGCATCAACTCAGAGAGAACTAGTGCCTCTACGATGGTACTTCGTATGTAGTATTAACTATCCTACTCTGCTGCCCAGTTTCTGGATAATGATAAGATCAGGCCTTGCTTGTTCCAAGATTGTGCTTTGCATATCATGTTTCCAGCTTCCTCTTTGAGCTGAGATGTTATAATGGTGAATCAGATATCTTGGAAAATATTTGACTATCATAGTCATCTAGTTTTTAAGGTTACTTGTCTACCAGCCGCTCATTATTATTGACTTGCAATTTCTTGAAAGTGCAATGGTAATTGCAGTCATGAGTTATCAAGCCAGTATGCTTGCTCTCCCTGAGCACTCAAGTCTTTAGCTTTACAAAATCATGGTCCTGGTTTCGAGAGCTGATATCTGCTTTTTTGCACGTTCATCTCCAAACCATGGTGTATGGGATATATCCTTTTCTTCACCTGGTACCATTCATTGGTCCAAGCTTTGGAGCTTCTCCTCACCACTCGTGCAAAGGCAAATTTACCAGCTGCTATCTGTTTGTATCTGACAGGTTTCAGAGGGAAGAAAGGTTTCTCACCAAATGTTTCTTGAAACTTTGGGGGAGATTCTTACCTTGCATCGAATGCCACCGCCACAATCCCTCAAGGCCACAGCCCTCAGAAGAAGCCATCTTAGCATCTTGCAAATGGACACCAATTCCAATTCCGTTTCCATCTCTTTTCTTTTCTTGCTTGTTTCTGCTTCGGTCCCCTTTCGTCTTCTTCCTTCATGGATCAAGGCGTTCGCTTTCCATGATCTATCTGCTCCAGCCATTTCAAGATCACAGGCCTGCTAGTTAATCTATCCGACAAGTTCATCCGCCATGGCGGTGAGCCGGGCAGCCATACGCGGCATCAGGGAGAGCCTCAGCACGGTGCAGGGCAGCCTGTTGCGGTTGGAGGCGGTCGTGCTCCTGAGCGCGCTCATCCTCGCCGCCCTGGTGCTCTACGGCTCCGCGAACCGCCGGAGCAGCGACAAGCTCCTCCGCGGCGCCATGTGGATGGCCTACTCCATGTCCTACGTGGTGGTCTCCTACGCCGTGGGGATCATCCAGGACGGGCCCTTCCGCGGCGAGACGTTCGTGCTCTGGGCGGCCGCGCTGCTCCTCATCCAGGCGAGCGCCTACTCGGCGCCCGTGCACAGCCGCCGCGACGTCGACCAGCGCAAGAAGCTGCTGCTGCAGCACGTCCTCCAGACAGGCCTCGTGCTCTGGCTCATCGTCAACGCCACCGGCCGGAACGCCAGCTACCGGGCCGCCATCTGGGCGTTCTGGGCGCTCAACGTGCTCAAGACGGCCGCCAAGATCACCGAGATGATCGAGACCAGCCGCCCCGACATGTCCGTCAAGGTGGTCGCCGAGTACATGGCCGTCGAGGAGGACCTCGCCCCCGGCGATCTGCCCCCTGACCCCGCCACCATGCGAGGGTACAGGTACATCTTCCACGGCGAGGAGACCATGGATCCGGTCATCCACAACGGCGGCCACCCCGCCCGGGACAACATGCTCTACCAGAGCGCCGCCAAATCGGTCGTCACCATCGACCAAGTTTACCGGTGGATCGACCAGCAGGCCTACAGTGATGTCGAGAAGGACAGGGCCAAGGACTTCTGCCTCGCGTTCGCCCTGTTCAAGCTGCTCAAGCGGCGGTTCTACGGGTACGTCCCGGCGGAGGCCGGCTCCGACAAGGCCCGCGACCTCGTGCTGACCGGGCTCATCCACGCTGGCGCCACCGGCCCCGACGCCGCCTTCCGGGTCGTCGAGGCGGAGCTCGCCTTCCTCTACGACTTCTTCTACACCAGGAACATCGTGCTGGTGGGTGCCAAGACGTACATCTGCATCGCCGTCGCCGTGGCGGGGCTGACCATGTGGACGGCCTTCTTCGGCACGCTCGGCCCCGGCTACCACCGCCTCCACGTCGGCGTGCGCGACCTCGACCGCTCCGTCACGATGCTCGTCGTCGTGATCACCGCGGGGCTCGAGGTGTTCCAGGCGGTGGACGGCTTCGCCTCCAACTGGAGGTACGTCAAGACCGTGTACCGGTGCGTGCGCGACGGCCGGCCGTGGTCGAAGCGGCGGCGGACCCACCTCTGGTGGAAGGAGAGCATCACGCCGCCGGAGACCAAGTACTGGGAGGACAAGGTCGGCCAGTACGTGCTCCTGAAGCGGTTCCACCACCGCCCCTGCAACCTGCTCTCCTGGCTGACGCTCTACCTGGTGGAGCCGCGGCGGCAGGGCCAGAAGCGGGGCCGGAGGAAGCCGCTGCCGCCCGAGGTGAAGCGCGCCGTGCTTCTCTGGTTGAAGCAGAGCCACTGCCGGCTCAGCAATGGCGTCGCCACCCTGCGGAGGCACCACCTGCCGCGCCTGGCGTGGGCGTGCAGGCTTCCCAAGCTCACTGACCAGATCCTGGCGTGGCACGTCGTGACCACGAGCTGCGACTGGGACTACAACGGCCGGCCGGCCGGCCGCGCCGCCACCAGTGACGAGCACCACCGGCTCATCGCGACGAAGCTCTCCAACTACTGCGCCTACCTGGTGGCCTTCGTCCCGGAGATGCTGCCGGACCCAAGCTACCACACCGAGCAGATCTTCGACTCGGCGGTGCAGCAGGCGCGGGACCACCTCGACGGCTGCCGGACGGTGAGCAGCATACTGAACAGGCTTGGGGAGATAGGAGCGGCGGAGCTGCCGCACCTGCAGGAGGGCGGCACGTACGAGAGAGCGGGGAGCGCCACCGTCATGGAGCGGGCGGCGGTGCTCTGGGGCCAGCTCAGGGCGGCCGTGCCCGCCGACGCGCGGCGGTGGGAGGTGCTGGCCGAGTTCTGGATGGAGTTCCTGCTGTTCCTCGCGCCGTCGGACAACGTGGACATCCACGCCGAGATGCTCGGCGCGGGCGGCGAGTTCATGACGCACCTGTGGGCGCTGCTGTCTCACGCTGGCGTCCTGGAGCGACCGCCGGTCATGCACCGGCAATGATGCGTGCGCTGAGTAGCTTGATTTATTTCCCCGTCACTAAAATACGCAAAGCCATATTTGGGCCATTTGGTGGTTTGAAAGCCCAGAACATGCTAATCGTGGCCCATCCGATCCAGCTGGCTTTGCCATCGTTCGGCCCCATACTAACTGGTCTCCTTTGAACTTGGGTTGGAGTGGCTTTGACTAAAACCTAGATTTTCTTTAAAAAAAACTTTCAACCTAGATCAGAGGGACTAGGATTATAAGGAACATTCAACATGTACAAGAGTACAGTGGCGGAGGCAACGGTGGGTCTAGGGGCTTCAGCCCCCTAGATCCCCATAAACAATGGAGTCCCCCTCCATTTTTTGAGAAAAGAGAAAGAAGAAGGGGAGAAAGAAGAAAGGAAGAAAAAATAAACCCCTTAATTTATTCCTGGATCCGCCCTGCAAGAGTAAACACATATCGCTCGGCACCCTTGCCATCCATGTCCATGTTACACGTGCCAAGTCGTATCCGCAGCTATATACGCATATACCACTCGTGGAAGGGAGCCGATGGATCAAATAGTGTGACCTTGAAGGAGACGGAGAGGCCAGTCATAGAGTGTTGGTTACATGTCGGTGGTAACCGCTCAAAAATTAAAAGTGAGTGATGGAAAATGTACTTTATATTCATCGTTGGTATTTTGGTGCGACACATGAGGTCAAATGATGGTTTGTCCTGTTATCCATTTCATCATGCTAATGCTATTGTTATTAAGAAAATACCATTAATTTGTTAAAAAGAGAAACGCGTGCAATGTTTTTGAATTAGTGTACTAAACTTCACTTTGACACGTGAGAGTATAAGTCGGATGTCAGTTACATCTCGGTGCTAATTCTACTGAAATGGAGGAAGGCAAGGAAAAAAAGTCGGACATTTAGGTTTGTAGCGTTCACCCCTAGTAGCTTCGTAGTAAATGATGATGTTTTGTGAATATCCGTTATGATTGTTCTACAAGTATTGCCTAGAAAGATAAATGTTTATAGATGAAGAGCAACGCCCTTTCGATCCATCCGGTACATTTCATTTCCCTATATAAAATAAACCGAGGATAAATCACGCAATAGATCACGTCTTTTAGAAAAACCTAAAACCTGCTCTCTCACAACGCCCACCCCCCCCCCCCCCAAAAAAAACCAATGTTTGTTTTAGATAGCCAACTAAGACATTTAGTTGTCCATGTCAAAAAATACAAACTATAGTGGCAGCTAAGAGCTAAGTTATACATAAAAAAATTGGACTAATCTTTCTCAAACAACTATATTTGGAGATAACGGAAGATATAGTTGGACATTTAAAACCTTGCTAAAAACCAACCTATTATGCGAAAGCCCAAAACCGAAGCCCTGCTCCAGGAAGCTGCATCGCCCGGTGCGAGCAGCCCCACCAGGGGGAGAACCTGATCTAATCATCCGTCGGGTCGGTCGAGTTCGGATCAGGTTATGTCGGGTTTCGGATCAAAAAATGTTGGCCTACACCCCGCCCATGGCATAGTCAAGTCGGGTTGGGTTCGGATTAGGTCGTGTTGGCCCGTATTTTTATGTGTAATTTTTAGGTTAGAACGAATTTTTTGGGTTTTAGATCAAATATTTCCTGACCCATCATTGGATCGGATCTGATCGGGTTGGATTTTTTTGGATAGGTTGGATCAAATTTATTGGGTTGGATGGCCCGTGATGAGGTCTAAGAGAAAACACGCGGCCCAACGAGGCCAGCGAGGCTCGTGTCCATGAAGGCCGAACGGAAGCCGCAGCTCTATCGCTCTCAACCTCGTCCGCATCCTCGCCCCCATTTCCTGTCGTCCGTTTTCCGCTTTCCTCCTCCTTCCCCGTCCGCACGGGGGCCACGCGCATCTCATCGCAGGGACGCAGGTATAGATGGCCATTCGGGCCGCCCGAGCCCGGGCTGGCCCGGGCACGAACGGATCGGGCTAGGCCCGACACGAATAGGCTAACGGGCCGGGCCGGGCCGCCCGCCGTGCCACGCCCTCGGCCCAAGCATGAGCCCACGGGCCCATTTCGTGCCGGGCCGGCCCAAAAAGCACGATCCATTCCGTCGTGTCGTGCCGTCCGCCGCCCGTGAGCTCGCCGGTGCCGCGTCATCCGCCGCCGCCACTTGCTGGCTGCTACGCTTGCCCCCACAGCCGCACCCGCTGGCCGCTGTGGGCATCTACTACCGAGGTGCGCCGTCCGCCCCAGCCTCGCTTGCCGCCGCGCCCGCTAGCTTCCTTCCGTCGCGCCGGGCGCACCAACCTGGGCCAGATCGGCCGAAGAGCCGGCTGGATCTGCTGCTCTGCCGGCCGGATCTGTTGCTCCGCCAGATGGAGGGGGCGGAGCCGCGGCCCGCTGATGCGCGGAGACGGAGGGAGGATGGAGGGAGGGAGGCGGCCGCTCGGTTCGGTGGAGCGGGAGCCCGGAAGGGAGCGCTGGAGCGGTGGCTGAGGCGTCGGAGCCTCGAAGGTGGAGCGGTGGTGCCTGGAGGAGAGGGTGGACTGTGGAGGGAGGGAGGCGTCGGAGGTGGAGGGAGGGAGCGCTGGTGTGGGGGAACGACTGAGGAGAGGAGGGGGGAGGTGGAGTGGATGAGGCGGAGGGAGGGAGGTGGTGCCTGTTGGGTCGGGGTAACGGGCCGCCAATGGGACGGCTTGTTAACTCCGTGCCGGGTCGTTCCAGCTCACGGGTTGGGGTGACGGCCCAAGCCGGGGCACGGTTAACGGGCCGGGCCAACCCGAGCACGACGGGTCGCGGGCCGGGCCAAAAACCAGGTTATCGGGTAGGCTGTCGGGCTGGATGGTGCATGGACAACTATAGACGCTGGCGCGCGCGGGCAGCGCGAGCACGCAAGCGAGATCAGACCGCGCCGAGGCCATCCACCTCACCGCCTCTGCTCTCGCCCGAACCTCCTTTTTTTTTCTCTCTTCCTTCCCCCCTCGCCCCCTCTCTCGTCTCGGCGCGGGACCGTCTCGCTCGCTGCTACAACCTACAACTCGCCCAATTCCCCAATCCAAACATATTCCCTTCTCTCACACCCCCCTTCCGCGTCCGCGCTCGCCGCCGCCGCCGCCGCCGCCGCGAGCACGCTACTGCCGCCGCCGCCGCCGCGGCAGGTAAACCACACGCGCCCTGGCCGCTTGTTAGATCGGGAGTCGCCCCCGCCCGTCTGTTGACGCGCCTCGATGCGGGCGGTGGCGCGGGTCGGGGGGTTAGGGTTCGGGTGGCTGGGCGGTTGATTTTTCTTATCGTTCGGGGGGGAGCTGATCGGACGATGAGCTGGTTTCTGTCTCGTCCGGGGAGGTGATGTTTAGCTGCGGCAGTTGACCCCCTATGTGCTGAATTGGATGACAATTCAGTGAATCGGAAGGTTCCCTATTGATTGGGGTGTGATATGCATGCTTGTCGGCGGCAGTTTTATGTCGGTTTTTGGGGAGCTAGTCGATTCGATCTTTTGGGAGTATCCGCGGGCTACAGATTTAGCATTTCCATGTGTCGGATTCAGTTAAAGCTCATGATGTTACCGTTTACATGCGTGCAGCTGCGAATAAGGCTGTCCGGAGCCGTTGCGGGTTTTGCGGATGGCCGGTTCTGCAGTTACAGATGATTCCGCGGCAAGCACAACTGGGATGAGGGATGACGAACGCAGCCTCTCCGGCGATTCCTTGTCCGAGTGGAGGTCCTGCGACCGGGCGGACTGTGACAGCCCTTCGACGTCCCCGCCCTTCTGGGACTCCGACGGCGAGGATGATGACCCTGGTGCGTGAATGCAGTTGCTTGATCCAATGCCTGTTTCTTTGGTGCAACACTGAGTGTTAGTGACTTTGGTCTGGATGGGAAGTATGCCTTTTGAACTCGTGATTAACTTAGTTGATATGCTTGCAGTATGCAAACATGTCTTCTTCAGTTGCAAGAGTAGAACCTATGGCCCAAGCTCTGGTCGAAAAGTTTGTAGCCTTAATGCAGATCACGCCATTTGGTCAGTATTCAATCAGTGACTGTTAGCTGAAGGCCCTGATGGTTAGCCGGATTATTCGATCTGTTAGATAAAAAGTGGTCCAAGCATGCTGTGCTCATGCACGAGGGGGCAGGTAATTTAAGAAATAGTTAATGAATGGATTGCTTCTATCACTTAGCCTCCTTCGACGCTTTAGATAGCGCTTTAGAAGGCTAAATAGGCGTTCACCTTGGCGGCTAGTGCCACCCTGGAGCCACACAATTTGGGCGTAGTCAACTTGCTGCGCTGCTGGATCGACTAGGTGGAGGTGGTCCACGGTGACAGTTAATCAGGCTAGGCAGAGTGAACCACGTGTCAGCTGGTTTGGAGGATGAAGGGTTGGTCGTGATGGTGAGTCACTGGGAATTGATTTCTGTCTTTCGTGAGCCACGGAGGGTGGTGGGGATTGGGACAAGGAGGTGGCTGTCGTGGTGACGGCAGCTGTTAAGGAGTGGAGGATGGAAGAGGAGCTTTTATGGTTTGCTTTTAGCCATTTCATGGACTGATCTTGGCTAAGTGGACCGACCCGATATAGCACCATCACACTCTCGTCCTTCTTTGTTGCCTCTCCTCCGCCTTACCTTTCTTCCCTGAAGACCCCTCCTAGGCAGCGCATAGGCGCTAATCAGTGCCTCGTTGCTCACCTCTCACATTTTACAGCACTGGTTTAGAAGCAGGGTAAACGGTGGATAGGTTGGAATAACTATACTGTTTATAGTGTAATGTGTTGTGATAAGTCCACTTCCTAGGAGACACATTTTTTGCATAGTACCCATCTGTTTTTCAATAGTGGAAACATGTTAATTTTTATTTGCGTGTTATGCAAGGTCTAACAGAAATAAGCTTTTTTGAACTGGGAGACTAGCAGCAGGGCTATTTGGAATAATACTACCCTTTCTTTTCAAAAAAGTGAAGCTGTAGTAGTGTAGTGTTTTTGCCAATTATGTAAGGTCCAAAAAAGTAACTATTCTGGCTTTGGGAGAGTACCAATTTCTCTATTAGGCAGTGCCACAGCATCCAAGGTGGCTTCATGCTGGGACATGACCAGCATAAAGATTGCCAATGTTGGTTTCTTTTACCATGATGTTATTCGGGCACAAGAGTGGATAATATTTATCACACATTTGATATCTTGTCCTATCTGATTGGCTTTTTATAGGTATACGGAACTTCAAATTCATCCTATTATCTGTCATTAAGGAAAAAACATAAATGATGATTAAGTCAGAATGCCAGATGATTCATTTGTGCACAGACTCAAGTCCACATGATCATAATGAGTTTGGATTTCATCAGATGCAATTTTTTTGCCACAAATTATTCTTGTGGGGAAACAAAATTTTATGATGCCACTTATAGTTTTTATTAGTGCATCCATAGGACCTTGTTGATTGTCTTTATATTTTGCCTTACAGTGGCATTAATATGCTATTTATTAGTCTCAATTCTTTCTAGATTTGTAAACTTGAATAGGACTTCCTGAAAGTTAATTTTCGCGCTGTTCATGCTCAAATTATTTGCCTCGACATGTGCTATTTCGTCAAGGAGAAATATAAACCCTTTACCTCATTCAAATCTAACATTTTGTTGTTATATTAATAATTTCTTGAACGTAACATGTGTTCTAAAGTTCTTATTTTTTTAATAGCTCATTTCTTTGAATTACCATAGCAGGCCCCAAGCCTTCAGGTTTATTCGGACATTACACTTGGAGGATTGAAAACTTCTCAAAGGAGAAGAAGAGAGAAATGAAAAGCGAGCCGTTTGAAGCTGGTGGTTACAAATGGTAAGGTGCTTGATGACAGTTATTTGGACATTGTCTTGATGTTTCTCTTTTCTGCCTTTCCTTTCTGAAAATTTAAGCATTGCTCTCGGTATCTAACCTTGTATAAAATTTGACTTGGCTACTTGGGGAATGAAATCTGCCGTTCATGATAGATGCTATCATGAACTAATTTCTTTATCACTTGGACTGGGTTAGATACCGCACCAGTCATGGTTTTCAATGCTTCGCACCATAGCTTTTATTCTGTTCCTCATTTTACGACATTGATTGCAAGTGCTTATTTCCTGTATGCACTGAAAGTTGAGCAAATTTTGTATCTAATTTTCTGATTTTACCATTGGTTGGTTGTCTTTTTTTTTTGTTAATGCCAATGTTCAAAAAAGCGCTAGGCAGTATCTAGGCGGCGACCCACCGCCTAGAGCCTAGCTGCCTAGGCGCGCCTAGGCGGGACTAGGCATTTCAAGGCGTTTTTCTAGGCGGTAGCACATACATCCATATACATATGTATCTTGCCATATACATAAATATATCTCCCAAAAAAAGAGAAATTAGAAGCTGATGGGCCTAACTTTGGACCAAAGCCCATTAAAACAGCCCAACCTAAATGAACAGCCAACCTCCCAGCCTCTCCCTTATCCACTCGTCGTCGTCGCCGCCCCCAGCCCGACCATCCCTGCGCTTCCTCTTCCCCCGCCGCCCGCCCACCCTTGCCTCCTCTCCCCCTTCGCCGCCCGCCCACCCCTGCCTACTCTCTCCTCCGCCGCTAGCCCACCCGCCCCTGCCTCCTCTTCCTCCGCCCGCCCGCTCGCTCACCCAACCCTCCTCTTCCTCATCCACCCGCCCGCCGCTCCTTCATCCTCTTCCTCCACTCGCTCACCCACCCCTGCTTCCTCTTCCTCCTCCGCCGACGCCCGTCCTCTGCCTCCTCCGCCACCGCCGCCTATCCCTGCGTCTGCCATGCCCATCCCTGCCTCCACCTCCGCCACAGGCCGCCTAGGGGACCGCCTACCCCCTAGGCTAGGCAGAACCCCCTCGCCTAGCGCTTAGTCGCGCCTAGGCGGCCGCCTAGAACTGCCTTTTTGAACACTGGTTAATGCTGATATAGTTTTGGTCTCACTATTGTTTTCTTTCCGTGCACGACTGTCATTTGCAATCACAACCATAAAGCGTATTGTTGAATAAGTGCTTGTTGATATGTTTACTTTTGCCCCCCAAAATACAAACTTTCTGATTCGTGGCATTATATAGGTATAACATTTTTATCTCACTGATATGATTAGTTTTCTGTGGTGTCTTGATTGGAAATATTTGCCCCTAAATGGAAACTGGAGCATGCTGCACACTATATATTTTCTCATTTGTGTTATTGCCATAATATATATATTTTCATCATAGTTATTTGTTGTGGGTTGTTCTGGATAGTTGGGAACAGGGAGTGAGTTCATAACCTCAGCATTTCTATTTTATATCCTGGTAGTGTTAATATAGTGTCTTGCATTCTATATATAATACACCCTCATGGGTTTGACTTCTTTTTTGTCCATTGGAATTTGGTAACACTAGAAAGCTATATAGTTTCATTGAGGGCTTAAATAAACCTTACGCTTTCTATGCCATTTTCTGGCGTACACCTTCTATATGACAATATGCTGTTTCCTTTGCTTATTTTTTTGCCAAATGTTATTACACAGGTATATTCTTGTATACCCTCAAGGATGTGATGTCTCTAATCATCTTTCATTGTTCCTTTGCGTTGCTAATCATGACAAACTTCTCCCAGGTTTGATGTTACTGTGTCTGCTGCTATATTTTACATGCCAGTGTATCACTGATATTAACTTTCCGATCCTAATCTGGCAACTCCAGGATGGAGCCATTTTGCACAGTTCACTATAGCTGTAGGCAATGTAGATCCTAAAAAGATGAAATACTCAGGTGAGCTAACTTGGTCTGTGTTCTACCTTTCTTCCTGGGAAGCTGACCACAATATTTGTCATATCATCATCTTCAGGCGTTAATTATATATTTTTGTAGATACTTTGCATAGGTTCTGGAAAAAGGAGCATGATTGGGGATGGAAAAAGTTTATGGAGTTGTCAAAAATTCAGGATGGTTTTCTTGTTGATGATGTTCTTGAAATCATAGCTCAAGTTCAAGTTATCAGGTAGCTAATCTGTTTGTGCTCTGATTGATAATGATTCTGAATTATGATTCAAGAATTTATGAATTTTTGCAAGCAGTCTTCAAATGTGTGTGGAAATTGTGTTTCTCCCTGCGAATGCATTATTGATTCTGCCGTGACTGTGTCATATGGAGCATCTGCTGCATTTGCTCCAGTTTATAATTTAATTTGGTCAATTTCATGGCCTTCAATAAACAAACCAGTAAACCATCATTGTGCTCAGCTATTCTGTATATGAGACAATTTACTCACTTTTTTTGCTTTCTGGTATTAGCAAATTATCTTGTAACATGCTAACATTGGACTGCTATATTTTGGACATTTAAGGGAGAAAGTGGATAGACCTTTTCGTTGCCTTGACCGTCCTTATCGTAGAGAATTGCTCCGTGTCTATATGACACAAGTGGAGCAAATATACCGGCGTTTTGTTGAGGAGCGACGAAATAAACTTAGCAAACTCATTGAGGACACGATGAGATGGTCCAGGTTAGACAATTGGCTTTCCTAGTTTATTCTGTTATATTAAATTAGTTATTGTTGCTGGCTTTTTATGTGTTACTTTCAGCCATTGAAATATTTTTGTTCTACAGTTTTTGTGGATTCTGGTCAGCAATTGACCCAAGCACCAGGCATCGCATGTCCAGGGAAAAGACTGACACTATATTGAAATTCTTGGTGAAGCATTTCTTTGTAGAAAAAGAAGTAACTTCCACATTAGTGATGGACTCTTTGTATACGAGTCTGAAGGCACTTGAATACCAGATGAATGGCAAGAAAGGCAGTACAAAAGCAGCAGACTTGGAGGAATTACCTGCACCTATGGTCCATATTGATATGGACATGTTTGTTTTGGCTGGTGATGTTATAACTTTGATTAAAAGAGCAGCTTCAGAACCCTTGCCTTGTCAACCTCTAGCTCTCAAGGATGACAAAACTTCCCAAAGCCGCATGAAGGTAGGAACAATATAATTTGACATATTATAACTTGATTTCCCCCCAGTTTGCACACCTTAGCAGGTGTGAATTTTCTTGGCACTAGGTCAATTACACTAGGGCAATTTTGTTGCTAGAGGTTGGAGTTGCAATCTGTATGTGACTCAGTATAGTTTCTGATAGTTATTAACTGACTGATTATTACTCAACATCATATCAACAATCTGATAAAAAGATAACATCATATAAACAATACCTAGCAGTTGTAGCTCATAGAATTTTCCCTTGTTAAAACAGAGGTTCTCAGTTAAAGTCAGGGCCTATAGATATGTTTATACAAATGAATGTTCAAGTACACAGTAGTATGTTGTCTAGGCTATCTTGGTGGGCTGGCAATGATTGCTTGTATTTATCGCATGGTACTGAAGTGAAATTGTCATTGCACCTAATTACTTTTAGCTATGCCGGTTTTCGTAGGATGGAACTGCTGGTGAGGTTTATAAAGTTTCTATGGAGCGCGAGGAAAGACGCCTAACTGAGCTTGGCCAGAAGATACTTGAGACATTTGTGCTATCTCATATATTTAGGTAACTGTTGATGTATTTATTTTGATCTTCTGGATTCTGATTACTTAAGTGTACTTTATTCTCTTGGCTAGTGTCAGAAGTTCAGAGATGATTGGTCCCCAGACTTCGCTGGTTTATTCTTAGTCATGGGCATCCATATAGAGCTACTTAACGCTTCAAAATTCAATATTCATCTACAATATGAACATGAAACTAGATATAGCTAACTTGAGGATTGGAACTGAATGGTTAGATGGCCTGATTCAAATGTTCAGCACCTAGTGGCTTAAAGTTGGAAAGAGCTGCAAAAAGAGTAGAAATCCTGTATGAAGCGTCTTCAGCTGAACTTATTATGAATGCTAAGATTGTGATCTGACAGAATTGCACCTACTATATTTGATGATCCCTCTAAAGCACATGCTGATTATCTATCTCAAAAGAGGCTGAAGTAATTTTCTGTTTATTCTTTTTATGCATGGGAAAGGAAGACATCTTTTATCGTTTGGTAACTTTGAAAAGAAACTAGAGAAGTTGAATATCTTCAAATTGTGGCCTGCTGTTGTCTAATGGTGATCGACTGACTGTTTCTTATGCTTCTTACATTTTTTGGTTTCAGTGGAATTGAAGTTGCATACCAAGAAGCTGTTGCTTTGAAAAGACAAGAGGAGCTTATTCGTGAGGAGGAGGAGGAGGCAGGGCTTCTCGAAAATCAGATGAAGGGGAAGCGTGGTGGTGGAACAAATGAGAAGGAGAAGCGTGCGAAAAAAAAGCAGGTAATGTTTAGTTTTCTTCTCTGTTTCTTATGTTGAACCATATTGTCATTAATGTTTAGCAATGGCTCGACTTGATGCATGGCAAAAATAACATAGTTACCACCCTAGGGTTTGCAGTTTCATCAGGGTTGATCATCCATATCTTCTCTTTGTTACGAACAAAAAAAAATTGTTCAAATATCCTTTTTCTTTCCCTCAGATCTTGTTGTTGGCTTGATGGCTTTACTGCTCTTGTATTGCCCTTTTAATCATATGCTTGATATCTTTTTAAGGCCAAACAAAAGAAGAACAATCGTAAGGTTAAAGACAAGGAAAGAGATGAGAAATGTGAAATTAAAATTCTGGAAAGACTTCATGATGAAATTGCAGTGGACAGTAGTGATGGCTTACCAGCAGTGGAAGTGACAGCAAGGGTTGATGCCTTGGAAGAAGGTTCCTCAGATGGATCAGACATGTCAAATAGGTTAGTAAAAAAATGGTTGGTCTTTTTTTTCTTGTAAGATTGGCATTTTCTTCAACTGGACTTGTGTGCAGAGGGAAAAATCAGCGTAACAAGGGCCTAAGCATTGTTGGCTTTGCTGAAGAAGGTGATGGTCTTCCCTCCACCTCTAGTGTTGCTGGTGGTTCAGGCCGCAATAGTTCTGGCTTCAGCACAGTTCCAAAATTGGACCAGGATACTGTTCTACTTACCTTGAGAGATAAACTTCGTATGCTAGGGCAGCGACTGCATGAGGTGAAGTTACTTCTCCAAAAGAAGTTATGTTTGTTGGTTATAAAATTCATAGTTTGGCTACTATATAAGGCTAATCCCAATGGGAGGTTTCATTTTGTTGTTTCCAAGAGTGCCACATCACCAAGAATACAAATGAAACTTGGATGAAACTCACTCCACAATGCATTGTTTCATGTTTGCTATTTCATAGGCTCTCATCCCATTTAATTCTAAGACTCATCAAGAGTTGGTAACCGTGCATACATGGTTTCATCTAGATGAAACCCATTTCATCTCTCCTCATTAAACTAGTGCCACATCATCTAAAATAGTGACATGGCACCCTATTTAATGTGCATGAAACTCTTATGAAACCCCCATTGGGAGTGGCCTAAGGATGTATCTATCTTGTGTCTGTTGGTTTTCTTTGTGATGCACATCATAAATGCAATACTTCTTTCGGAACATGATTCTGGGACACCCCTGTAACCAAATGTAGAGGACATGGTTTTGGTGTATGGGATCATTGGTTCAAGGTCAAGACCATCCTGATTCCTCCTTCAAATCATTGATACCATGTTTCTCCTGTGTAGCATATTTTGATCCAGTCATTTAGAGTTATAATGGTTCGAATGCAAAATGATGAACAAGAAATATATTGATTCATTCAGGATCCGTATGCAAAATGACACAACAAATATATCAATTCATTCAGGATCTGTATGCAAAATGACGAACAACAAATATATTGGTTCATTCAGGATCTGGACAAATTCGTATCTCCAAGCAAAATTGTTATGTCTATCTTTTTCCATTAAGTGTGCTCAATTATTGGTGATGATATGACTGTATCTCTTCCTTTGTTTTCTCTGTGAAACACATGTACCGGTTGCATGCATGGATTTTTGTTTGCCAACTTACATTTGGAGTGCTCATTGTTTACTTCATGATTTGCATCCAACCAATTCATTTTCTGTAACCTATGCTTGTTTTTGTATTTTTCAGAAGAACATTGAGGGGCAAAAACTTCTTAAAGCTCATTTTGAAGCTAGGGATGCGAAAGCGAAGGAAGCAGAATCTTCCAACTCATCAAGTTCTTTGGAGAAGCCACCTGATGTTCCAGAGAGCCCAAAGCATTTGTCGGAAGCTGCAGTTGATCTGAAAGCTAATGGAACACCAAATAAGGATGTCTCTGTGGTCAATAGCATGCGAGAGGGAGCTGTTTCAGGCATACCAGCCTCTATAAATACTGAACCTGTGACTGCTGCCACATCAAAAGTTGACCTAGTTTCTGACAGAGATAACAGATTGAGTTCGAAAATGAAAGCCAACATAGCATCTCCTTGTTGCTCAAAACCGCCTGGAGTTGATTTGGATAAAGATGCCCCTCTTCCTTCTAAATCCCCACGAATCAATAGAGCTGCTTCAGCTCCCCAAAAACTGCCTGCCGCTGATAAAGCGACTCCAGTTCCTCCCAAATCTCCACCCGTAAACAAAGTACCAGCAGTTCACCCCAAATCTCCAGTAGTTGACAAAACTCCAGTTCGTGCAAAATCTCCAGCAGCAGACAGAGTAGCTCCAGTTCGTCCCCAGTCTCCAGCAGTTGACAAAGCAACACCCGTTCGCCCCAAATCGCCAGCAGTTGACAAAGCACCTCCAGCTGGCCCCAAATCTTCAGCCAGTGAAAAAGCAACTACACTTCTTCCCAAATCTACACCAGTTGACAAAGCTTCTCCAGCTCTGCTGAAATCACCAACAGGGGGTAAAGATGCTTACGTTCCTTCAAGATCAGTGCATGATAAATCTATTCCTGCTCCCCCAAGACTACCGCAAGTTGACAAAGCTGCCCCGCCATCCTCAGAATTGCGACAAACTTCTCCAGGCACTAATTCTGAAACTCAAGAAGCAGCTATTTCCAGGAAGGTCACAGCCACCTTAGTTTCCGAGGTTACAGCATCAAGGCCTTCGAGTGCACCTGTGTTCCCCACACCAAGATCAACTGCACCAGCTACTTCACACGTTCACATTCCTTCACTGCTTTCTCGCTCTATGAGTGAAGCAGCTGAACGATCAGCCAGTGGTCCCTCCCCTTCTGCCCCATCTTATGCTCCTCAGACATACCGCAATGCCATTGTTGGTAAGGCTGGCCTGGGTACAACCTCCACAAGCCCTGCATATCAGTCTTCTCTGAGCCAAGATACCACCCCTCCACAGCCTCTGTCGGCATATGCATCAAGTACAGCAGTCATGATGCCTCCTGCAGGAAGATCTGATCAGTTGTCAACTAGGCATGTATTGAAGTCTGGGCTGGGCAAGTTAGAAGCACATGACAGCTGGCAGCAGTGGAAAGGTGATAGTAACGTTGATAAGCATGTCTGGAGGGATCAGGCTCCTTACCAACAGATGACCAACGGTCAAGCATATGAACAACCACGGAGGGATGATAGTTATCAGCAAGCAAGCAGCAGAGGAACAGAAAAGCTCAGCAGGTATGGAGGACAGCAATCTAGGCAGTTCCAATCTGGGACAAGCGATGGCCATGTCTGGCACCCACAGCAGGGCCCAGTACCAGAAGAATTTCCACACCTTGACATCATAAACGATTTGCTTGAGGAGGACCACATCAACGGCAGTATACCAGATTCATTCTGTCAAGATTACCATGTGTTCGGTCGGCCATTTTCGCCAAGAGGCAACTTGACAGATATGGAGATGGCTTCTGTTAGTAGTCCCGGTCGGTTCAATTCAACCGACCGTTACTATGATGACGGATTCTCAAGGTCCTATGACATGAGTGCTATCCATGGGCTGAGGGAAAGGCAATTTCCCTCAATGGGTTCTTATTCTAACGGCCTGTCCGAAATGAGTGTTTCAAAGCCTTGGCTGAATGGCTCTCCAAATCCAGCTGTGAGCCTTGGTGTTGGCACAAATGGATACCACCACCAGGTTGGGGACTACACTAATCTGGGGGGCGGGGTGAACGGAGTGTCCGTGTGGCGCCGCCATGCCAACGGCCGCTGGTAATGTGATGCCCTGTACAATCTTACAGTCGGAATAATGCTTGTTGTAACAGATGTTGGGTTCCGGGCCTGAGCTGGTGTGCCATGTAATTTAAAAGCTTAAAGTTTTAAAAAGGGAAAGAAAAGAGATACATCCTGTAAAGTCCCCGCCGTGATTAAGCTAATTCGAGTGCTTTTTTTTTCTGGGTAGATGCTGTATTGTCGTTCTGCTGTTATTCAAAGTTAAACTGGGAACTGTAAGAAGGTTAAGCGGTCGGCGATTATTATGCTCTTCTCAGGCTAGCAGAGGTACTCCTCGAGTCTGGTCGCAGAGGAAACTGACCTGCGAATTGCAATTGTGGCTGGCCGCTGGCCGGTGCGCTGGATAGGTAATCAACTATATATTATCAAGAAAACTGGACTCGTTATTCTCAAACAAGAAAAAGGAGAGGAATACTTCAAGTGCCCTCTGGTCCTTTCTTTACAAAGAAAAAAGAATACCGAGGAGTCATTCTAAAACGAGTAAAAAGAGATGAATTATCCTGGTCCACTCTTTAAAAAGGAAAGGAATTAGCATAAAAGCTTTCCATAAACACTCTTACTTAAATCGGACCGGAAACCAGGCCAAAGTCCCCGCGCGGCAATCAACCTCGTCATCCGCCTGCCACCCCGACACGGTGGCGACCTGCCCGGCGAACAGTAGTAGCAGCGGGGTAATGGCAATGTGGACTGGCCACCCCGATCCAAAAACAGGCGCGGATGGTGTGGCACGGCGGGCCGAGCTTAGCCGCCACCCCGTGGCCTTGAATTCGTCGAGCAGATAGATAGGCCCTGAGCGCGCCCGTTGACTGCTGGCGCTTTGCGAACTTCCATCGCCACCAGCGCCCACCCACCCACCCAGGGTTCACCTTTTCGTTTTTTTACAAATTCTAGCGATCACCGAAACGGAATTCCGGACAAAATTCCGCCGAAAACCGCATTTTCCGAACGGAAGGTGAATTCAAATTTAAAAAACGGAATTCTGGAAATTCCGGGCGGAATTCCGCTACTTTCCGGCGGATTTCCGGACTTTCTGGTGGAAAATATCATTTTTTTACTACAAATACTCTAAACATATAAAGAATTAAATAATTTGATAGAATATTTTTTGTATCTATTGTATATTGCAATGTACAATGCATATTAAATATATTACACACAAATTATTTATAACAAAAGCATATTGTCACATGAAATCACAAATAAAATGCATGAAAACTAAATTTATCACAATAACTTAAGTACATAGTTACAATCCATAGACCATAATATATGTTTACAATACATAAATTGCATAGTCCATATAAATTGCATAGTTCAATCCAATAAACAATGTTTATGTATATCACGTAGTACTTAATAAGTAATGAAGATATGATGAAAGTGCATGGATAAATAAAGGAGACCTCTCATTCCATTCAAAAGGTATATTCTTTTAACCCATTGATAATACAGATATTAAAAAGCTATAAATCCTACCTCATTAGACTACAAATAACTTTGTTTTTCAACTAAAATATAATTTTAGTCTAGCAAATGATCTTAGATTTGAGTGTGTTCTAGTCCTATTTGATTAGAAAAACACCTAGTTTTTTATCATATTTTTTTTCCAAATTTTTTGAATTTTCCAAATTTAAAACAGAAAATACCGAAAATTTCCGAAATTCCATTTTCCGGCTACCAGCGGAAACGGAAAATTTTCCGGTTTTCCGGCGGTATACGGTCGGAAAGTTTTTCCCTGCACCCACCACGCGGCAGCCAAGTGAAGTCCACGAGCGAAGCCCGCGTCGGCGTCGGCGTCGGCGTCCACCCCCCGCTTCCATCCTCCCACCTCCCCCGCCTCGCGTCGCGCAGCGCTCCTCGCCTACTTTTCAATTCCGCCACCGCCGCGCAGCGCCCGTGGAGCGGGTTCCGTGGGGTACTGCGCCACGCCACTGTCACACTCCGCCGCACCCCCGGGCCTCGCGGAACGGTCGGTCGTGTGCCCCGTCCGCCGAGAACCATATCCTTCTCGTCGGCTGGCACCGCAGCATGGTCCTGGCCGGCCCGCGCACCGCGTCACCTCGCCTGGCGCCGTCGCCCCGCTCGCGCTCGGCCGCCGCGGCCTCCTGACGCTGCCTGCCGGGCCGGCCGGGTTGGAGAGGGTTAGGAGCGGAGGGAGCTGGGCGGCGGCATGAAGGACGACGGGACGAGCGCCGCGGCGGAGATGCTGTCTCCCCGGCTGCTGGTGTCCGCCTCCAGCCGCGTCCAGGAGCTCGAGAAGTTCTCGCATTACGTCGGTAGGTCCCCAAATCTGCTCCTGCTTCGTTTCTGATGCTGATGGTGGCATCGGGACTCCATGGATTCGCTCTGCTACTTGAATTGCGAGTGGTATTGGATTTGCGTCCCGCAATGTTTGACTCGTGGGTACTGTTCGGATGTCGATTTACTGTAAGCAATGGTCGACCCTCGTAGCTTTGCTACTAGTGAGCACGTGGGTAGAACCAACCCAGTTCATCAGGCGAACTGGGGTAAGTTTTTTTTTTCCAAAAAAAAAAACTGGGGTAAGTCGTCGGAGTTCGCATTATTTGTTTTGTTTACATTGCCCGACCCAAGATATAAGGATACAGCTCGGAATACCAGTGCGGAAGCATCTCGATTGGTATAGATTATTTGGTGCCGGGGAGAGGGTTGTGTAGAGCCAACTTGCTTATACGAAATTATGGTTGGCCGTGTTTGGTTGGGGCATAAGAAAATTGTCATGAAAACTTTTCGTCCCTTTGACCACTAATTAGAGGTATTAGATGAAGTCTAATTATGAAACAATCTTCACAATCATGGTACTGTAGCATGTGCAGTAGTTAATAAGGTCTTTGACCGCATGATTAGAGGATGATTTGGGTGTGGTTACTATAGTATCACTGTAGGAATCATGGTGGAACTCGGCTCATTAGATTCGTCTCGAAAAGTTACACCCATCCATAAAAAGGTTTCGCAAATAAACTTTGTTTAGTACTCCATGCGTGCGTTCGTCTTTTTGCGGGAATTTTTACCAAACACGGCAGTTCTATCGGTTGCACGTCAGACGTCACACTCAAGATCTATATCCCACATGCGAGACATGTTCTTTGTGATTGACTGGTTCTGGTTATAGGTTAGCACATTTTGTGATCTTAAGATCTGTGAATGGCTCACTGTGGTGGTAGTTTGTACCCCCCCCCCCCCCCATGTCTGCATTGACAAGAATATTCTGCTTCATTTTTCAGCTAGGCAAATTGGCTTTGACGATGTCAAGGAATGCCCCCACCTGTGCACTCTAGCTTACGATTATCTCAGGAAGAATAAGGGTTATGAGGAGAACATCTTTGCATTCTTCCAAAACAACTTGGATCCTGAACGCCTGATTGTGAAATTTATAGAGGAGCTTGACAAGTGTATACTTGGCTACTTCTCCTTCCACTGGAAATATGCAACTTACATAATTACCCAGGTAAAGGGAGTACACTGACTTTTGAAGTTTACCTCCTATTTTGTCTCCTAGTCCTAGTTAAATTATCCTTACGCTATCTTTTGTATATTGATATAGTAGTGATCTTGACAGGTTCTCACTGTAGAAGGTGTAACCAAAAGAAAGTTCAAGAACATGGTGTTAGAGGCCACCAGGTGAGTGCCCACCCTTAAGCTACCTGGTTTCTAAGTGGCTGATATTGTACTGCTTATGCCCATTCACTCTATTCACTTTAACTTTTCAAATTCCCCTTGCTTACTTTTAGTACAAGTACTTTCTACTTCAACCTTATGTATTAGTTAAACCATGTGATCTCTTGATTGGAGTGTCATTAATGGAAGCATTAAAATACATTGATTATTTTATGCTTTGAGAATCTCTGGTTAATTGTTAATGTTGGATCACGTTCCTTGATGTACCAGTTGCTTGGACCTTATTATTTATTTTGTTGACCTGTATCTTATCCCTCATCTGACCAAATAGAAATCTACCTGTACGCAAACATGGCTCTAGATCATCTTCAGATTGCAAAATGGACACTTCATCAGTAATTACAACTTCTGAAGTCACATGCAATTAGATGATAAAAAATTGATATGGCTAAAAAGTCTCCTAGAGCCAGATGTTTAGTCATTTTATGATTAATGTACGGTTCTGATTAAAGACGTTCCAGAAATGGTCTATTATCACTCAAATGATTGCTGGTTAATTATGCAATTCCCGTTACTAAACATAACACATAAAATCGATACTTCAACTATGTATTTTTCGAAGTGACACAAAAACTTGATGAGAATGTATTTGTTCGTAAATTGAGGTATGCCAATATAAAATTCTAAATTACTATTTTATAATTAATATATTATTTTACTATTATTTATATAAAAATACTACCCACGATAAGTGTCACTATGTATTCATGTATCATGAAAGAGATAAGAATACTACTTCACAAACAAATAGTTCAATTAAATATATATCAAATACATATGGAGGTATGGTGCAAAATAAAATCTATTGCAACCGTATAATAATAAATATATATTTTATAATATATGTTAGAATATTGGGCATTGCTACGGTACACCGGTTACCTCCTAGGAGGTAGGAGCTCAAAGTAATTATAATTATTAGTTGTATGCTTTATTTTTAAAATAACTCTAATTAGCCCGTGCTGGAGCACGGGTTGATAGTCTAGTTAATACAATGACACACAGCTCTCTTCCATGTACGATAAAACAGTATGCTAGTATAAAAGTATGGTCTAGCTAGTACTAGCTGGCAGTGACATCATGCACTCTACTTTTGACTTGTATGCTTTACTTGTTTGGTGTTTGGAACTTGGAAGAGGTAGGAGCAGCTGCAGCTCTAGTTTAGCAGCACCATTATTTGGTGTCACCCCTGTTCTCCCCGCGAGTGACTAACATGGAGGCCAAGGCCAAAAGTAGAAGTAAATAAGTCTACAGGAAATGCATGCTCAATTTGTCCATTTTCTGTAGCGTTTAGCTTCTGAGGCAGTGGAATTTCCAACAGAGGAATTCTAATTGAGGGAATACTTTTAATTTAGTTCACCAATGGTTGTTCTATTTGAAGAGGCATGCGTAATTCTCTGACCCATTCCTGTTTGAACTACACAATTAAACAACTGTTGTTCCTCTGACACCAATAATGATGTATTGGTCCGCCACTGAACATAGGGAGCAAAGATTTGAGAGGGTGACAAGAAGCTTGAAGGTGACTAGGTTTTTCTCCACACTGGTTGAGGAACTGAAGGCTATAGGACCATCAAGCCGTGAAGATTCACCACGAAATGATGTAATGGTCCCTGTAGCGCACTGCAACCGCAGTCCGGTTTTACTCTTGATGGGTGGTGGTATGGGAGCTGGCAAGAGCACTGTACTTAAAGATATCCTCAAGGAGTAAGTTGATCATTTCTACTATTTAAGTTCTGTTTATTTTCCCTTTAAATTGTGTTAATCGTCTTAAATATCCAGTTTCATGAAAAAAAAATGAAAAGATGTTGATTTGGTCTTCGTATCTTCATATTTCGTCACATTCGTATGTAGGACAAATGAATGTTGTTAGAATGAATTGAGAAGGGAAAAAACAATCCTGGTGAATTTCATCAAAGCAATTGTAGCAGTTAAAGAAGACAGAGCACACCTTATGTGACACTATCTGGATATATGTATATGTTGATCGTCCTGGTATGTATTTCTTGATTTGCAGAGCATTTTGGTCTGGAGCATCAGCGAATTCAGTGGTGGTGGAGGCAGATGCATTCAAGGAAACCGATGTAATCTACCGAGCCATCAGCTCTAGAGGCCATCACAATGACATGCTGCGGACAGCAGAGCTGGTAAATATTCTTTTTACTGTATTTGCTACCAGAAAAGACACTAGTTACTTCGAGTATGCAATATAGCCCACTAGCTAACAAGTCAAAATGCATAATGTTGCAACATTCAACATTGCAATGGTTCAGACTTCCAAAGAAAACCCAACCTTATGTGCACATTGCAAGCATACTGAAAATCTGAAGCAAGTAAACAGTCGAAACTACAACTAGTTTTGAGATCAATATTTGCCTCTAAACATCATGATCTTACACTTCTGCACAGTACGGATGTTTACTACCTAAAAATTGGGCCTCAATGACCCACAATCACGATGCTTGATGCAGGTACACCAGTCATCATTGGATGCGGCCTCCTCACTACTTGTTACCGCCCTGAATGAAGGCCGGGACGTGATCATGGATGGCACTCTGTCCTGGGAGCCGTTTGTGCAGCAAACGATTGCCATGGCCAGGGATGTGCACAAGCAGCGGTACCGCATGGGACGTGGCTACAAGGTCAGCAATGATGGGACCATAACCGAGGAGTACTGGGAGCCGGTTGAGGAATCTAGTAGTGCAGAGGAGAACAAGGTGACAGGAAGGAAGCCTTACCGGATCGAGCTTGTTGGTGTGGTCTGCGATGCATATCTAGCAGTTGTCCGGGGAATCAGGTGCAGCTCATAGCTTATCCATGCCAAAATTAGCCACTATGTCAATAACATTCTGCCCATTCATACATTGTCTTGCATTAAGCTCTAAATATCTGACATTGAAGCTGTTATGTCAGGAAACAGTGCCTAGTATACTTGCATGCAGACACCGTGCGCTACTAAAAGTTCACGATTTGCAGGAGAGCTGTAATCACCGGGAGGGCAGTGAGTGTGAAGTCACAGCTGCAGTCTCACAAGCGATTTGCCACTGCTTTCAAAAGCTACTGCAGCCTTGTCGACAACGCAAGGCTCTACAGCACCAACAGCTTGGGTTCTGCTAAGGTAAACTAACATGACAAAACCGAACCATCTCTGGATACATGAATTTCACAAGAACTTTTACAGGCATTTTACATGGAATGTCGAATTCCTGCAGCATGATTGTGTTCCAAGCATGCCCTACTAGTTACTGCTTCCACTGTTATAATCACGTCTGCTGAAAGCCTATCCGGTGATGTAGTTGATAGGATGGAAGGACGGCGGGAGCAGCTTGCTGGTGGATCCCGAAGAGATCGGCTGCCTGGAGAGAGTGAGCAGCTTGAACGAGGAGGCCGACTGCGTCCACGAGCTGTACGCCGACGGCCGACGGACCGGCGGCTCGTCATCCGCGTGGCAGGACATGGTCATGTCGCCGTCGAGGGCGTCGGCGCAGCGGGAGCTCAAGGCCGCCATCGAGAAGGGCGAGGCGCGCTTCAGACCCGCAACCGTAGCCGCGGGCTGATTTTTTTTTTGAAAAGATAGCCGCGGGCTGATTGGCGTACCATCCCAGGAAAGAAAAGAAAAAAGTTTATGTAAACTCGATTGTGGAGATAGCCTATCATTTTTGGCTTCTTCACCTTAAAATAAACATATATTCCTATGAACTTGCGATCCCAATTGATTTCCATATCAGCCGCGTGAGTTTCTTTACTTTGTTTCTAAGACTAGTGGAGATGCACATGCCACAGGCATGTGTTTTGAAAATTACATGAACTGCTACTAAAAATTAAGTATATATGATCAATATATTGGATATAATATGATAAGTGAAGAAAATACTTATAGTTATAGACAATAAAAATAGAACCAACACACATACTTATAAGAAAATACTTATATTGTATATAAGAGCAACCATGCTACGGTTCATGAATTAAGATGGGATGTATGAATTATTAATAGTAATGCAGTGCCGAAAAGGATGAAATTGCTATTTCATCAAGCAAAACCAGCATTGCATTGTAACATCACTATGAATAATATTTTAAAATGCTACAATCTGTTATATTATTTTGGCGAAATTTAAGATCTATATCATCCAAATTCAGAGCACCAAATTGAATGTGTTGGCCGGGCACATCTTCGTACCTGGAGAAGAGTGTGCAGCAGTCGCAGTGATACTCGCGTGTGCCGCAGACTTTGTTGTGCGCCTAGTTTGTAGGAAACACAGTAGGAGAGGTATACCTTGAACAAGTGGCAGCTGTCCTTTTTCACGTGAGGGAGAAGTGACAGGATGTTCTGCATTAGATGCCAGTACCTGCGCGTAGCACGCATGCGTCAATCGAATTATTCACCACGGGATAAGAGTTACGACACTGATGAGCACCTTCTTCTTGTTCCGGAACGGCGCCGCCACAGCCGCGGAGGCAGGCTATGTCCTGAAGAGCGTGCTCCGACGCGAAGGGTTGGCACTCACGATCATGCACGCGTGGTTCGTACCTCGTACGTGTAGCTAATAGGAAGGAAATAAGCTGACCTGATTTGTTGCCAACGGATGTTGCTTGATTAACACATACATGCGGTTCATACGTGTAGCTAATATGAAGGAAATAAGCTACTCTAATTTGTTGCCAAGGGATCTTAATTGGAGCCAATCACAACATGCATGTAGGGATATTTATTTCCATTAACGCCGTGAGGTAGGAAAGGAATGAAAAAGAGGGGAAGAGGCTGAGGAGGAGGCGGATTTGTGGTACAGGTGATTGGAAACGTAAAGCAGTGGTTGCGGTGGGTTTGGGGGTGAGTTTAGTTGGAAAAAAAGTTTTGCTTTTTGGACAAATTTATTTTCTAAAGTGTAGTTTTGAGGTTTTCTACAAACTTTGGCACTCCTTAACTCTAAACAAGTGGATCCTCTGTGAGAATTACAGTGGGCTTACTTGTTGCAAGCACGTGTTTAAAGTTAAATTGTTTAAAAATCCCATTTGTTGTGTGATGGAATAACCAATTATATTTGCATCTAAAAATATAGAAGGAGTAAAGTGCACCACCGGTCCTTAAACTTTTCCCGTTGTGTCATCCCGGTCCACGAACTTACAAAGTATGTTATTATCATTCCTAAACTCAGTTCGGGCCTCTAATCCCCCCATAATGGGTCCAGCTGACCTCATCTTTATGCAAATAACCCCTGCTCTTTTGTTCCTTAATTACCATCAAGCATCGATCTTTTCCCAAAAAAAATCGATCTCTGGTAAAAAAGGAATCGATCTATTCCCAAACTAGCGCTCCTGGCCTCCTGGCGAGAAGCCATCACCGGTAAAAAAAAAAAAGAATCGATCTTCGGTATAAAAAAAATTGATCTATTTCGAGAGTTGGATTGCTTCGCTTGCCGCTGCCATCACCTCGTCTCCCGCGCCCACGACTCCTCTGCGCGTGAGAAACGAGCGCCCAGGACGGCTGCCAACCGCTGCCGAGGACGAGCGAGACGCCGGCCAGCTGCAAGAGGAAAACACAAACACATGGAAAACAAGCAGCTTGCTGCTGCCGCCAGTGGGACATGCCAAGCTGCCTGCACACGAACAAAAAAAAGTCAAAAGCTTGCTGCTTGTTCACCACCGACCTGCACAGCACACAAGCGAGGAGCACTTTTCCTATGGCACGGTTTCCTGAACTAAGCCCTAAATCATTGAGATATATATATATATATATATATATAAAAGTGGGAGCACGGTTCAGAACTAAACAAACACAAAACCATAAGAAACTAAATTGCGACTAAACTCAAACATTAGATAGCCAAGTGAAGCTCATAAGCTCAACCGCCATGAATAGTAACATACGTGAGGTGATCGAAAATCAGAGTTGTAACAATAACAATGTTAGAGCTAATGCGAAACCAGCAATGAAACAAACAAAAGTGTAACAGATGATCCATTGCACTCCACGGCCGGTCACCACAAAAACATCCAGTGCAAGATACTGATGCGTTCTACCATTTCATTAACTACATATTATCATGATGTCCTTCCTCTTCCTCTTGTCTTCTTGGAAGATGTCTTCTCACTTGTGGATGCCTTCCTCTTCTTGGCTAATGCAGCCCGACCTGCAACTGTGCTTGTATTCAGTGGAATTGGCCTTTCTACTAGCTGGTTAGATAGGATAAATGCTGGATCTGGTAGAGGCCCTTGAGGTTGTGACAGTGAGCTCTCTAGATTTTCCTGTGTTATAAAATAGAGTCAGTGAAGTTTTCATATTAAAATTAAGACAACAATGCATGTATGGGTTAAATATCTGACCTCTCCAAGCATTTGAGAAAGCATCGTGGTGCTAGCTTGTGTCATGTCTTCAAATGGTGGTGGTTGAGTGGATGAAATGTTAATTGAATTACTGCTCCTCATCTCCATGAATTTGCTTCATAATGAGCCTTCTTGCTCTAGCCACCTTACTTCTAGAAGGAGTTATGTTCCAGTCTTTTTGTATTGTTCTACTTAGGCTAGTAATGCTCATTTTGTCATTAGCTCTAAAGGCTTCGAAGTATTTAGCTGCAATCCATCTAGCTGTACACTTTCTGACTTTCCACTCTTTCTGGCAAGTATGATGTCCATAGTAGGTTTTAACTACAAAAGATTTCATCCTGCTATCCTCGGAAGCATATAGATTCCATGGACATCCTTCAGCACAATGAGCTCTGACTCTTGTCCTATCATTTCTTGGCAACTTTATCTCAACCTTGTTCTTGACACTATATTCATTGATGGCTTCTCTCAGCTTCTCAACTGAAGGGAACACAAGCCCAACTGAAAATGCAGGATTTTGCATGTCCGCATCTCTGAATGACTTCAACCCATGTCCACATTCTCCCTCTCCATCCGTGCCTGGTAGCTCAAGGCCCTCCTCATCAATGTCTTCCACATCTGACACTACATCTGGCCTGCTCATCTCAAAAGTCTTCAACCTACTGCCTTTAGCTTTCTTATTATCTCTCAATTTCGGTTCATCTCCAGCAGCATCAAGAAAAGTCTCAAGAATGTCATAATCCCCATCCTCAATTTCATAGTCACTGTCAACAAAACCATCAGAATCTCTACTAGTATTATCTTTAGGTCCACTTGATTCTCCTTCACTGGTATTGAATTGTTGCACTTTCCTGAAAACACGGAGCTTTTCACCAACCTTATTACCCACATATTGCACTTTTTGTGGGCTCATCACTTTTGGAAGCTTAGCTACTAGATTAGCAATAATGTCATCCCAATTAATTCCATCAGCAATGTCATCATGATCAAAATACACTACAAGGTTCTTGACCTTGCTCACGATAGAAGTCATGGCATTGGTGTCTTTGTCTTGTGTGATGATTCTACGGCCATCTGCTAAGGTCTTCCCAGGCAACAACCAGTAAAACTTCAGCCTATCATTTTTCTGATAGCCTAATTGCTCCACAAAATCATCAAACCAGAGCAGGGACCAAGTATCTGCCTCTAGATCATCAAAGAAGTCGATCTTTTCATCCACATAGCTTCTCATATCACCATAACCAACAAAAAATCGCCCATGGTGAACCTCAATGCTGAATTGATCCCCATTGTTACCTACATGGCCGACACAAAATAAAGTGATTACATATAATGCAAAAAATTGGATGGCATGCAATTACATGAAAACCATGCTACCCAACCTGTTAATAGAAAAAATTGGCACCTAAAATAGTTTAGCAGCGATTCAATTCATCCCCACCTATGTCAGACCTCAACCCGGCGATATACGCCGGCGTCGAGGACACGAGCTCGCCGGAGGACGAACTCACAGAGCAAGAAAACACACGCTATCACTTGGACATAATGATTTTTGGTGTTGCGTACAACTTAGCAGCTTTTCTGTTGTGTTCCTTCTCATTTTATTGTACGGAAAAACAGCAGAGGTCAGGATCGTGCTGCTGCTCCTTGCGGCTTTGTCGCGTGTCCATCATGCAAGAATTACTAACACATCCGCATGCGCACATTAGCTAGTACGTCTGCATGCATAACTAGCTAGTACGTCCGCATGCTAAATTGAGATACGGCATGCATAGCTAACTAGCTAATGTGCAAGAATTACTAACAACCTATCTTCCTCTCACCATCAGAAATCGTACAATAACCCCAACGCTCATCAACGGAACCATCGCACGCACACAACGTGATTAGGGATGGAGGAACTCACTGTAGACCGGCGCAGGATGCCCTTTGCCGCGCATTGCGCCGCCATGGTCACGCGCAGAGGAGTTGCGGGCGGGAGACGAAGCGATGCCGGTGGCGAGCGAAGTAACCTATCTTCCTCTCACCATCAGAAATCGTACAATAACCCTAACGCTCATCAACGGAACCATCGCACGCACACAACGTGATTAGGGATGGAGGAACTCACTGTAGACCGGCGCAAGATGCCCTTTGCCGCGCATTGTGCCGCCATGGTCACGCGCAGAGGAGTTGCGGGCGGGAGACGAAGCGATGCCGGTGGCGAGCGAAGTGATCGATCTCACGCACGGAGGAGTCGCGGTCGCGAGACGAAGCGCTGGCGGCGGCGAGCGAACATCGATCTCTTTTTTTTCGGTGGACGAACGATCGATTCTCCCATATATAATAGATCGATTCTCTTGATGGTGCTTTCTATTAAGGAACAAAAGAGCAAGGGATTATTTGCATAAGGATAAGATCAGCTAGACCCGTCATGGGGGATTAGAGACCCGAACTGAGTTTATGGATGGTAATGACACACTTTGAGAGTTCGTAGACCGGGATGACACAGCGGAGAAAGTTTAAGGACCGATGGTGCACTTTACTCATCTAGAAGGGAAACAATAGTTAGTATCTATACTCAAACGTGGATCCAATGTACATAAGCAGATACTACAACAAATATGCGATGGCACAATCTCAGCATATATGTATCATGCACTGATCGTGATAGATAATCGTATTTTTTGGTATAAAGTACACCTGTTTTGTGTCCAAACAAATCTAGTATTTTATTTACTATACATGAAGTTAGTGCTATCGTGCGTGCCTCCAAAACAGAGTGAGAGTAGAGCAAGGAGCCGTGAAATTGGGATCACCGAGTGATTCCTATGATTAGTTCTGAATTATGAATTATGATCACCCGATCATCATATGCTAGTACAATTACATCAAAACAAGCTGGAATCGTTCCAAAGGCTCCGAAGAGGAAAACCTATCGAAGATGGTGTTGGTGGGGTTCATGGCGACCTGGTTCTTGGCGGCGTCGCCGATGAGCCTCTCGGTGTCGGGTGAAGGCCAAGTACGAGGGCGTGGTGCGGTTGCCCTGGTCGTTGGCGATGATCTCCACCCAGTCATGCTGCCACACCCGGACACACGAGTAGGTGGTGCCGAGGTCGATGCCGATCGCCGTGCCCTCCTCTTGCTGCCGTTCTTGCTCGCCGATCAAGGGAAATAAAACACACGGGTTATATGGAATCACCTTGTGCCTATGTTTGGAAGATATTATTGGGTGGGAGATGTGGGTATGTTAAAATTTTTGGTGAAAAAAACAAATCTTTTGGGTAGAAATATTTTCCTTCTATTAAAAAATGAGTCCCCACCCTCTTTCGTCAAACCTTTAGACCTGACAATTGGGTCCTCCGTGAGAGATACGGTGGACCTAATTTTGGTGAGAAAGAGTTTCAATTGTTTTAACTTTTATAGTATAGAAAAAAACTATAAGATCCCACATGGCAATTTATATTTTGACCAGGGATTGCATGAAGTATCTGCGCCACCATCTTATTGTGACAACTGCACTAGTAAAGTGTGTTGTTGTATTTCAGTCGACGCATGTCATTCATTAGATAAAAAACCGAACTTGTGATAAATAGTGACAAGCCATTGAGCTTGTGGATAATAGTATACTAACATCTCTACAGCACATGATGCCTAAAGATTAATGAAAATGTATGAACGTTTAGTCTATGAGAAATTGGCCTCAGTTTGGTTCTCCCTCCCTCCTAGTGTGCGCGCACGTTTTCCGAGAAAAAAAATCTCGCATGTATAGTGTACTAAATGAAGTCTATTTGCAAAATCTTTTCAGGGATGGGTGTAACTTTTCGCGACGAATCTAATGACGGTAATGAATCGATGATTGGCTACAGTAATGCTACAGTACCCGTCCTCTAATCGCGCGGCCAAAGACTTCGTTAGATTCTTCAGAGTTCCTAGCGCGGAGTTCTAAAGTTAGTTTTGTAAACTGACTTTGTTTGACACCGTAATTAACGGTCAAAATGTTACTATTCTCTAGCACAACACAAACCAAACAAGTCAGTTATTTAGAATAATTGCCAGCTTATTACTATCATAGCTCGGCCCCACCAGACGCCGTGGGCCACTCCTGTCAGACATCCAAGGCGGAGCCTTCTTCTTTCTCCTTTTTTTCATTTTTATATTTAAAAAAATTAAAATTTCAAAAATATATGGCCGTTCCAAGAAATTTCAAAAATGAGCCCCTGTCGCCCATGGGGAGGGCGACAGGCCTTTTTTTAAAAAAAATTTACAAACCGGTCCTCGGTCAGCGCGGCGCGGGGGCTCGGCGGCGGCGGCCCCCCCAACGGGCGACAGGGGGGGGCCTGTCGCCTCCCCCTGTAACACCCCATGTGTTAATCTCTTGTAATTAAGGATAAGCCGCGATTAACATGATTGTTAGCCTTAAACACGCATGAACAAGATCGCTAAATAAAATTTTTGCTAGCAAGTTAATTTATGCGAGAAGGAAATAGCTTTTAAAATGGTTTTCAATAACGGTTCGAGCCACGTTTGAAATTCAAATCGACCCCATATCAATTTTTCTCCTCGGAATCAACCTAGGCCCGGATAGTCCGGGTATTAGCCCGGATAGTTCGGACTAACGTCCGGATACTCCGAACACCCATCCGGATACTCCGGACCTGGATTTTGCTATTTTATTTTATTTTGTCCTCTGGGCCCCACAACCGTTAAATATCTCACTCTCTCTCACTCACAGTTCACTCTCTCCCTCTCTCACGCCACTCCCTCTCCCTCTCACTCCCTCACCGTGGCCTCCCTCTCCCTCACAAGCTCTCCCTCTCCCCAAATCCCAAACTCCAAATCCCCCACCCCGAATCGATCCCAAGACCAAGGAGAATTCGAATCTGCGTGGAGGGCCATCTTCCCCACGTATTCCTTCCCGGGGTGCCCTCGGTTTCAAGTTCTTCGCGCGGAGAAAAGCTCATTCTAGGTATTCAAACTTGTGCCGCCCCGATCTATGTTTCTAGGAGGTTTTAAGTGATTTCTTTTGGTCAATCAACTCCATATGCATCCCTCAACTAGGATCTAAAAGGGTTTTGATTTTGGTGGGTTGGTTTTGTCAAAATCAAGATTTCAGTTTTTGGGGCGAAAATACTGTCGGGTCCGGATACTCCGGGTATAAGCCCGGATACTCCGGGTTTGGGACCCTCCGGGGGAAACTCCGGGTATAGGCCTGGAAACTCTGGACTTCAGAGTCCGGATACTCCGGATATGAATCCGGATATTCCGGGTTTTATTAGAACTGTTGGATGTAGAATTGGGTAAATTTGGGGTAAATTTGTAGTGTTTCTACTTAGGCATTTGAAAGATTGTTGTTGCATATCATATTTGCATACATTCTCATGTCATATGCATCTCATGTAGATGCTCTAGATGTACAGTGCGTGAGCGTGAAGCACGCGATGTTAGAGCCGAACCCCAAGACGGTGTTTGGTGGATGTATCCTAAAGAGAGAAGGACCAGCTGGCGCAACTGAAGACCCGGCCCAAGGTCGGAAGGGCCCAAGGCATTGATAGCATTAACACTGACTTAGTGTTACCCTCAGGCAAGCCCCGGAGCACAACCTATTAATTTAAATTATGACATATATATATATATATATATATATATATATATATTACTTGTGCATTACGTATAGATATTGGTTGAAACCCTAGTTGCATGATCTCTAGGTTTCTTTGAGTTTATACTAGTATGATAGGACGATAGTAATGTTATGCTTAAGAGTTCGTGGTAGAAGTCGAGTGACTTCTTGTCACTCGCGAGAGATAGAATATATAGAAGTCGAGTACTTTCCAGTTACTCGTGAGACATAGGTTATGTCTACTTATGTTACAGTACTTGAGTATTGAAATGGATATGGAGATGTGAGACCGGGCAAGGATGATGTATAGGTATGGCCGCAGGACAGGGTTCCTGGGTGCCTTAGCCCCGTCTGAGTCGATTAAGGACCGGTCGTTGTCGGCAGTGCTGATCGGGGATTGAATTGTACTAACCGCATGCCGGGAGTAGGAGGTAGTCGAAACTGGTAAGCCGAGTACTGCCTTGCTTCGAAAGTACAGAATTTCTACCCACCCCTTAAGGCGAGTCGAGTGGCCGCGGAGAATTGGGATGCATATGTTAACTTTTGGTGGTATCTCGTAGGGCTCGGCTGACTATATGCAGGTGGGGCGGTTCTGTAGTTCAAGGCAGGGAGGGGAATGGTTGGCATGTATAGTCCGACGGGGCAAATGCGTGCCGTGTTGGTTAGGTCCACCTTGCAAGGTTAAATCGGATCGATTCGCCGTGTCTCGCGGTTATGAGGGCCTTGATCTTTTTGCTGCATCGTAGCAAAATGTTAGAAGGTGAGTTATGTATATTTATATAAAATATTGAGCACATTGAATTATTTTGCTTGCATCACCATGATTGCTATAGTGGGTCTATGCAAATATTAGATGGTAGTTCATTTATATAGAACCTGGAGCTAAAAATAATAAAAGTAAGGAAACTACTTTAGTCGCTCTTTATACAAAAAATAACCACCAGCCAAAAGCCTTGCATGTCTAGTTATGTGGGCTAAGTTATACCCACTGGTCGGGTAAGTCTTGCTGAGTATTAGTTGCTCAGGGTTTGTTGTTTACCCTATTTTCAGGTTTAGGAGCTAACTAGGTGTCATATCGGTGGGCTCGATGTGACGCCTTATCTACACGTCTCGGTAGTTCTCGAATTATTTAGTTTGCTTTATTTATTTCTCTAGTATACATGCTCTGTAAGTTAGATTTTCTTCCGTGCTGTCTTTTCTGTTTGCAATTTTAAATTTAAAGCTGTTTTGTAAAAGACTTAATGTTAATTTTCTATTTTATAATATTTTATCATGCTGGTATCTTCTGCGCTCGCCTTCGTGCGAGACTTCTAGTGTGTTTCGATCGGCCTGTGGGTTGGAAACAGCCTGTCAAGTTACACTTAATTAAGCTAATGCGCCTGATGATGGCGGTTACATTTAATTAAGCGTTTTAACTCGGCGGGTCTGTCACAGCTGGTATCAGAGCTGAAATGCACCAGGGGGTACCAGCAATATTATTTTGGTGTTTTCAAGACTAAAAATGAATTTCAGAAATCTACATTGATTCGCGATTAAGGGATTAGGAGAGATTAGATCTTAAGCCCTATATAGCATAGGATATGTCAGGTGACTATATATATAATATCAACTAATTTCTAGCCATGTAGTAGTTATGGATAGATGTATATATTGCGATTTTTCTACAAGTACACTAACCCCGCTTACGTAGGGAAAGTTCATAGTAGACTGCTAGTGTATATAGTGAGATGTGACATTCCAGCCCAAGAGCTTAATAGGATTGATAGAATACTCATATCAACAAGTTGCAACTTCTTTTCCGGAAGCCAATCTCGAAAGAACTCCGAAGTTAAGCGTGCTTGGCTTGGAGCAATTTCGGGATGGGTGACCAACCGGGAACTTCTTTCCGGGTGCGCACGAGTGAGGACAAAGTGCGCAGAAAAGACATGTGTTGGTCTGTGAGGGTAGTCTATGTCCTAGAAATCTGCCAGATGTAAGCGGACCCGATCTCGGGGAGGCGGGACGTTACAGATAGAGAACCAAAACATCGGACCACATGGCCTTGGTGATGAGGGAGAGAGGATACATAGCATCGTGGACGAGATGGAGGCAGAAAACCAAGCCGCAATGGAAATGGAAGAATATGACGGCTCATCTGATGACGAGCAGTACTCATTGCCAAAAGAGTGGAAGAAGCATGGTTTTGACAATCATGTCGTAGAAGACGTACGAAATCAGGAGTGGGAGTACAGAGAGAATGAGGTAGTGCAAGGTGCAACATATCCAAACATTGAAGACGTAAAAGATGCTGTGAGAGTATGGGCAATATCATTAAAGAGAGAATTTAGAGTCGTGAAGTCTGCCAGTAAAGAATATGAGGTGAAGTGTGTGAATGATGGATGTCCATGGCGAGTACATGCATTCGAGGAAAAATAGAAGTCGAACTGGAAATGTTCCATTGTGACAGAGCACACTTGTTTGCTGTCAAAATTTCAGCCCTCGCATCTCAATATATCATGCGACTTTGTTGCAAAGCAAATATATAGGTTGATTATGGACAACCTAAATTATGAGCCAAAATAATTGTTCGACACATTGAGCAGACTTACCAGTACACCATTAGTTATTTGAAGGCATGACGGGCTAAACAAAAAGTGTTCGAGATGCGGTTCGGCACATACGAGGCATCATATGATAACCTACGTCATATGTTATCACAAGTTGCTGCTAGAAATCCTGGAAGCTTTTATGACACATACCTCGTACCAGCCGTGACTAGGGGGCAAAACATTCTGCAACGGGTTTTCTTTTGCCTAGGTGACTGTGTTAGGGCATTTCAGTGTTGTCTTCCGGTGATCTACATTGATGGCACATTTCTGACTGGAAAGTATAAAGGTCAGATACTCACCGCAATCGGGGTAGATTGCAACAACCAAATAGCTCCGCTTGCATTTGCATTTGTTGAGAATGAGAACTTAGACAGTTGGTATTGGTTCCTTGAACGAGTGAAGGATCATGTTGTTGCTGCACGTCCAGATGTGTGCCTTATTAGTGATAGGCATGCAGGTCTGCTACAATCAATAATGAAATTGCAATGCGGAACTGCGACAACGCCTCCATTATGGCCCGATGTCCATAACAGGTGGTGCATTAGGCATATTCATAAGATAATTCATGTGTTACTAACTGTTCCTTTACTCAATGGATGCAGTTTCACCTTTGCAACATGATGGAGACGGACTGCTCGACTTACCTGATGAGGGTACGTGCCGGATCCCTAATGACCCAGTTTGAGCAGACAGAGGCATGGTCGAGGCAGCGTGACCAGTTGCGTTCAATACTGCACAACTTGGGAAGCCATGTGCAGTCTGAAGACAACCACGGTCGTCCCAGGCCTCATCGTCGTTCCCGTGTCCGGCAACCGCGCACCAGCCGACGTCTCAGTACTACACAACTGCAGGTAATGTAGATATCTCTTTAAAATTATATCAAGTGTTACTACATATTTACTAATATCACAAACAGGATACGATCCAACTACTGCGTTTGGCCATACTGGAATGTTTAGAGGGGCACCACCAGTTGGCGGACCGTATCCAGGGATGGTACCGGGGCCACAGATACCGGCCTACACGGGTTAGTTTATGTTTCGTATTTCAGTTTCTACATGTCATGACGAAAGACACGAGCGTACGCTAACATCCGCATTTTATGCGTAGGATTCTACCCTGATGCGGGCGCCGGACCTTCTTCCTTCCTTTCGACCTGGTACAAAACACTCTCTCAATACACTCACTAATTTACCACGCAATATATGTTGGTTTACATTTATATGTTACGCAGGGTTTGTTTCGAGTACGTTCGTTCCAGATAACGAGAGCGTCACCTTAGACGAACTTGACAACTTGACTCCAGACTCACCTGGCGCGCACGGTGACCCCGATGTCTTGGGGTATTCACAGCTAGGAGGAGCACCACTTGGGATCTCTCTCGTATTTTCCATTACATACGATAGATGGTATGTTTATGTTTCGATGCTCCATTAGGACTAACTACGATTCAAACTCGACATTATGTACATGTCCAGTGAATGCAAGTTAGGTACGAGACATACATACAAACATAATACAACATTAACAATACTAAATGCGAATACATCTTAAACCGATGAACATTATATGTTATAGATCATGGCATGAAATCATCTAGGTCGTCATCCCAGTTGACAGATGGTGGTGCTGCAGGTGGTGTAGTATGGCTCGACGAACCTCTTGCCTTTCTCTTTCTCTATTTTCTGGATCTAGGTTCATGTACAGGGGGAAGAACATCATGTGTTGGAGGGCATGGTTTGGGGGGCATAAAGTCATCCATGTCGTCATCCCAGTTAACACAAGTTGGTGCTTGAGGTGCTGCAGCATGACTTGACGAAACTCTTGGCTTTCCCTTTCTCTTTTTTCTGGATCTAGGTTCATGTACGTACAGGAGGAGGAACATCATGTGTTGGAGGCCATGGTTTGGGAGGCATGAAGTCATTCATGTCGTCATCCCAGTTAACACAACTTGGTGCTTGAGGTGCTGCAGCATGACTTGACGAACCTCCGGTCATCTGTTCTCGTGGAGGCCAAGTACTATCACCCGAAAATCTTCTCCACCTCCTTCGCCTAGTTTGCGGCATAAGTCCACCGAAGATACATACCAATTTACGGAAATTTGGTATCGATTTGTTAATTAACTCCGTGTCCTCGGGGTAATCCTAGCATATAATTAAACAATAATTTTACTATTTTATAAATATAGATTCCAAATGACGGACGAAATTAGAATTGAATGAGAGTTACCTTAGTGTACATCTCATACACCTCTGGCCGCATCCATATCTTACAAGAACTTTGTAAGAATCCAATGACATTAGGATGATTCGCTAGTTCACATACTCTCATGTATATATTCCGACGTTATAGCAGGTGTCACTTTACATCTTGCGTTGTAATACCTCGAAACATTGTGAAATCTTTAAATTCTACTATTTTAGACAACACCATCTCTATCGTACCATCCGCTAATGGATTCAACTTCTTACTGATTAAAAGATGTGTCATGATATCAAGTATTATTCTAGATTTTTCTTCGGTCCATGAAAATCCTCCGGAATTGGAGGCAGCCATTGCCTTATGTTGTAATATCAATAAGGTACTGTCATTATAAATTTACAATTCTATATTTCACTATCCAAAAATTAATTCTATCCTCGAACTCGTACTTAAATTGTTCTACTATAGCACTAATTATATTAAATTGCTATACAATATCAATGGATTCAAATATAATTACCTGCAGATCACAAGTGCGTAATCCGGCAGGGCTTCGCCGCTTACCTTCTCCTCACCCCTCTCTTTTTTTTCAGGATTTTTGGTGGAAGTTCCTCTCTTTTTTCCTGAATTTTTGGTGGAATTTTTAGACTCAAATGAGGAGGGAATAGGGTGGGGGGCTTATATAGAGGAGGGGACCCTGTCGCCCGAGGCGGGCGACAGGCCCCCCTTGTCGCCCATTGGGGGGCGCCCTCTCGCGCCGTGCTGACCGATGTCCGGTTTGTAAAAAAAAAATTTACAAAAAAAATCTATCGCCCTCCCATGGGCGACGGGGACCCATTTTTTAAATTTCTTGGAACGGCCATATATTTTTTAATTTTTTTTTAAATATAAAAATGAAAAAAGGCTCTTGTTTCCCACACCATTGTGGGCTGCAAGTGGCAACCTCCATCGGCCCAGTTTACAAATTGGAATACTCCTACCTAATATACCCGCGGCCACATTCGTTCGCCATTCTTTCCAAACCCTAGAGCCGCCGCCGCTGCCGCCGCCTGCTGCCCCGCCGCTCCTCGCCTCCCCTGCAGCTTATCCTCCTCATTCCTCAACCAGCCGCAGCCATGGTGAGTAGCCCTAGCTCTCACACTCTTTGAATCCCCGACACTCGCTCATTTCGCCGTCGTTGAGCTTAATGACCCCTTTGGCCGCTGTGATGGTGCCTCGCAGGCGGACGTCGACGTCGATGCGGAGGTCGCCGCTGCAGGACAGCCCAAGAAGAGGACGTTCCGCAAGTACAGCTACCGCGGCGTGGACCTCGACGCGCTTCTCGACATGTCCACCGACGACCTCGTCCAGCTTTTCCCTGCCCGCGCCCGCAGAAGGTAGGTGCTAGATGCGGCAGGAAATGGTGGTTTGATTATGGGGTTCGGTGCTGGAGGATAGAATGTATGATCATTGTTCTTACTCCCTTTGTTTTTTCTTTTTTGGATTTAGGTTCCAGAGGGGTCTGAAGAGGAAGCCGATGGCTCTGATCAAGAGGTTGCGCAAGGCGGTAATGCATTCCCTGCCTCTCTGCGATTTAATTTGGCTGATTGCTTGATTATCTTGCTCATTGCGATCCTGTGAATTTTGATGCCGGGATGCTGGAACGTGCAGATTTTGTAGTCTAGGCATTGAGTGCATAAAGCAGCTTAGCAATGGTTAACATGTTGAGGCATCTGACTCTGTAGTTTATTTGGCATGCAGTTTCAGATGTAAACAATGCACATCTGTTTGGCTCATAGGCACAATGGTTATTTTCACTTTTGATGCTTGCATTATAGTCTTATAGATGATTGATTGAAGGTGTATCAGCACTCAGTGTTACATTTAGTCGCAGGAAATGGCTGAAAATGCAGCTAATTCTTCCTTTCAATGATTGGTAGCTTCTCTGCAAAACCGCTACATCTTAACTTGACATATTGAAATTACTGTTTGAATGGTGTCATTAGTTGTTGACATGAATAATGATGTTCAGTTAAAACACGTGCAATAAGTGCATAACAATTTATGAGCTATGGAATTCAAATATATGGTATATTTGTTTGTTGATGTAACAGAAATGTTAGTTTGATCTTGAAAGATGTATGCCATGCTGTCAATCCACGAATGATGAGTTTGTTATTAGTCTTTGGAATAATGCATATTACAGATTAGTCGAATGGGGCTCAAGATACATAGTAGTTCAGAATAGTCTGTCTAGTCTGTAAACTTGTTACACCTGTTGTTTGGAATGTCATGACAATGAGATTTCTGATTAGTAGGCTGGTAGATATAGGGAATGGTTCATGACCTATCGGTGAGTCTTGAGAATGCATTTTTCTACAGATTTTGGTTTCATTTGATTGAGATGAAAAGTTGGTAGAGTTTTCTCAGTTTATACTCCATGCTACTGTTTGCATCACTTTTTGGAATTGTTGCCATGAAGTGTAAAAAAATTGCTATTAACACTGCTGTATTTTGTATGCTGCAACATTTCTTTGTTGAGAACATAATGGTAAGCCAATGTCCATCCTTTGTTTTCTGTACATGTACAGAAAAAGGAGGCGCCTGCTGGTGAGAAGCCCGAGCCTGTCAGGACCCATCTGCGCAACATGATCATTGTGCCAGAGATGATAGGCTCCATAATTGGAGTGTACAATGGGAAGACCTTCAACCAGGTCGAGATCAAGCCTGAGATGATTGGGCACTACCTTGCTGAATTCTCCATCAGCTACAAGCCCGTCAAGCACGGAAGGCCCGGTATTGGTGCCACCCACTCCTCCAGGTTTATCCCACTCAAGTGAGGGATCCCAGGGCATGCTCATGTCCAGGCCAAAGTTATCTGGGCCTGCTGTTATCTTTTATCGGATAAGACTTTGCTCCTTAGCACTTAGTGAGGAAAGTTTGCCCAGCAATGGATTCTAGTTTTTCAGTGGAATTTTAGAACCTCAGAGCTACTTCTGTTTTCAAATTGAAACTGGAGATCTTGTGTCTATGGTGCAATTCCCCTCCCCGTTGTCTTTCTGCGTCTTTGCTGTTATTGTGTCTCGCAGGTCAATTTCATAACATGCAATCTTCCTGGCCCATTTATTCAGTTGGGTAGCAAATTGCTATCTTGCGTATTCCTTTTTTTTTCCCGAGGGTATCAATATCATGCATGGTCTGGTTTCACTGTAGATTCTGCTGCTGCTGCTGCTGCTGCTGCACCTTGTTTGTATTTGTTGTAACGAATCTGGTGGTCGGAGTCGCGCGCTGCTGCTGCACCTTGTTTATATTTGGTGTATCGAAGCTGGTGGTCGGAGTCGCGTGCTGACGTGGTCGTGTTGGCGCTTGCTTATTTTCCTGAGGGAATCACCTGATATACGTGGCCAGCTCCCACTGGCTCCAGAAGGATATGACATGTACACATGGATAACCAAGCCGCTGGCAGCCACACTTGAGCGGCAGCAATTGGGCTGGACGACTGGAGAATAACACCGCAAAGAAGCCTACTCTCCACCTGTCACTTGTTTTCATCTAGAACCCAGACGCCAGACCGTTGGCACAGCGAGTGAGCAATGGCAACCATCAGCGCGGCCGCATCCGCCGCCCTCTTTGCCGGCGCCGGCGTCGCCAGGCCGTCTCAGGCTCACGGTAAGCCCATCATCTCTGAGATCTGGGGCAAGAAAGCCGATGGTCATCTGCCGCAGCGTGCAAGACATGTCCTGACCTGACCTGACATGAGGTGGTTGCTGCGAACTGCAGGGCTGCCTCAGCTGAGAGCGAGAGCCGGCAAGGTGCGGTGCGGCGCCTGCTCGAAGCAGCACGACGGCAACGGCAAGGCGCCAGCGGCGGCTCCGGCCGGCGCGTCCCTGCTGGCCGTGGCGAGCGCGATGACGACGTCGCCGGCGCTGGCTCTGGTGGACGAGCGGATGTCGACGGAGGGCACCGGGCTCAGCCTGGGGCTGAGCAACAACCTACTGGGGTGGATCCTGCTGGGCGTGTTCGGCCTCATCTGGTCCCTCTACACCGTCTACACCTCCACGCTCGACGAGGACGAGGACTCCGGCGGCCTCTCCCTGTGAAATCCTTTTGATTACCAGCTATTTTCTTCAGCCCTGACCTGTGCGAGTTCGACGATCTGTGGTTGCAACTGCAAGTCTGCGACTGAAGGCATGGTTTGTATGCGACTGTGAATTGTGATTGGGTTGCATCGGAGATGGTAATGACGAGTACTTAGTAGTTGGCTTTCTGGTGGGTTGAGATTGCACCTGTGATGCATGGAAGAATCTGGGCACACGCTGTACTGTCTGAAGTTTGATAGCAGTCTGATTTTGTTGCTGAGTACTGTCATAGTGTGGCATGAGAAAAGAAATATTCTAGAGTTGTGTGGCAACTAAACTCTGTTTCATGTGAGTGTTAATGTTTCATATTGACTACGAGAATAGTGTTAATGTTGCCGATGTTAACATGAAGCAGAGTTAAGTTATGTTAATTTGACGTCTTCAGTTGGGAGCGTGGACTTTTATTTGCAAGCTACGTTTCCAGGTAGGAGCTGTTTCATTTTTCTTTTGGTCGAGCTGGTTTGAACTGTGAATATATATGTAGCCTTTAACTAGGTACGTAGGAAACTAGGAAAACACATTACGATTATTGTGCGATCTAAACCCGTCTGATCAATGGCGGATCCGTGATTTATGCTTAGGGTTCATCTCCCATCTCCTTCCTACAACCCTCATTCCATGAAGTAGGGTAGGGGGGCTTGAGCCCCCCTGCCCCAACGCTGGATCTGCCGGCCGTGTTGAAGGTTGAAAGTAAGACGACGGTGGCGAGAAGGAAGAAATGTTCTTTATGTCATGCACATTTGGCACGACTTTCTTTTGAACTTGCGAACACGTGGAATGAAAAGATTCCACTGGGAATGAAGCTCTCCATGTGTATGACGTGGAGGATGACTTCCATGTGTATGACGTGGAGGATGACTCGTGGTGATCTGATCAGTTGACACCTGCTGTGAATACACCGAAAAGCACTAGAACTAAAATGCAAAAAAACCATTGCTCACCAAAGCGTCACTTTGTGTTTGCGGTCGGATGATTTGTTGAGGTTCACTTTGGTAGCCTTCTTGTGATGATTCATGCGCTGGTCATCTTGTGTCACATTATTAGGATGACAGTCAACACAAAAATCTGAGATTGAGAATTAATCGACATTCACACTAAATAAACGAAAGTTGAAGGCAGGTCTCGTCGTTCTCATTCTTCCCATCGGTTGCCGCCCAGCAGTTCATTACGCGCTTGTCCATCCGGCGTTGATGAGGGCCATCGGCCAGAAACAGTCGTGCAAGGGTACGCTACAATTCCATCATCATGCCTAGTCTTAGCAAATATCCCAGCGATAAGAAATAACATCACAAGGACGAGCTGCTAATGAGTCTTCATTGTTCGTTGTAGACTGATGAGATAATAGATTTCATCCGCGCACCGTCACTATTTATACAGAAAACTAACTTCTTCTTTCCTACAAATCATTTTTGTAACGGTGGTTCTTCTTGGCGAGGGTGGCCAAGGGAGAGGGAGGCGGTCATGGCGAGGAGGGGGCTTTCATCCCATGTGTTGTCAACGTGTGTAGTAGGGAGAAGAGGCTGCGAGGTAAAATTTGGCCCTCCAAAAGAACGAAGTATAATTTGGCTCACCTCCCTTATTCTATATCATTCTAGATTCATTTCACAGTAAAATTGATGAACCTAAACTAAGTAAAATTGATTTCTCATTATAAATTATGCTGCAGTCTCATCTCCCTTCTCCTTCCTCTCTTTTCTTCTTCTTCTCTTCCTTCTTTTCTCTTCTTCCTCCTTCTCCTCTCCTCTTCTTTCCATAGAGTTCCGGGAGTAGGGGGCTTGAGCCCCTGCCCCCCACGCTAAATCTGCCCCTATTTGTGATGACTTTTGTTTAGACTAGGTTCATGCCCGTGCGTTGCCATGGGAAAAAAATCATGAACAAAAACATCAAAGATCGAGATAACTATAAATGCTCAAATATACTTTAGACGTAATACACAAAACATTAACCAATGAAGAAATAAGATTGCTTGTATTTGTTAGCAGCTAAAAACAATATATAGATAGATGCATCTTGGCAACAACACCAATTCATAAATACGGATGATCAGTTGGAACGGCTTGGTACCATTGAGCCATGTATAATCCTTGGTACTCCACAATACTTTCACAGTCTGGAATAAACAAGTGATGAAATAAAAAAAGTGTTAGATACATATAGATTAAACTTGGAAAATAACAATATTAGTTAAATATAATTGTTAGTACTATATAATACATGCGTGCTATGCCGTTAGGACCTCCTTGTATACAATATTCTTTGTAAATGTCCCATTATACACTGGGATCGTTTTCCTTTCTTTCTTGTTATTAACTATCTCGTTACCCTTTTTTTTGTTATTTTTCTTCTCCTTTTTAGCTTTTCCCTCGAGCTCAGTGGCATTAGGTGGAAGTGCCAAAATCTTGATGTTTGTTCTAGCAGTTGCCCTTGACATTGCAACATACAACTGCCCATGCGAGAACACGGGGTCAGGGAGGTAAACGCTGACGTTAGGAATAGTCTAACCTTGTGACTTGTTGACTGTCATGGCAAAACTGAGCCGGATAAGAAACTGTTTTCTTTTGAATTGAAACGGGAACATCTCGTTGTCAGATGGGCATAAGGGTATCCGAGGGAGGAAAACTCGTTTTCCAGCATGCTGGCCCAACACGATTTCAGCATCGATAGTATTTCTTTGGAAACCACGTATAACCAACCTCGTTCCATTACATAAACCATTCGCAGGATCAATGTTCCGAAGCAATATTATTGGACAACCTACCTTTAGCTTTAACACATGTGGAGGCAATCCATTAGGTATAAGGGTGTTAAGAAACTCTGATGGATAGTAATTGTGTGGATCATCCACGGCAGAATCAAAACTATGATACTCGACCTCCCCACCTTGGAAAGATCCAATCATTTTCATATTAATCCTGGAGTTTTATACTCAAACTTCTTAGCATTGCAGTGTTCGCAATTATCCACCACCTCTAACTTATGTGTTTCAGATGGCGCATTAGCATAGACCTTGTAATAAGGATCCAACACATCTGGCACACTGTTATCTTCATCGTCGAGGTTGATTTCCACATCGACTTCGTCTTCTTGTTCTATATTTAATACAATAGATAATAACATATTATTAAATATTCAAAGGTTATTTTTAATAAAGATATTTAATAAAAATACCTTATCCCGCGAATAGATAACCCTCGTCCTCTTCCTCATCCTCCTCCTCATCATCAACATCTGCGTATTGGAGTGATTTATTGACATTTTGGAAATTAGAAAGAGGTTTAACTGAATAATTTGTCTAGTTTGAAAAAATATAGCTTTAAATAAATTACCGTCCTCAACAATTGATGCACCAACAACGGATTCTTGTTTTTGTGGATTTGCGTGTTGCGCTTGTTTTGGGTATGTTGCTCCTATATATTCAATGTTGATTTAGCAATCAAATAAAAATAGTGCTAAAATTGAATCAGGGTAGAAAAATAAGTGGCATTCACCGGTGTTAATGACGGACGATTGTGTTGGAGCATTCACCACATCGGGGATTTCATTCACGGCATCGGGGATCTCATCGAGGAGACCCAAGTACTTCCTTCCAATTGTGGCTTCAAATAAGAGATTGCGACGGACTAAATGGTTTTGTCTCTCCCCTGGAGGAACACGTTGTCGTCGGGTTTGGTGTGCAGATGGCATTTCAATGGGTTCTTCAATCTCTTTGTTACCTAAACCTTGATCTGATGAAAACGGAACAAAGAGCGGCGGTCTGTTTAACACGATATCAATATCTTCGATGGTTAATTTGGATTGACCTTGGGTGGGGAATATGAATTGCGGATTTTCCATGGCGATGGATTCCGGGTGTAGATTGTTCTCTTGATAACCTCTCAGTCTTTTCTTGTAGGCACTACTACGTTCTGCACATGTCTTCTTTGAAGGCTTAGTTTTTTCACTTGACATCTGGCTTGCCTCCTTTTTGCATGGTATGCTTCTCTGCTCCGTTGCTTTATGCTTTCCCTTCGTTCTATGTCACACCGATCAGCCGACTGCTTTTTCTCATGATATAATTCACGACGGCGTTTATTTATATGGGCCCGTTGTTGATCGGTTATAGGTTTTTTCTTGCATGATTTAACACTCATGCTCGGTGTATCCGCACATGCGGTCAATTGTTGATAGCCAGGTACTGTAAATAAAAAGATACTTATCTCAACACTACTTATAGATATACAGACATAATTTAGCCTTAATGTAACGATGACAAATTTTGTTTTGATATCACAAACAATCAAGTAGTGTAGTCATTCATAGCGCAGACGGAGTAATGTATTTACAAATGATAGATTTCCAAAAAAATTCGCAGCAAAATGGTGTAAATATGTGCACATCAAACAACCAGTCAATTGCTGATAGCCAGGTACTGTAAATAAAACAGATACTTATCTCAGCACTACTTATAATATTTGGGCAAGAATGAATCACGTACCTGGTGTGACATTTGTGCAGGGGTCGGAGAGGTTATGATTCTCCATGTCGACTGGGATATAATCTATTTAATAATGTTCTTTAGTATAAATCAAAAGATCATAAAATAAAAGTTTAACAGGGTAGACACTGATACTTGTTGTTTGCTCGGTGAAAGATAGAGTTGTGTGATGCTCGGTCACTATTGGAGTGCTAGTGGTGGGTGTGACATGGTGACCGCCTGCTGGACAAACGGATACTTAGCACCAAATGGGAATAAAAGATGGAATAAATATTTAGCTGTGTAAACAACTAACATAAATATTAATCTGTTCATACCGTCCAGATGTTCGTTGATATCAGGAGCGCTGGTGATGGGTGCACCATGTTCATCTGTTGCACCATGTTTGTCACCTATGACACCAAAAGAAAGATAAATGTAGCTTCGAATGGGACAACAACAAACAACTACAGAAAACATCATTGCAAATACTGATCTACTTAAATACAAACCTGCTCCAATAGCATTTATCCGTGTTTCATATTTCTTTTTATGATCTCCAACTCTTTTACCATCTGACCTCAAGGGAGTAAGAATTCTATCACTTCCTTGTATGAGCTTCTGATTAGCTTCAAGGTGCTTCTTTCTTGTTTGAATGCTTTCATCATTTGACCTCAAGGGAGGCATAATTCCATCACTTTCTTGTTCAAGCAAAGCAGAGCCTAAAATTACATATCAAAAATTAGAATGCGGTGCCATGGAGAATTAGAACGCGGTTACAACACGTACCTATTGTATGTTTATCAATGGCAGGAGCGATGCATACGGCCGCCGTATTAGTAGTAGGATTACTCATATTTAAATCCACTGCAGGTTACTCGGCTATCAGATGTACACTAATAACAGCTAAACCATTATCACGAATAGATGCAAACCTGGATCATTCTCCTTGTTTTGCGCATGGCATTTTTTCCTCTTATATGCCTCATGCCGCTTCCTGTTCTTTTCCTCCTTTTGCTCATCTGTCATCAAGGCAGCACGGGCTCTGTCCCGTTCTCTTCTTCGATGACGGGCATCTTCAATTACACCCGTGTCTGTGTCAACAATATTTGTACCTTAGGAGGAGAAAAAACCATGTTGTGAATAAACAACAATGGCAATTGAGACAAAAGAGTACTACCTTTAATATTACTGTTTAGAGGATCCATCTGGTTTCACAAGTTGTATCGACGGGGCGACGGACCTGTCGGGGTAGCAGTGACCGAGCGAAGCAGCCCGCCTTGTGACAATGATAGGCGCACAGAATATATATGATTAATATAAGAAATAAACACATAGGAGATACAAATCACTCTCCAGAAAGAGATGCAAATCAATATTGCTAAGCCAGACTGATATCTACATAACTATGCTATTTAGAACCTGCAATATCCACCAGCAAGTTCTACTGGCTTGTAACAAAATTGATATTTAGAACCCCAGAATTGCATGAAAATAAAGCCTGTCGTTCTGTTTTTGCAGCGCCGGCGGCGACAAACTCGAGGCCGTGGGGGGTACTGGAAGAGCTTCAGAAACAGAATAAACACTGATGATATAGGCAATGTTATTGCTTCTGTACATTTTGGTAAACACTTGTACAATGATATAGGGTCTGAACCAGGATTCAGACTTTTAGTAGAGCACGTGAAACAGGCATCGGCTATCTAGTAGAGGTAAACATACAGCTTTAGATTAAGTTGCAACTTGCTTTATTCACCCATCATCAGTTTGTATTTCAACAGATTGATCACCCATTTTCTACAAATGAGCAGAAATTTAGGGATCTAGCATTAGTAAACTGCTGCATATCAGGTTTAGCAATTTAAGCTTCTTAAATGTCATGCAATACTGACCGAGTGAAAAAGTAAACTGATCACTATATATTTGAACAAAGGCAAAAAAAAAATGGCAATGCTCAAATATGTTGTCGTAGAACTTATAGAGTGATGGACTTTCACCTTAGGTGAATGCTGGCCAGATAAGTAAAATTTACCATGCATCCATGCGACACACGTGTTGAAATAGCATATTGAATTAAGTAAATTCTAATCAGTTTAGCAGAATAAAATACAAAATAAAATCAATCGATTTCTTACTCCCATGACTATGAACATGCTATAATCTATATGTTCAATTCATGTAGATGCGAAACACCTTGCTGGCTCTAAATGTGTCTGACTGGTGTGAAAATTAAACGTTTGACACTGTGATTTTCCCTTGGGCCATTGAATATTGGGCCACGCACAATGCACTTCGACCCATTTTGAGCAGCCCAACAAGCCCCTACTTCGCCACATGCCAGGACCTTCGTGTTCCTCTCGTCAACACAGCCACGGAGCAACAGAACGCCGCCGCTCCAGCTTAACGGCATGGCCGCGACACCGTGCCGCTCCAGCGCGCGCCCCCAGACGGTGTCGTGTTGCCGATTGCCGATGGCCTCTTGCCAAGCCTAACTCAACACGCGCGGTCGGGTGTGCTGCGGCTGCGGGTCGGCCTCCGTGGAGGCGCTGTAGGGAGGCCGGAGGATGGGGGCTGCTGTGCCTGTGATGTGGCAGTGCAGTATGCGCGGCCGCAGGCGGACGTGTCTGGCTCGGCCTTTCCATTACCGGTTAGCTGGGGCTGCGGCATGGGCTGGGGTCGCGTGGCTTGCACATGAGGATGGAGTCAGCCTTGGCTTGCACGAGAGGATGGGGGCTCAGGTGTACGGGACTCAACACGCGCGGAAACAAACTCGCCGGATCCTTGGCGGCGTTGGAGAGGTAACTGACCACGACGTCGGGATCGACTCGGCGATGGAGAGGTACCTGGCCGTGATGTCGAGATCGCACGCGGACGCGGCTGCAGCAGCGGCGGCGGCGTGGACGGATGACGGAGAGGCGCGATGGCGGCGGCCGCGAGGACGGATGACGGAGAGGCGCGACGGCGAAGGCGCTGGGGGAGGGGGCGACGTGATTTGTAGTGGGGGTCGGTGGAGTGGCGCGACGGCGGCGGCGTGCAGCGTGATTTGGGGAAGGGGGGGCGACGTGATGATTTTGAATCGATTGGGGGGGGGGGGGGGGGGGGGGCGGAGCGACGTCGGTTGCTGGATCGAGGGGGCGACGTACGAAACTGGGATGACGAAGGGAAAAAAAACCCTTAGCCTCTTTTTAGTACTCCCTCCGTTTTAATTTTTAAGACATTTTAAAAATTTTGAAAAGTTAAATTTTTTTAAGTTTGACTAAATTTATACAACAAGATAATAGTATTTACGATACTAATTAAGTATCATTAGATTCTTTATTAGTTATATTTTCATAGTATACCAATTTGGTGTTATAAATTTTTGTTTCTCTCTATAATTTTGGTCAAATATTAAGATGATTTGACTTTCCAAGATTTTTGAAATAATTTATAATTTGGAACGGAGAGAGTGGTAGAGAAGAGATAGAGAAGAGATGCAACACAACAAATGCAGTTCGAGTACATCCTGTTATAGTGTACTAGCAAGTTGATAGCTCAAGACGCAGATGATTATAGAGCACTAAAAAGCGCAAGGAGATTGCGTAATTATCCCAAAACTCGACTGAATAAATAATTGAATATTGAAATTTTCAGCTGTTACTCGGCCGAAGCTTACATTCCTTGACAAGACAACTACGGTTAACCAAATTATAAAATCTCACAACACAGCCCATAAACTTTAAGCCCAAGTTGACCGAAACGCTGGATCCGGCCCGTCAAGCCCGTAACGCTCGTGTCTTAGCGATGCGCAGAGTGAAATGGGTCGCTTCTTCTCCAACCTCGCAGGCTTCGCAAGGCGGCCACACGCCGAGACCCCCCACCACCACCCGCTCCCGTCGCCTCCCCTGCCGGGCGACGCCACCATGCTGACGCCGGCCGGCCGCCTCGCGGCCCGCCGCCTCCTCGGCCTCGCCTCCTCCTCGGCGTCGGAAGCCGCCGCCCAACGCCTGGCTCCGTCTCCGGTTAGTCCCCCCCTCCGCCTACGCCCTTGTCTCCTCCCCCACCGTTTCCCCCAAAACTAATCATCTGATCTCCTTCCAGATCGCCGCCTCGTCCTACGCCGCCGCCGCTAGGGGCTTCGTTCCCAGCTCCAGACCCTTCTCCACGGCTCTTAACTACGTGAGCACTCCTCGGATCCGCTGCCCCCGCGTCTTCCTGATCTGTTTGGTGGTTGAGGGTTGAGCTGAGCTGACGCTTTGTGTTGTTGTGGCAGCACATTGATTCGCCGGAGAACAAGCCGGACATGAAATGGGAGTTCACGGAGGCGAACCTGAAGAAGGTACCTGATTGCCCATGTCGTTGTTTGCGATTCGCGTTTAGCGATACTCCTTAGGATCAGTTGGCTAGGTCGGGCGATTATGTCAGATTTTGTTCAGTCCTGCGCTTGGATCCTCAGAGCCTCAGATTTGATATGCTATTGTATTGTCATACACTCTTGGATGATGAAGTTTGAGCCCATTGATGACTTTGGAAAGGGAGAGTAAACAACTTGTCGGACAGTATTCAACACATTTACTTTCTTTGCAATTTGACACTTCACCAATAGGCAAATGTCATTAGGGATGGAGCTCAATGTTGTACCTTGTTGACCTGAGAATGTGCTTAGTGAATGCAGCTAATGTTGATTGCAGGTCAAGGAGATACTGTCTCACTACCCAAGCAACTACAAGCAATCAGGTATTATTCCGCTGCTTGATCTTGCGCAGCAGCAGCATGGTGGATGGGTGCCGGTCGCAGCAATGGATGCTGTAAGTTCTACTATGTATTATGTTAAAAAATCTATTTTCTACCTTCAATATGTTTTCTAATTTTTCATCCAAAAGAACTGCAATGAACTTTATGACGTGCCTTCATTCACTGAAGTGCTTAATGAGTCACATTTTTTACCCTGTTTTCGTGTTATAGCTGCTTTTTCTTTAATCCTTCTAAGGATAATCTTTATCCTGTCCAGTTCTTTGAAATTTTACTTATTGAACTTATTGTCTAGGCGCACAGAGAAATAGTATGTGCATATCTGGTGATAGGATTATCCAATGAGTTGTGCAGTGTCAGTTATCTTTGATCCCGACTATTCTCTTAGCAAGAGTTACCATAGCTCTTGTTCTAAAATAAAATCAATGACTGCCAACATAATATTGCTATTAAGGGTTGGATACTTACAATATGTGTGTTCTTTCTTCTATAAACAGGTTAATTTTAGCTGTGTTTTCTTTAGTATTCAAATCTGATATCTACTGAAAATGAGGGGGATCTGAGTTACATCGTGTAGAGTAGACAACATTGCATGTAACACCATTGATAACTACAATATTATCCTGGCATGGCTAGTCCAGGAAAAAAGAATGATGCTAGCAAGACACAAGATGACTTAATTTTAAGTGCAGTTTTGGAGAATAGGGGTTAATGACCAATCAAAAAACAAGCATATTTAACAAAGTGGCAGTTTACACTCCTGCAATTATACCTTTTATGCAGCTGATGCTTCATAAAATTCATAATTAATTATGCTCATTGCATATGAATTGTAGGACCATTAAAGTGGTTATGTTACTTGTTACACACTGATCATATGTATGCTAAGACAAGCTGTGTAATTATATGATTACCTTTCTCCTGTTGCCCCTGAGGTTGGAAAACTTAACGACCTTTGTTTTTATGTATTCCTGACATTGTTGTCTCTGTTATTTCAGATTGCTAAAATCGTTGAAGTTGCGCCAATCAGGGTATATGAAGTTGCTACGTTTTACACTATGTTTAATCGGACTAAGGTATATTGATACATCACTTCCTATATTGTTTTTGTTGTTGCCCCCCTCTAGCACCTGTGTTATGCTTTTGACTTTTTTTTTTCCGTATTTTTAGGTCGGCAAATACCACCTTCTAGTGTGTGGAACTACACCTTGCATGATTCGTGGCTCACGTGAAATTGAAGAGACATTATTGGAGCACCTTGGAGTTAAAAAAAATGGTTTGTGTTATTATTCACAGTACTTTACTCTGTTAATTAAGCATGCTGCTTTCTGATTGGTTACCACTAAGATTGTTCTCTGAGCCTTAGACCCTTAGTTTCCTATGCTATCTCTGAAATATTTTGTTGCCTTTGCAGAGGTGACCAGTGATGGTTTATTTTCTGTTGGAGAAATGGAGTGCATGGTAATGTGATCTACATATTTATGAGATAATATTTCAGATGCTCAAACTGCGCCTTTTAGTTTTCTAGATGCAGGAGTAGTCTATAACGTGTTGATGAAAAAAAATCGGTTATTTCTGATAGATTCTTTTTGTAGGAAGCACTTCTATTTTATTTTATTTTTGAGAATCAGAATGCAAATTTTATCCATATGTCTATCTTGCATTTGCAGGGTTGCTGTGTGAATGCTCCCATGATTGCTGTGGCTGACTACTCGAAAGGTTCAGAGGGTTACACATACAACTATTATGTAAGTCTATTTTGCATGTATTATGACATTCCTGCTATCATTATATTTGTCTCTAGTATTCTGTTATATGCTCAGACTCTATTTCCATGCAACATTAGCACTCAAGGCATAAAATTGATACAGAACATTATATGATCAAAAAAATGTTTCTCTTATTTGAAGAGGACTCAACAAAAAAATATCTGCACCATAACTCTGGGCTTCTTTTTCAGGAGGACCTCACTCCGAAACGAGTTGTTGAGATTGTTGAGATGCTCAGAAGAGGAGAAACTCCCCCTGTAAGTAGCTCACTTCTACTCTCTCTGTTTTTTTTTGCTTGTTTGGTTCTTTCTATATCAAGGCATCACTTCATTTTTTAATCTTTGGTTAATGTGCTGTTTGACGATGGAATATCTTTTGCAGCGAGGCACACAGCACCCAGAACGGAAAAACTCTGGCCCTGCCGGTGGGAACACCACTTTACACGGAGAGCCGAAACCTCCTCCATGCAGGGATCTAGATGCCTGCTAGGTTTGCCTTGGAGCATTACGAGCACACAAATAAGTCGGCTCGCACTGTATGGTGTGCAAACTGCAAACAGCAGGAGGGACGTGTTATTCTTGTGTTTCATCAATGAAAGCTTTTCTAACTTTTATTCTGCACCATTAGAGAAACGATGCATTGACAGACAATAAGATGTTTTGAGCTGTGGGTGTGGCAAACGCTTTGTACTTTAGCAACCCCCCTGACAGCTGGGAGAATCGACCACCGTGCTGTTCTGCTATTCATTTTTGTTGTATTAAGATCGTGTTGTTAGACCACTCAAAGATGATACCCTTAATGCATTTTTAGTTTTGCGAACAAATATTGGATTTTCTGCAATGATCGATATGATAGAGTATCTTGCACGGAAATATTGTGCAGTGTCAGTATTTTCTAAAAAAAATAACTCGGGCTAAAACAATAACAATAACCTAAAGCCTAGCCATGTTGTTTTCATTGGAGCAGAAAATCGTTGCTCACCCTAAAAACTTCGTAACTTCACATTTAATGCTCGATTTCACTTTTTAAACAATAAATGAAATTCAAAGTGGCGTGCTTAATTTGCAGGCCCGTGTTATTTACATCGGAACAGAAAATTGTTACTCATGCTAACTGCTAGTACAATTAGTGTAAATTTCGTGCGAAATTTCTATTTTTCAATAATACTTGTATAAAACAAAATCGAAGTGGCGTGCTTAATTTTGCAGAGGCTACAAACGCAAATACAACTAATGAACAAGAACGAGTCTTTTATGCTCATACTATTAAGAAAATTTATGGTTACATACATATCATTAAAAAGTTTGAAATTAATTGTGTACCATCGCGCGAACTTCTGACTACCTACGTACCATTCCGCCCACCTTCCGTTAAAACTTAACGATTTGTTTGTCTTAACAGATAGAACTCATATAAAAAAAATAACCATCTTATCCTTGCCTCTCTAACATCATCACGATCTAGTGCTTCTCTAACATCATCACGATCTAGCGCTTCTTCCTCTCTCTCTCTGCCGAGTTCCTCGCTCCCCTGCAAGGCTGCAACCCCGGCGCACTCGCAGGCCGAGGCAGCACCGCGTGCGAAGGGCCCCCGCGCGTGCTCCTGCGGCCGCTGGGCAGGGCGCGTGGCTGCCCCGCGGGCGCAGGCCGCCGCTGCGTGGCCGACGAATCAAACAAGTTTCATCCTCCAATGGCCCTCATGCGCCATTGCGCCTGGCACTAGAATCGTCACGTAGAATCGTCACGGTATTTTTTCCCCTCATGCGCCAACCACAAGATTGGTTACGGTTCTTTATTTCATTTGCCTCATCACAATGCGCCAGCATCACGGGCCTTTGTTTCTGGGTCTGTTTAGCCCACAAACCAACAGGAGGGTATAATGGTTTTTGCGCATTTCTGTTAGTCACCGTTAGGCCATCCAAAATAGTATACAGACAATCAGAAGTTCACATAGATAACTCCGAATTTTTTAGTAATATGTACGTAAAACTTTCTTAATAGTACGAGCGTAAAAGATTCAACAAGAACCGAGTGACAAAGTGGGACTTGGGGGTGGGGATGAAGGGACCAAGGCCCATCCCGCCCTTCCCGAACCGGTAAACCCTCTTCCTTCCAAAACCCTAGCCCACCTGCACCAGCCACCTCCCATGGCGCGCTCGAGCTCACTTTCCGAGGCCGAGGCGGGCATTTCCTGCTTCGCCTCCTCCCTCCCCGGCTTCCGTGGCGTCCTCAAGCACCGCTACTCCGACTTCATTGTCCACGAGGTCGCCCGCGACGGCACCCTCGTCCAGCTCACCTCGTTCGATCTCCCAACCGAGGTATCAGGCCCTCACTGCAAGTTTGAGTTCACAACTGGGCATCTCCGATCCCAATCTCGCTGCCAAATGTGAAATTGCAGTGCGTGGATGTGAAAGAGGAGGAGAAGGCGGCGCCCTCGGCTGACGCGGACCACTCGCAGGCCCTCGAGTCGTTCCGCGCGCTCTGCGGCGACGCGGACTGCGAGGCGCTGAGGGGGCTCCTCGAGAGGGCGGCGGCGGGGGGTGATAGTGATGTCTCGCCTGTCATTCTCTCGCCTGACGCCGACAAGGCTCACAGATCGGTTAGTTCACCTTTTACCGGTTACTGAATGTTTGCGCCAAGGGGTTGGGTGGAGACGCCAAGACGGTATGACAAATGTATTGTTTGGTTGTAGGAGGTGCATAACTTTTTTAAGAAGAACCTCAAGTTCCTTGTTACGGACACGGTGGAACACAGTGATGGTGTCCAGAGGTGCATCAGGGTGCGGTTGGGGTCAGGAGCTGGTGGTGGAAGGGGCGGCGGTGGTAGCGGGAGAGGAAGGAAGCGGAAGAACATGGGTGCTTCTGATTGGAGAGATGACCGGCCATTTGATAGTAGAGGGTCGAGTAATTGGTCAGATCATGTCGGAAAGTTCCTGAGGTGATAACATCCTGTTTCGTTTGTTTACTCTATTCACTAATATTAACTGTTGTTTGTATCGGAATGAGCTCATTTCACATGTATGGGATACCTGGCATGTTCTTTTTTTTTCAAACTTTGCAATGCATCTAATATTCTAATGTATTAACTGGAGTTACATTATGGGATTGCTCAGGTTTCACCTTTACAAAGAGAATAAGGACACTCAAGAAGCATTAGGAGTAATAGGAAAAATGTTAGGACTTCAGGTATATCACGGTTGCTAATCTATAGAATTTGTTTTATTTGTCCTGGATAGCTAGATTCACTTACATTTCTTGCTGCTGATAGATTAACTGCACTTTTTGCAGCCACGTTCATTTGGGTTTGCAGGGACAAAGGATAAGCGTGCTGTTACTTCACAGCAGGCATGTATTCCTCAAGTTTATAACAGCACAGAAATTTTTCTTTAGTCAATCCAGGAGTTTTTGTTTTTGTTTTTTTAATAAATTGGCTAAGATATGACATATAAGTGTGGAAAGGAAACACTTCAGTGATTTTAGTTGCGCAAGAGGCTGATAGATACTTTGGTCCGGAACTGCATGCTAATCTACTAATTCTTCCTATGTAATTCTCATTCCTGTCTTCCTATTACCTAAATGGATATTTTCTCCTTTTTTATTAGGTAACTGTTTTCAAGGTACAAGCCAATAGATTGGCTGCTCTTAATAATCGGCTATTTGGGATTAAAGTTGGAAACTTCTGGTACATGATCAGCATTATCATCTATTCTTTTGTACATATGACCATGTCAAGTCACAAAATTTGATACTTCTGCAACTAATCAATCATTTTAGTTATGTGAAGGAGGGACTTGTTCTTGGTCAACTCATGGGAAATCGATTTACAATTACTCTGAGGTACTGTTTCTTTTGTTTAATTGTTTATGGTAACAATTAAATTTTTTGGTGTAACAGAATGCCATTTTCCTGGTGAAGTACTCACTAATCGACATTAATGCTTATCCATGCGACATAAGAACTTAGAATAATGTTTATAACATTCTATTGTTATTATACTGCATGTTGTTCTGTGCACTTGTGGCATGTACTCTCTGCTATGATAGTTCAGTCTACATGCAACAGACCTGTTTTCTCTTTTAAGGAAACAGATCAAATGGAGAACTTATGCTTCACTGTATTTTTTTCAGGGGCGTCATTGCAGAATCCGAAGACGTAATAAAAGCTGCTGCTGATGGCTTAGGAAAGAATGGATTTATCAACTACTATGGTTTGCAGGTATATTGTTGTCATGCCCTCATGTTTAAAAATCTATTTTCCTTTTATTTCTGAAGCTCATCTAGTTTCTTTTTTCTTATTTCATCTGCTTAGCGTTTTGGAAGTGGTTCAGTTCCAACACACCTTGTTGGTGCTGCTTTGCTCAGAGGAGAGTGGAAGGCTGCTGTAAACTTGATTCTTGATCCAAGGGAAGGAGATATCCTACAATATTTTATATGCAACCAATTAGGAGTTGTATGTTGAGTTCTGCCAACTTTTGTTAAATCATAACTTAGTAATCAAACAGCGTGATGACATAAATGAGCTGCGCAAACATTACAAGGAACATGGTGACATTGACAAGGCACTGAGGAACTTCCCTCGACACCTTGTAGCTGAGAGAGCTATAGTAAGTTTATATACAATTTTTGCATACCCTGGTATTAATTGAAATAGTTTGGCTGTGTGAGCTTGTACTGATTCTTTTCTTATGTTCCATTGTTTGCATGCTTCCAGCTTCAGTGTCTGAAGAAATGCCCTGGTAACTATCTACAGGCACTTAAGGGTATCCCAAGAACATTGAGAATGATGTATGCTACATCCTTTACTCTAGTTTATTCCATGTTTCTTGATACTATCGAGCAAATTAAGGTACATCCTTTTAGAACATCATGAATGTGCTACCTAGCCAACCTGCATGAAAAAAAGGTTTGTTTTTCCTCATTATTATTGTGGCAATTGTCATTCATGAGCTCCAGTGCTTAAATTTTTTTCTTGGCATCTAATCACAACGGTAACTCTGTGTTCAGTTCTGTATTTGTATTATGCATTTCTTTGTTAATGCTGTCAACTCTCAAGCCATTGCATCAAATCTTGCACATTTAGTAATGTTTGTCTCACATCATTTGGCACTGCACACTTTATATGATATAAGTTGATGCTTTGTTACCATGTCATATTCTGTTATCTTAATAATCTCCGATTATGATGTACATTAAGTCAGTAGTTGGTATTCTGCCAAGTTCTGTGATATCCATGTTTCTTTCATAATATTCTTAATTTTTCTTTTGAATATTCTATGTAGGTATGTACATAGTTACCAAAGTTACCTGTGGAATCATGCTGCCAGCATGAGAGTGGAGAAGTATGGTTAGTCTACTTCATCCTTGTTGCTATTAAAAATCAAATCATTATGTAATTTTAAACCAGTGTAGATTATTGCTTGAGATGGTTATCTTATGCCTTTTTATGGCTACAACATTTCCTAACTATTTTCATTCTTTTTCATATTCTAACTAGTAATGGTACAGGCATTTCACAGGTTGTAGAAGGTGACTTGGTTTATAACAAAGAAAGCCCTCCTGAAGAATCTACTTCTGTAGATATCGCAGAAACTGATGATGGGCATACAAATTCATCTGAGATTGATCTATGTTCTGAAGCGCAACCAGAGGAAACCATCCAGTCTGTTAAGGTTTGCTACAGATGTGGGGCATACACGTAACACTTACAAACACACACACAAATAATAATCATTTCTAAGTAACCTGACGGTCCAACTTTGTCTCTTTTCTAGATAGTTGATTCTGGAGATTTGTTAAAGGGGATGTACACATTTGATGATGTTGTCCTTCCTTTGCCTGGGTAATCACCAATTCCCTTGTACTTGTACTTCCAATTTTTCTTTATGCTTATTGTATTAGTATGCAGTTCACAAGCAATATTTCCTGGGAATGCAGTTGCTGAGATATACCATGAAATGGCCAAAAAGGTAAACACTATTCTATAGTGTGTTTTTAGTAGCTTCAGTATTTTATTTAGATGTTCCTTCCTTTCTACTGGAAATTGTGCAGTGTTTAATTTTTTGTATGAGTATTTCATGCTTTTTACAAAGCTAAATACTAATGTTTGGACTAGGTTAGCTGTCAAATAAGCAGTTGACTCCCCCCCTTTATTTCTGTATAGAGTCCTTGCTACGTTAATTTGCTGATTATCATGTCAAACCAGTGTCAATTTCACTTATTTTCATAATTAACACATGTAACAAAATTGGTCAAAATGTGGAACTTACTGCACTAGCAATTTAACTTGTTGGTTTGAATTGACAGTAAGCTGATACTGGTCTCCACTCAAATCAACTCAGTACTTTTTTGTGAGCATTAGATGCTCACATAATAGTTTTTTTGTAGGAAGTATATATGATTGAGATGACAAGTTTTCAGTGAAGTTTATGACAACAAATGGAAATATATTGAATTTTGCTTCTTCTTTTTTTGTCTCAGGATGGTATTAGCTTGACGGAGAATGCTCGCGGTGTCAAGTGAGTTTATTAGTCTGGTGTGCTTGTTTTGATATGCAACATTGTATCCTAATTGCTATTCCTTTTTAATGCAACCGCCATTTGTTAGGGAGTTCTCGATTACAAGCATGAAAGGAGGTTACCGTCGACTGTTCCAGCGCCCTATTGATTTTCAGTGGTATGTATGGAATGTGTTCACCATCTTTTTTACCGTGCTCAATAGACATCATTACTTTTTTTGTTCTTCATGGGTTTGCTTGGTTTTAATTTGTTTCTTTTGCAAGGAATTTTGCTTGGTCATACTGAAATTCTTTAACCTGACTGCAGGGAGCTCATGACTTACACAGATGAGAGTTCGTCTTTAGCAGAAACTGATTTGGATGTTCTGTCCAGAACCAAGCCTAAAGAAGCAAATGAGCTTGTAACTAGCGATCAGGCACAGGATAAGTTGGAGGAGACTTCAGATACCTCCATGCCAACTAATGGGAGCGGCTCACTAGAAAATAAGCCTACTGGCAGCTCAGATACAGCACCAACAAAATTGGCTATAAAATTAGCATTTACTTTACCAGCATCATGTTATGCTACAATGGCTATCAGGGAGCTTCTGAAGACTTCTACTTCAGTATGTTTCTACTTTCTATATTTCAATATTTACATGTAATTGTTTGTTGCTTATAAAATTAAAATTTGTTTCGTAACCTCCACTGCCTGCAGGTTGCATATCAGAAAACACTCAGCTGCTAAATTTTGTTACGCACATGGCTAGGTATATTAAGCCATATTAAGCCGTGAAGCGGCATAGCTAGGTATATTATTTGGAAGACCTCTCTTCATATAGTTCTTGATTAGTCAGGCTGGTTGTGCTCCAAACTCATGCAATAATCACAGTGGTTAGAAGACTTGGGAGGATTGGTGAATCTGCAAACCAGATGCCATGCTGTCCTCTGGAGAAACAAGCGATATGCCTATTTAAAAGCGATATGACTTGGAGGTGAATACCGTGTTGGGATGCTTGTACTATTATGTGGCATGGCACAACTAAACTTCTATTCGACGTATTTCAAACCAATATAATTTTGATGAATGGATGAGCTTGGTCAAAGCTCAGGTGATGTATATTCTGCGGAATAAGACTTGCTATGTTTCGTCCCACGGTCCACCACAATCACATATAAACGCCACTGGTACTGAGAATCTGTTCGGTTCCTTCTCGAGCAGAAAATCTTCAACTCTGACTCCTGAGTGGTCCATGAGCGTTCTGTACAGTAACATCCTCCCATATGGTGTTGGTAGCCCATGGAAACTGTACAACAAACTGATTCGATACAAGAGCAGGATCTACTCACTCCAACCCAACTTCAAACGGATACGGGCTACGCCCCTGTATCTCATTTGCTTCTGGATTTCCGATACTGCCCAGATTGATGTAGACCGTCCGGCCCGATCAGTCTCCACGAGTCTCTCTAGCAGTACAACACTGGTGACCAGTGCGTGCGCAAAGAGCAATGGATCGCTGAAAAACAACAAGGCATCCATGGCAGTAAACAGCTTGTAGGTGCATGATCTCATTTTATTGTGAAACGGTTTACCAGGTGCAAAGCGGCCATCTCTACAAAGGCATACATAATGGAAATCCGAAAATACACTCAGTATACAGGGGTGGGGGGAAAGCCTAGAATCCTGTGCACGCCCACGACCAGACGGGCGTGCATAATCTAAAGGATAATTCAATGGTCACTCCAATCTCTGCCCAGAACGATGATGAACCATACCATACCCTAAGTCAGGTGTTGGATCTTGCGCTTCAGCCACAGGGCCCGCACATCGCCACCAAGAGAGACGAATATCTCCCGATTGCCCGGCAGCAGGAAGACGTCGGGTGCGACTGACTTCTCCACCTGCGATAGCTCCACCATGCCGTTTAGGATCTGGACACATTTCGATATACTGTAGCTGTCTTCATGCTTCGTTAGCTGCCAGTCATTGTTTGAATTCTTGTAGTTTGCAGAGTCGTCCATCACCCGGTCATTGCTATTCCTCTTATTGGAACAATGCCATGACCGGGGCAGTGCCTGCCACTGCGACACAGCCTGTGGGAACACATGTCCGTCTCTGCTTGAGGCTCTGAGATGAGGTGGGGTTTGGTGGAAAGAAGACTCCTTTGAGATAGGTGATTGGAGACGGGGTGAACGCTCCACCACAAACTCATGTTCACCCTCACTGTGATCCAAGTCGGCACCAGTGTATAGATAGCGCTTACTATCTTCAGCCATTATGCCTTCTGCAGTAGGGAAATAATCATTTGCTAGTAAAAAATAATAGCATTACCAAGACATATTAGGGGCACATACTGATAAATGATTATTTGAATAATTAGAATAGTCTGAAAGTACTCTGTATGTACCATTTTTCCCAAAAGGATTCTGGCAATCGTCACAGCGGCAAAACAAGGAGCAACCAGTCCCGTCCTGTTCATAACAATGAGATTGGTAATCATGCCGCACCTAATGATTAAGGAAAGCATTTGAGCTAAAGATGAAACCTGATAGCAATCACAGTATTTCTTTAGGCAACTTGATTTCTTGCAGTTGCAACCTCGCTTTGGTGGAGTTGAAGAAGATGAATGGTGAGCATCTTCCTATAGGTGTCAGAATAAAGAGTTATAACTCAACCAAACAGAAATTTAAACAGTGACATCATCTAAGTGAGTTAGGATAACAACCATTGCTTCAGCATTTGCCTCAGATCTCCTATTAATTTTCAGTGACATACGCTTCTGTCTTGAAAGCAGCACCTTGCGCGTAGTCTGAACTGTTTCTGCGTATGCATCTTTGTTGAAACATGGTTGGCATCCACACTTTTCAGAACAATAACCACCTCCAGCAAAACATGGGCAATAACTGCAAATGCAAATGATGATAATATCTGATTGAGATTCACAAAGCATTCTTACACTCCTATTATATTTATCACAGTGATACAGCAAGTCATGATGACAAGGTGCAAAGGGCTATTAAGGAGAAGAAGGAGTGTTTCAAGCGTCTCCATCTTGACAAGAGTGCAGCCAATATCGAGGGCTATAAATTAGCGAAGAGGGTTGCAAAGCGAGCTGTGAGTGTAGCAAAAGGTAAGGCGTATGATGACCTGTATCAGCGGCTAGGCACGAAAGAAGGGGAAAAGGACATTTATAGGATGGCTAGGATCCGCGAGCGGAAGACAAGGGACATCAACCAAATCAAATGCATTAAGGATGGGACAGATCGACTGCTAGTGAAGGATGATGAGATCATGGATAGATGGAGAGAGTACTTCGACAAGTTGTTTAATGGGGAGAGTGAGAGCCCTACCCTTGAGTTAGATGACTCTTTTGACGATACCAACAGACGTTTTGTGAGGAGAATTCAGGAGGTAGAGATCGGGGAGGCTTTGAAGAGGATGAAGAGAGGTAAAGCGTTGGGTCCTGATGGTATTCCCATTGAGGTGTGGAGATGCCTAGGAGATAGAGCAATAGTTTGGTTAACTAAGCTTTTTAATCTCATTTTTCGGTCAAACAAGATGCCGGAAGAATGGAGGAGAAGTATATTAGTACCTATCTTCAAAAACAAGGGCGATGTTCAAAGTTGTACTAACTACCGTGGGATTAAGCTGATGAGCCATACGATGAAGCTTTGGGAGAGGGTCATCGAGCATCGCCTAAGAAGAGGGACAAGTGTGACCCAAAACCAATTTGGGTTCATGCCTGGAAGGTCAACCATGGAGGCGATTTTCTTAATACGACAATTGATGGAGAGATATAGGGAGCAGAAGAAGGACTTGCACATGGTCTTCATTGACCTTGAGAAGGCATATGACAAAGTACCGAGAAATGTCATGTGGTGGGCTTTGGAGAAGCACAAAGTCCCAACCAAGTACATTACCCTCATTAAGGATATGTACAAAGATGCGACGACGTTTGTCCGGACATGTGATGGCAACACCACTGACTTTCCTATTAACATAGGCCTACACCAGGGGTCAGCATTGAGCCCTTATTTATTTGCTTTAGTGATGGATGAGATCACAAGGGATATACAAGGTGAGATCCCTTGGTGTATGCTCTTTGCTGATGATGTGGTGCTAGTTGACGAGAGTAGGGCAGGGGTTAATAGGAAATTAGAGCTGTGGAGACGCACGTTAGAGTCGAAAGGGTTCAGACTTAGTAGGACCAAGACCGAGTACATGATGTGCGATTTCAGCGCGACTAGGCATGAGGGGGGAGACGTTAGTCTAGATGGGCAAGTGGTGGTCCAGAAGGATACGTTTCGGTATTTAGGATCGGTGTTACAAAAGGATGGCGACATTGATGAAGATGTTAGGCATAGAATTTCAGCTGGCTGGTTGAAATGGCGGCAAGCTTCTGGCATCCTTTGTGACAAGAGGGTGCCACAAAAGCTAAAAGGCAAATTCTATAGGACAGCAATTCGTCCGGCGATATTATACGGTGCTGAATGTTGGCCTACAAAAAGACGACATGTGCAGCAACTGAGTGTAGCAGAGATGCGGATGTTGCGGTGGTTTTGCGGGCACACAAGGAGGGATAGAGTCCGGAACGAAGTTATTCGGGATAGGGTCGGGGTGGCACCAATTGAGGAGAAACTTACTCAGCATCGGCTGAGATGGTTTGGACATGTCCAACGAAGGCCTCCTGAGGCGCCGGTGCGTAATGGGATCCTTGAGCTAGTCGATAATGTAAAGAGGGGTAGAGGTAGACCTAAACTGACGTGGGATGAGTCGGTTAAGAGAGACCTTAAGGATTGGAACATCTCTAAAGAGATAGCTTTGGATAGGAGCGCTTGGAGACTAGCTATCAATGTGCCTGAACCTTGAACTTATTTCTTTCGGGTTTCATCTCTAGCCTACCCCAACTTGCTTGGGAAAAAAGGCTATGTTGTTGTTGTTGTTGTTGTATACAGCAAGTCATGGTGAACACATGTCATGGGGACACTCAGGAGCCCGTCTAGGCAACAGTCAGCAGATGGAAATAACAATAGTAAATAATGGCTAACATTGCAAGAAAATAAATGAATACATGTTGCATGGCAACCAATCAGGAAATTGAGCTGCAGAATTTTAGTGCTGATCAACCTGTCAGTTCTTTAGATATTGACTCCTAATTATTACCATAGCTCTATATAACCAGCAGGATTCCACTTCACATCTGCTGCATTCCACATGGCTGGGCCTATAAGTAGCCCGAACTGGCCAGAAGAAGACAAACCCTAAATCATCTCCCTGTGGCTCACCCCAAACAAGCTGCCGCCCCTCAAGCAACAGAAATGTATGGGATATTGAGATAGGATACGACACATAGGCATGAGCTTGCCAAATACTGGCAACCATCCAATGATCCAAGTGAGTGGCAAATTTTGGAAAGCTTGATTTGGGCATCAACCAAACACCTAATTTTCCATCATTTTAGCATAGCAGCATTTCAATCTACATAGTTTGTTGCAATAGAGCAGTAGAACAAGAAGATACTGACTGCGCCTTAAGAGGACAATAATGACTTCCACTAGCATTTGTAAGTTGATCCCATAGGTATATGTACCGCTGTGTTCGCTTGGCTTGTCAGCCAACCAGCCAGCAGTACTGTTCTCTCATACTAAATCAGCACTAGCCACTAGCTACCAGCTAGTCAGCAGTACTGTTCTCTCACAACAAATCAGCATCAGCCATCAGCCACAGCCAAGCGAACACAGCGGTAGTGCTATCTTGAGCTCCATGGTTCAAAGTAGTACAAGGTTATCAAACACTAATGTGCAACAGCGCAAACAGATGCTAAAAATGTTTTTTCAGCATGGGATTTTGTATTTGACTTTGAGAACACTGCTAAACTCACATTTCGCAAATACCTGAAATTTGCATTGCCTACACAAGCAAGATGAAACCTGTTCAAAGAACTGGACCAGAGAACTAGACAAGAAGCTGTAAAAATTTTCCAACTTAAACTAATGATTATAAGATACTAAACTAGCATCATCCCGCAATAATCCGCTTTCTCTGTCACCAAAATGGATGCAGATCGCATAGTACCCAGCATTTCGTTCCCCGCTCTCCCCTAAATTAAACGGCTAAGAATTTGAACCACGATAGGAAAAATCGACTCCACCCTCAGTCTGACCAACAACATCGAAACAAAACCGAGGAAACAGTGGGTTTCTTACAGCTTCAAGCATCTGGACTTCTTACAGGCGCAATGCTTGCACCCATTCCCATCCGCCGTTTCCTCCACCTTCTGCCTGCTCGAACACAAAACCCCTCAAATCAGAGAACAGGAAATCCCCACGACATGCCCAAATCGAGAAACCAAAGCTCCCCAGGTCCGGGGCCACCGAACCCTCACCGCTTGGGGTCCGGAGTGACTGCAACTGCGAGCTGGTTCATGCTGCTCGGCTCCACCTCGGTCGCCGCCGTGGCATGCGTTGGCAAGTCCCTGGGCTCCAGAGCCGCCGGGGGTGGCGCCGCCGGCGACGGCGACGGCGGCTTCACGGAGATCGGGGTGGCCTCCATGGGAGCACGAGAGGAGAGGGGGCGGGGAAGGGGTGCGCTCACACACGGGTCCGTCTGGGAAGGAGGCGGCTCCCCTCTTTTAGACTGTGAAGTGGGCCCAGTCGCCGGCCCACCCTTGTGGGGTTTGTTTCTTGGGTTTTGGTGTTTCTCGGAAAGGTTTTTGGGGTTTTGTTTGCCTTTTTCTTGCTGGGTTTGGGCGTTTGGCTTCGGAATCTGGATGGTTTTGGTTTGTTAGTTTATTATCATTTCATTTACGTTTCTGCCTTTTCTCTGGTTGGGTTCAGTTTGTTAGAGATTAATTTTGGAGTTTTCAAGCATGGATCCTTTGCGATTTCATCTTTTCAATGGACGGTTTAGTTAAGTGAAGATATCATTTTGGAGTTTTTTTTCTACTACTTGCACACAATAAAAATAATTATCAAAATACTAAACTGAATTTATCAAATTACTGTACAATGTTAAGTAATAACTCGCCGATAACTGAATTACTGAAAAATTGTTCAGTAATTCTACTTATTTTAGTTATTGGTGTAGAAGAAACTGCTACATCTAAAAATATATGTGTATATATATTACTATATGTGCTACTTTTAAAATATGTGAGGTGCATTCTGCTATCATGACTTGAAGAGAGTGTTCACATTTTATTTAGGATAGGATATATAATCATCAGTGTTTTAAAATCTCCGGCTAAGCCTCTTAGCTGTTAGACTCAGCAATAGCTAAAGAGCAGCTATACCTGGCTATAGTTCCCGCGAAGCAATTTAGCGGATTTGCAAATATAGGTTAAAAAAAGTCAGAAATATGACACCATTACTTCACTAATTCTTCTCAGCACCAAGTCATCAGCTCTCGCTTCTCAGTTCTCAAGTGCTGGTTCTTCCTTGCCTCGCGTTGCAGCCTCAAACGAAGCAGCCGCTGGTGGATTGCACCGTCGCAGTTTCCACCACTTTGGTGGGTCGTAGCAGCACTGCAGCAGCTGTCGCTTAGGTCTTAGGGGAAAGAAGGAAATAGAGAGGGTGCTAGTCTTCCTTGTCTCCGGGGCGGGCGCAGCCGCGCAGCCGCCACCGCGCTGGCCGCGCAGTCACCGCCGCCGCCGTCGCTTTTCAGGGGAGTGGAAAGGCTGAGACAGACTTAGGAGTGGAGAATTAGAATTTGCCTGTCTATTATACATGGGCTGAAACGATGAAATCTAGTCTGAAATTGGTGGGCCGTGCGCGTCAGATGAGAGGAGGAGCTCGCGCAGCCACGCTTCAATTTGGCCTACCAAGTTTGTTCGCTCACGCTAAATGAAGACTCGTTTAGCGGCTATCTCCAGCTAACCACCGCTATTAGCGGCAGCAAAGTTATAGCGCTTATCTCATTGAGCATAGCATGCTCAATACAAGGAGGAAGAAATTTGGAATCCAACCGAACAAATTAAATTTGCCATGCAATCAGTGGGTTTTTCCATTTGGCAGCGGCCATATACTACATGTAATTTGTATGAAAAGAAAAGAAGTTGCTGCAGTGATTTTCGAAAAGTATACAAACTGCTGAGGCATGCAAAATGCAACTTCTATTGCAACTTCTAAAACATCAATTTCTATGAAGAGGATCAAAACTTTTGTAAATCGGCTCATTTTTAATCTAGATTCCATAATACACAACTTTCTGTGTTCTGATATTTTCCGAATAGTGCACTCCAAAGATAAAAACTCTAGATCGATTTGAGTGCATTTGTTCATGAGAGAAGTGTTTCTTGAAGTTAGTGAGAAAGTAACGGACCATGTAATAGCTTTATCTGTTTATTTAGTGCATTTAGTGGCATGGCATGTTAGCTTCCTTTTCAGATGAAAAATGGAGTCATAAAGCACGAAGCGTAGTAATCTCAAGCGCACCAGGCGACATCTGAAATGAGAATATCAACAGAGGTAATCCCAAAAGGTACAGGTTTACATCCAACAAAACGCTACAATGAAAGCTTAGATTCTTAGTGGTTGTCAAGAGTATTCACAGCCTATATCTACATTTCTAAGACTAACGATTGCCACCCGTGATTTCATAGGTTTAATCAGCTCATCTTTTTTTGAGAACCCATCTGTTTCATCATATTCTGCAGGCCATTTAGGCCACCCAGCTGATTCAGCATATTTGGAGGAAGCGCATTGACTAACGGCTTTAATGAGTCACGTTTGTTCCTGATGAGGTTGTGGATCGGCAATTTGCTCCACATTTTGGCAATTCGCTTGTGCTCCTCCAGCATGTCCACCACTTCCTTCACGAGTCTGCCAGATCCACGAGCGATGCGGTTGATCCGCGACTCGTTCATCAACTTTGGGTTCGTGTTGTCAAGTTCTACAGGTAGACAGCCAGAGTCTAATAAGTTCCAAAATACATGCCCAGCCTGGTTACTGAAGAGAGTCTTGCGTTAGCTCACCTTTTTCAGTCATGGAGTCCATGATCGTCATGTACCGCTTAATCTTTGCTTGACCTTCCTTTTCCTTTCCTTTTTCAATAAACTGGGCACTAAGACCAGGTATCATAGAAAAGAGCTGCAAGACAAAATTAGATTATTAGGAACGGTTAAAATGTTAAATAAACTAAAATCTTAAATGTACTTAGTATAATTCTTGCTTATGACATGTTATAGCTAAGCTGTAGACAGCTCAAATCTTCCTCTTGCTAACAGAGAATTTCCTCTGAAGCTAATCAAAATAACACAACCAAAAAATTTATTCAAGTTCAAATCAATAAAAGGATAGCTAACCTGCCCAAGAGGACCCATATTCTGGAAATTCTGGAACATCTGATACAGAAGTCTGAGAGTGAAAGCTGCAGTCAGATTCGGCACGAGTTCATCAGCTGGCATAACATTTTGGATCTTGTCCATCAAGCCAGACAAGTCTCCCATGCCTGATAAGTACATTGAAGTTAGACAAACTAGAAAGAAGAATTAAATATTGCATGGTATATTCAATGTATTCTGCTGACCTAACAGGCGACTAACAAATGGTTTCACATCAAAGACTTCAAAATCTGGAATATGCTCTCCAGTTCCAATAAATATGACTGGGCTTCTTGTAGCTGCAACCCTGGAGGAAAAAAGAGACATGGATGTGAAAAAAAGACCATCAGAATCTTCACCTATTTACTCGTTAAAGCCGTTAGTCACTACCCTCCCTCCAATATAAAGGAAACAGCACAAGGTGGATTATGCAAGACAATAAAGAATAATACTCACGCGCTAAGTGCACCCCCGCCTTTTGCATGCCCATCCATTTTTGTAACAATAACAGCACCAACGGAAGCACTCTGTTTAAATGCTTGTGCCTGATCAAATGCAGCCTGACCAATACTACCATCCATCACAAATATCACTAGGTCTGGTTTCTGCATACGGGACAAAAAGGGGTTCAATTCTCATTAGTGGTACGAAAGGCCACAACGAAAATAACGGAGATTATGGAAGTGGGAATACCGTAGCCTCTGAAACTTGGCGCATTTCTTCAAAGAGAGCAGCTTCCTGCTTGTGGCGTCCACTTGTATCTACAATAATGAGATCACACTTTTCTTTCCTGAATCTATCCACACCCTCAACAGCAATTTTCACAGGATCTGATTCGTTGTAGCTGCAAGAACAGGGCAGCTCATCTTTGTAAATTTTGGACGCAGATTTTTAATAAAAAAAAATTGGAAACATTAAGTACCTTCCATAGAACGGTATCTTGGCTTTTGATGCATTCTGTTTCAACTGATCAAAAGCACCAGCTCGGAACGTATCGGCACAAACAAGTGCTGGACTAAACCCTTTACGCCGATAATAATCCGCATATTTTGTACAAGTAGTGGTTTTTCCAGAACCTACAGTGATGAAAAGTTGATCAATTTTTTTTTGTAAAAATGAAACGTGTTGCATGATAAGAAAGAACATGGAAGAATGACAAGCAAAAATAGTGACGTTTCAGACATGTAAGCAATAGCCAACATATAAGCTTGACTATCTACTCTCGTATCCAAACTTCACACATAAGAAAGTAATTCGTGACAAGAGATACAAGAGTCAAGAGGTAGAACGGATCAGCAAGCGATTAGCCAGGTGGATGATATACTAACCCTGCAAGCCGACGAACATGACCACGCTGGGCTTCCCTTTGCTGGGGGTGAAGGCCGGCTTCCCTGGATCCAGCATTCTGCATAGCTCACCGACGACGGCCTGAAGAGAGAAAAAAAATCACCAGAGAAATGAGCCTCCGTACCCGCTCTGTTATTAGTAATTAGCCCCCGGATTAGGGCTCGCGAGGGGTCGTTCTCGATTGGGTATATATGTAACGTACCTTCTGTATGATGCGGCGCTTGTCGGTGCCCGCGGCGAGCGCGTCGAGGTTGACGATGCTCTTGATGTTGGCCTTGACGTCGTGCACCGTCTCGAAGCGGACGTCGGCCTGCAGGAGCGCGCGCGAGATCTCGTTGAGGCACTCCGCGAGCACCTTCTCGTCCACGACGGTCGCGCCCTTCATCCGCGCCAGCGCGCGGGCGATGCTCCCGCCCAGCTGCGCGAGCACCATCTCGGCCGGCGAACTCGGCGGCGGCGACGACGATCGGTCGGTCGGTCGGCGGGTTGATCAGCGGAGCGGCGCCGCCGGCGTGGTTGCTCGCCGTCGACGGAGCGGTGGTGCGATCGGGGGCGTGATGGGATAGGCGCTGATTTGTGCTACGGAGCGACGCGGATTTTGCGGTTGCGACTTGAATTGAAGAGAACAAGGAGGCCGTCCGTGCGGGTGGATGTATACGGAGGTCGATGGGCTAGTGGGCTGCTCCTGCGGTGGCCAGGAAATACGGCGGTTTTTTTTTATTTTTTTATTTTTGTTTTTTACAAAAATATATTTTCGATTTGGAAATTTACAGGAATATATCCCGGCCGCCCAGCTGCCGGGCGGCCGGGGCCTGGCCGCTCGGCAGGGGCTTATCCGCAAAAAAAAGACGACAAAAAATTATAGACAGGTCCCTGGGGCCGGTCGCCCGGCAGCGGGGCGGCCAGCCCCCCTGGCCGCCCGGCAGCTGGGCGGCCGGCTCTCCCACCCTTTATATAAGGGTTGGCTGGTCCCCCACCCCTCATTTGTATCACTAAAATTCCAAAAACTAAGAAAAAAAGAGAGAGGGAGGGAGAGAGGCGAAGCCTTGCCGGATTTTCGAGCCGGCGACTGCAGGTAACCAAAATTCTTCTACGCTTTACAAATAGCATGATTGTGTGTCCAGATATGTCGAGCAATTATTTTTGTTATAATTATTTTTGTTGAAACAGTAGATTAGTAATCAATTTAATATCATGATTGTGTGTCCAGATATGTCGAGCAATCTTCGTTTTCAAGTTCATTATGGCGACGGATATATTTCTCATGATGCGTATGGAGTAGATCTATCAGCTTTTGAACGAAGAGAGTGCGGAATAGATAAACCCTTAGAGAGGAGTTTTGGTTCCATACGTAAATGGCTTCACGAGATATTCAATATGAATTCAAAGACTCATTTCCTAACCGTTCAGACTGTGACAAATTGGGGAATTGAAGGGGATTTCTGGGAGTTGATGTTTATAGCAAACACCGAAGAATGACGGACTTACATGCAAACAGCTCTTAACCGCGGGTGGCCTCTTGCAATGCTAATTCAGATTCTCCAGAAGGCAGCCCATTTCGGTGAAGGATCAACAAATACATCATCTCATATGAACCAAGCAGTGCAACAAGAAAATTAAGATCAGAATATGCATGTCACAGAACCTGAGCCGCAAGGTATAGCTGATCAGGTAGGAGAAAAAGAAGATCAGAACGTGCATGTCATTCAACCTGAGCCGCAAGGTTTAGCTGATGAGGGGGAGCGGATACCTGTAATAGTGGAAGCTGTACAGAATGAAGACCAAGAGACTCGAATGATGTAAGAATGTGGGGACTCATCAGACGATGAGGACTACCCGTTGCTAGGTGAATGGCGAGGCAAGGGTTTTGGAAATCCAGTGATACAGGATATTAGGAGTAATGAGTACGAATACAGAGAGAATGAGGTTGTGCAGGGGCCAAAATATCCTAGCATTGAAGCTGTGAAAGATGCTGTGAAGCTTTGTGCTATATCGTTGAGAAAGGAATTCAGAGTTGTGAAGTCTAGCAGCAAAGAATATGAGGTGAAGTGTGTCAATGACGATTGTACATGTCGAGTACATGCCTACAAGGCAAGTACAAGACACACTGGGAGTGTTCAATTGTTACACCACATACATGTAGATTAACTGCTGTTGCTCAAACTCACCGTAACATCACATCCACTTTCGTTGCCAAGAAGATGTATGGGGTGATTCTGGACAAAATTGATTATGAGACAAAATTGATAATTAGGGACATCGACGACCGTTTTCAAAATACAAAATCAGCTATGCAAAGACTTGACAGACAAAACAAAAGGTGTTTGAGATGAGATTTGACACATATGAGGCATCATATGATAACATGTCTCAAATGCTGTCAGCAATTGTGCAGAGAAATCCTGGAAGCGCGACTGATACCTACATTGTACCGAGTTTAAATAGGGGACCTGGGTTTCTGCTTCATGCTTTCTTTTGCCTTGGTGCATATGTGAGGACATTTATGTATTGTCTTCTTGTTCTATGTATTGACGGCACATTCTTGACGGAAGATATAAGGGGACAATACTGACAGCGATTGGAGTTAATTACAACAAGCAGGTGGTTCCCATCGCCTTTGTTTTTGTTGAGAATGAGAACACAGAAAGCTGGTACTGGTTCCTTCAATGTGTTTAGATTCACGTTGTTGCTGGAAGGCATGATGTTTGCCTCATCAGTGACAGACATGTTGGTCTTCTAACATTTTTTAATTTTTTTAATATTATCTTCCAATTTTTAAGACTTTCTAATATTTCTCTAACAATTTTCTAGTATTTTCTAATACTAAATCTAACACTAAATGTACTATATCAACGCTAATCACTCCAAGTAACTGCATCTAAATGTACCACTAATCACTCCTAACAATAATTGAACTGATTGCTAATCTACTGTTTCAAAAAAATAATTACAACATAATCTATTTATAAAATGTAGAAAATTTTAGTTACATAAAGTCGCCTGCTTGAAAATCCGACAGGGCTTCGCCGCTTTGCCTTTCCCTCCCTCCATGTATTTTCTTTTTTTTCTGGATTTTTAGTAAGGCAAACGAGGGGGGTGAGGGGGTAGCCAACACTTTATATAGGGGTGGGGGCCGGCCGCCCCGCTGCCGGGCGGCCTGGGGGGCCGGTCCAGGCCGCCCGGCTGCCGGGCGACCGGTCCCCAGGGACCTGTCTGTAATTTTTTGTCGTCTTTTTTTTACGGATAAGCCCCTGCCGCCCCGCTGCCGGGCGGCCGGGGTATATTTCTGTAAATTTCCAAATCGAAAATATATTTTTGTAAAAAACAAAAATAAAAAATAAAAAACAGCAGGAAATACGTACGACTCGGTTTCCGTCTGGCCCAGTTTCCGTGCGCTGCCGGGCGGCCAGGTCCTTGCCGCCCCGCTGCCGGGCGGCCGGGGTATATTTCTGTAAATTTCCAAATCAAAAATATATTTTTGTAAAAAACAAAAATAAAAAATAAAAAAATAAAAAACAGCGGGAAATAAGTAGGGTCATTTTGATCCATGCCACTACAATTTCTTGAAGTTGGATTTCATGTTGAAATCCATGCCATTGAGTGGCATGATTTTGAACGTGACACCCAATTTCACGGAGTTGTGGTGGCACGAATCGAATTTTGATCCATGCCACTGCAATTTCTTGAAGTTGGATTTCATATTGAAATCCATGCCATTGAGTGGCATGATTTTGAACGTGACACCCAATTTCACGGAGTTGTGGTGGCATGAATCGAATTTTCACAAATAAGTACGACTCGGTTTCCGCCTGGCCCTGTTTCCGTGCGGGTCTCTGCAGCCGAGTGCCCGAGTCCGTGCGTGCTCGTCAGCGAATCGAACAGGACGCGAGTTGCCGCGACGCGAGTTGCCGCGACGCGAATCCAATTCCACGCGAGCGACCGGGCGGTTGATTTCCGACCGCGGCGGCAGCAACTCGCGCTATGGCCTGTACAGATCCCACCGAGTCAGGTTTTGTTTTCGTTCTTTTTTTTTGTATGTCTCCACGTGACAGCGCTGCTTGCTGTGTCGCAGCGAGCTCGTGTACGTGGTGACCCCGGCATTCTACGGGTGGGTGCCGGCGGCTCCCCGGCCGACAGTATGCTTTTTTTTTATTGAAAACTTTTAATCGTAACTATTTTGATTGTAACATTTTGTCACAATTTTTTGTCCAAACATTTATGCATATCTTAGGAGCCTAAATTTATTATTGTACAACTTATATATATATAATATTTTTGTGGGTCAGTTGGATCCATGCCACTCCAATTTCTTAAAATTGGATCTCATGTTGAAAATCATGCCATTGAGTGGCATGATTTTCAACATGACACCCAATTTCACGGAGTTGTGGTGGCATGAATCGAATTTTCCCTATTTTTGTCACACATTTTATGCACATAATGTTTTGCTTTTTATGCACAATTTGACAACATAAGTTTTGTTGTTATCTAGATATACTGTATACAAGTATATAACTTTGTTGTATATTCTAAATAACTTTTGTTTACATACATTTCGTATGTAGTGTATCTTTATATAAGTTTATGTTATATTTTTGTTATAGTGTTGTCGGTGCCCTGACCCGGCGGTCCGGACCCAACTAGTAATGCTGCTGCGTGTTTTTCGGCCGCGGGGCCGTACGTCCAGCAAGGGGGTGTGCGAGGGCACTGTATTATCCTGCACCGTAGGTGCCTGTAGTAGGGGGTACAGGCGAGGCGAGAGAGGGAGGGAAGCTCCCAAGTCTCTGCTAGAGAAAGAGTTGATTGAGGCGTGTGCCAATATCGGAGGCTCCGTGGTGCTGAGTGTTGCGTATTATCGAATAGATCTGACCACCACCTCCTTAAAGGAAGCCCGGCTCCTCCTTTTATAGACACAATGAGGGACGGTGTACATGCGCAGGGGATCGTGGAAGTCGTTGTCTTTCCCCCGAATCGCGGGGGTGCAGTGGTCGAGCACTATGGGAAGTACACTGTGGGGCATGACGTCGGGCGTGGCAGTTATCCTGGGCGTCGTCCTCGGCCTTGCGGAGATCGCACCGGCGTCCTGACAGCCCCAGCAGGCGGCATGGTCGTTGTTGTAGGGTGTACCGTCTTCCAGATGTGGCGTGGTGGCGTTCCTTGGGCCCTGCAGGCCAAGGTCTTGCATATATATGTGCGCCAGCGGTAGTGGGGCACGTGGCGGTTCTGGGTCCCCCCCTGGGTGGAGTGCTAGCGCGTGCGCTAAGGGGGGTCCGGGAGTCATGTGGAGGTCCCGGACCCCTTGAGGGGGGAGGTTCGGGCCTCCGGCTGCTAGTGTTGAGCATCCTTCCTTGGGGGGCACGTGGCGATGCCGGATACCTTCCCGAGCAGGGGACGGGTCAGGGGTCGTAGGTGTGTTGAGGGGGAGTCCGGACAGCAGGAGTTGGCAGAATAGTGACGGGAGCTGTGTCGAACACGTCTCGTACCGCGTCGCAGATTCCCACAGTGTTGCCACAGCGTCCGGGATGGCGGTGCAGTGACCGGAGTTGGCGGACGGGACTCCGGTCACAGCCACTGTGGGGAATGACAGCCTGACGCCGTCTGTCCTGGGCGTTGTGGAGGAGTGGTTGGCATTTAATGCCTCCGTACGACGGGAGGGTGAGCGGAAGGGCCGTTTGTCCTTTTCGTCGAGGGGTGACCTCGAGCGAGACGGAGATGATTCATCCCACTCGAGGGTAGGTTCGCTACCCTCGAGCGAGACGAAGACGATTCGCCTCCCCGAGGGTAGGCTCGCTACCCTCGAGCGATATGTGTTGTTCATGTTATACTTGCCTTTCTCAAACTATTCCTGCTGCTCAAATGGCTCAGAAGATGGTGGCTGTTCTGGGTACTGGTACTGGGGCTCCTCAGATGAATCAACATCTACTCACGAACACATGGCCAAAGACAATACACAACATAAACATACATGCAGATAATAGCATATACTAAGAAATAGTACAACAATACATGAAAATAGCAAACAAAACTATGCTAGAACTATTCTACGCGTTACAACGATCGCGTGGACATAAAGAACACCTAAAACGAAGCTAGAACGCGAAAACTAGGCCTAAAACAAGATCTAGGTACTAAACTGTAAGAAAAACAAAGCTGCTGGGGGTTCTGGGCAAAAACCGAGGACCTAAAAGTAATAACTGAAAAGATCCAGGGGCTAACATGTGAAAAAGCTAGGGGTGGACAGCGGGTTCAATTTCCGGAGAGCTCAGGGTTTAAAACGTAAAAGCAGGGGCTTAACTGGAATTACTTTTGAACACTGATGGACTGCGGGTTGATTCTAAAGAAATGGAGGGGCTCTTTAGCAAATGTGACAGGCCGAACCGGTATCTAGCGATGAGGATCGTTGAATCTAGATCTAGTGGCTCAGAGTGAAGGGGTACGGGCTTCTAATCTTATGCGTCTACTCGGGATCGGACGGCGGGGAACCATCCTGCGCGTGGGGGCGGCGGCGCTCGCCCGCCGGCGACTCTATCCGCGGTGGCGCGGCGCGAGGCTTGCCGGAGTTCGTCGAATTCGACGCTCCGGGGGTCAAATCGACTAGCGCTCGGGTCGAGGAGGTTCTTTAGGCCATGAGTAAACCACCTAGGACCTGAGCGGGGCTAGGGAAGGCTCGGGGCGGCGAATCCAACCGCGGCGGCGATTCTGAGTGGCGAGACTCACCGGCGCAGGGCGTTCTGGTCTCGGGGATGGCCTACGTGCCGTGCTAGCTGATGCAAAAGGGATAGGAGGACGTGGCGCGGCTCACCGAGGGTTTGTTCCGGCGGAGATGCAGCGCAGGTGGTCGGCGGCGTGGACCGGCGGCGGCGCTGGGCGGAGCGCGGTGACGGGGTCGACGCGGGGTGCTTCCGGGCTCCTGGATCCCACGAACGGACTCAGAGCGACCCTGAGGAAGTGCGGCGGGGTCAGGAAGGGCTGAAACTCGCCGGCAGTGACAATTGTTTCGGGGTTGGATTCACCAGCGGCGATGTCTTCGGGGCGAAATCCGGCGCGTGCAGGGCCCTAGGTCGAGGAAGGAGGCCCCGAGGAGTCTTCTGGCGCCAAGGCAGAGCGGCTGCGGGGTCTGGCCGGGGCTTCGGTGGAGTGGGGCGGTGTGATCCCGTGTGGCTTCTAGAAGGCGGGCGGCACTGGGCGGCTGGTTGATGGGCCTGCGGAGGTCGGACGGTCCACGGGCAGAGTTTCGCGTGGCGCGGACGACCAGTAGCCAGCGACAGAGGAGCTCGGCGCGAGGAGGAAGAAAGGAAAGTGAAGGGGAGGCCGCTGACGAGCGGGCCCAGGTGGTCAGTGGCGTGGAAAACGCGCTGCGCGAGCGGGTGTTGGCTGCTGGGCTGTGTGAAGGAGAAGGAGGCGGCTGGGCCGCGGGGAGGAAAGGTGGGCCGTGGGCCGGTTTGAGTGCTGGGTTTCCTTTCCTTTTCTATTCTCTTTCCTTTTCTAATTCAAACCAAACTCAAACTATTTGAATTCAAATGAAGTTTGAATTTAAACCCCTATGAAATCAAGCAAAATAAAACATGCACCGGCATGAATGCAACAACAAGTTTAAACCCAGAAAAATTTTAATTACTTGCGAGAGAAAATTAATTTAAATGCAAGTCTAAGCATATAAAACCTTAGAAAATTAAATAAAGCCAATTAAATTTATTATTAAATAGGAAATTTAAATTAGGGTGTTACAAATCCTACCCCCCTTACAGGAATCTCGTCCCGAGATTCTGGGCTGGCTAGCAAAGAGATCCGGATATGTCTTCATCAACTCCTCTTCCTTCTTCTGGCAAGTCCTTCGGAAAGACATCCGGAATTTCAGACATCACGCGAATACCATCCGTGGGTCTAGCCTCCATCTGATGAAGAAAACCAAAAGGCTCTGTAGCACTGACTGTCACCTCTTGGCCATCAGATGTTGACAAGTGAACTGACCGCTGAGCACAATCAATACGGATTCCCCATCTGGTAAGGGTCTCCATGCCCAAAATCACATCTATCCCCGATGAATCAATGACGATCAAACCAATGCGGAATTCTAACCCCCTTATGACAATACTAACTCTGGCGCATATAGAGCATGTGTGTATCTGGCCCCCAGGTGAGGTAACTACCATAGCTGTCCTCATACAAGAAACTGGTATACGATGCTGCTCGGCAAATGACTTGGAAATGAAAGAATGAGTAGCACCGGTATCGAAAAGCACTGTAGCTAGATGAGAGTTGACCATGAACGTACTAATAACCACGTTTGGAGCCTCGGCAGCTAACTCGGACGTCACATGGTTCACCTTCCCCTGTCGTGGTGCCCTGTGTTGGGCTGGGCGCCCCTGCTGTCCTGCCTGCCGTGGAGTCGGTGAAAGGCGCTTCTGTGGATAACTTTTGTCATAATGACCTTTTTGCACGCATTTGTAGCACATGCGGTGGTGGTGAATGGCGCTACTTGGTTGACCTCCCTGTGAACTTAACATCACATCTTGCATTATTTCTGCTGCTTGCTTTTTGGACTCCTTGCGACCACGTGGCTGAATCACATTCATAGTGATAGTCAACCCATCAACATAATCATAGAGTGCTTGGTTCTTGACCTGTGTATCTCTAGAGCACTCAGGATCCTTTCTCTTCTGGATGGTCTATAGCTCATCGACCGATGGGGAGTCAAGGAAAAGGGAATCCTCTGCTAGCTGCTCTTGATGGGACATCTTTCTCTTTGTACTGGAGAACAACCTCTGGTTCCTCCTAGTTGTGGCTTCATCTTCAGTCGCACAAACTTGATGACAAGGGACGCCGTAGTATTGGCAACACGGGCAAGCCTTCCCACCATTCTTCGGGTGGCATGTTGTTTGCGAAGACTGATCTGGTACTGTCATCGGCTGCTCCATGGAAACTGTTGCGTGAACAGCATCACTCATTGCACTATCTCCAAGGTCTTTTTGTTCTGCCGACATCTGAGCTGGGATAAAAGGAAGCATAGATTGGTAAGGTCAAAGAAGAGAGAAAACCTCACTATGTAAGGTTCTATCTTATTTGGACAACACTACACATGCATCACTGCTGCTAACTCTAGATAGGTGTTACATAACTCCAAAAAAGCATAACTCTTCTGCCTCGTCTGAGAGATTCTCAAATTCTCCAGTACTATCTCTAGGCCGGGGTGTCACATCCCTACCCCCTTACAGAAACCGACGTCCTCGTCGGTGAATCCTGGAATATCACATCTTCTTCGCACTATCCTTCTTCTCAGCAAGACAGGAGAAACCCAAGGCATGATAAGATTGAGAGGATAGAGTGGACGGTTTTACCCCCAACGATCTAACTCATTTTATTAATTAATTAACTTTAACTTAAGACTGATTTTTATTTGAACAAGTTCAACGGCTAAACTATGCAAACAACCAAAAATCCAAATCAAGCATGTTGCATAAAGACAAGCATACAAATTTATACTTTAGCCGAGTTTAACACACAACTCGACTAACACAACGTGTCGCAGAACGTTCTATCGTGCTATTATAAAGGGGTCATTTAGCTTACACTTATGATGGTCGGTCGACTTACTTCAGGCCAAAATCTACGGAAACTAATTCTATAGAGAAAAAATCAAGGTAAGACGAGTAAAAATCTTAAAATTCAAGGAGTGTAATAGCAAAATAGTTTCAGCAGACAAGGCTTAGAGAGAAGAAGACCTAAAACTCGTCCAGTTCTATCTAGGCTTTCGTCCTACAGTCGATAGAGCTCTGATACCACTCTGTAACACCCGGTTTATAAAAGGACATAAACCGAGCAATCATATACGTGCCAGGATCAAGGCACACGTATATACAACAGAATAAACAATATATCACAGCACATATCATGTAAAAAGATATAATAAAGTGAATACGAATGATATTTATTACATTAATGACAAAATATCTGATACAGCGGAAGCTAAAAATATATACGAGAAACTCTCGGAAGCAGGGCGCCACAGGGACGTCGACTGGGAGACGAACGCCTAGAAGTCCTCGTACTCCTGGTAGCTCCGGGTGAACTCCCTCACGTCAGCAGAAATTGAGCAGCAGTAGAGTATTCCCAAGAGGAAAAAGAGTAGAGTAGGCAAGAGTGAGTACACAACTTGTACTCAACAAGTATAACACAAACTATGAGGCTCTAAGTTGGCTGACATTACTGCATTAGCTTTTAATCTTGGCAAAATTTTATTAAAGCTAATTACTACAAGTTGATGAATTACCATAACCTAGTTATATAGTAATTAATCAGAATTAAATATGATACTACTGAGAACCAAACCAAACCAACCACCCGGGGAAACCCTACTAACCAAAGGAAGATAACCCCACTAATCAAAAGGAGGATCTGGGCCGCTCATGACCGTGAGCACGGCTAGTATACCAGTTTTACACTCTGCAGAGGTTGCACATCTTTACCCACAAGTCGTGAGCTATGCTAGTTGTTCATCACACTTCTTTAGGTGAGATGACTAGCAAACTCACTATGAGGCCGTTACAAAGGACACGTTGGTAAGGTGTAACCGCTAAGGATACAGGCTCCGCAACGATGGGGCCCACCTCGAGGGGGTACACAGACTAAGCCTCGTTGCGCAGGGACCATTGAAGCTCACCACCCCTCCTGCCCCGTCGGTAAGTTACTCCCGAACCAAAAAGACCTAATTAGTAAGCCAAGACCGTCCCATTCCAGTCTTGTGGTTGCGCGGTTGTCCTAGGTTGTCGCTCTAATGACGTACGGTCCTTATGGAGAGTAGCTAGCACGTAACACAGTGCGAGCCCCCTAAACCAAGTTTCTAGAAAAAACCAATTTTAACGAGACGTGAGCTACTCAAACGGGCCACTCCCAGAATTAAGTTGCATATACCATTAATTAATTTAATTAAAAAGGACCAAGTGTGTTATAGCGCGGCACTTAGCACAACTAACCAAAATGCAACCCAAGGGATAAATAAAGGATACAAAGTGGCTAGGAGAGTCCTTATAGGCATACAGTATTAAAATGCAGTATGAAAATGTATTTAAAGTGATAGGTGTTGTTCATGTTATACTTGCCTTCCTCAAACTGTTCCTGCTGCTCAAACGGCTCAGAAGATGGTGGCTGCTCCGGGTACTGGTACTGGGGCTCCTCAGATGAATCAACGTCTACTCACGAACACATGGCCAAAGACAATACACAACATAAACATACATGCAGACAATAGCATATACTAAGAAACAGTACAACAATACATGAAAATAGCAAACAAAACTATGCTAGAACTATTCTACGCATTACAACGATCGCGTGGACATAAAGAACGCCTAAAACGGAGGTAGAACGCGAAAACTAGGCCTAAAACAAGATCTAGGTACTAAACTGTAAGAAAAACAGAGCTGCTGGGCGTTCTGGTCTTGGGGATGGCCTACGTGCCGTGCTAGCTGGTGCAAAAGGGATAGGAGGACGTGGCGCGGCTCACCGAGGGTTTGTTCCGGGTGGAGATGCAACGCAGGTGGTCGGCGGCGTGGACCGACGGCGGCGCTGGGCGGAGCACGGTGACGGGGTCGACGCGGGGTGCTTCCGGGCTCCTGGATCCCACGAACGGACTCGGAGCGACCCTGAGGAAGTGCGGCGGTCAGGAAGGGCTGAAACTCGCCGGCAGTGAGTAATTGTTTCGGGGTTGGACTCACCGGCGGCGATGTCTTCGGGGCAAAATCTGGCGCGTGCAGGGCCCTAGGTCGAGGAAGGAGGCCCCGAGGAGTCTTCTGGCACCAAGGCAGAGCGGCTGCGGGGTCTGGCCGGGGCTCCGGTGGAGTGGGGCGGTGTGATCCCGTGCGGCTTCTAGTAGGCGGGCGGCACTGGGCGGCTGGTTGATGGGGCTGCGGAGGTCGGACGGTCCACGGGCAGAGGTTCGCGCGGCGCGGAGGACCAGCGGCCAGCGACAGAGGAGCTCGACGCGAGGAGGAAGAAAGGAAAGTGGAGGGGAGGCCGCTGACGAGCAGGCCCAGGCGGTCAGTGGCGTGGAAAACGCGCTGCGCGAGCGGGTGCTAGCTGCTGGGCTGTGTGAAGGAGGAGGCGGCTGGGCCGTGGGGAGGAAAGGTGGGCCGTGGGCCGATTTGAGTGCTGGGTTTCCTTTCCTTTTCTATTCTCTTTCCTTTTCTAATTCAAACCAAACTCAAACTATTTGAATTCAAATGAAGTTTGAATTCAAACCCCTATGAAATCAAGCAAAATAAAACATGCACCGGCATGAATGCAACAAGTTTAAACCCAGAAAAATTTTAATTACTTGCGAGAGAAAATTAATTTAAATGCAAGTCTAAGCATATAAAACCTTAGAAAATTAAATAAATCCAATTAAATTTATTATTAAATTAGGGTGTTACAAGCGTCCAAGGGCTCAGCTTTGCATTGTCCCGTCATGTCTCAGCACGGTAACCGAGGGTATCTTTCGCTCGTGGGGAGCCGCGCCGTCACGGGCGGTCCAAGTCTTCGCCCTTCGACAGGTTTGAAGCTTGGTGCCAGATGCAGCTATAAATAGGGGTCGTGGGACTCCCTTTCCTCTCCAACCTCCCTGCTCTTACTTCTAGCATCGCCTAAGTCTCGTAATATTTTCCTTTGCCTTTCACGACCGGCCCCCAGATGCGGTGGCCTGCTTTTTTTAGGCTTTGATGCTAGAAGAATGCTTGCGAGCGGCGGGGGAAAGCTGGAGAGGGCGTGCGCACCATCCCTTAGCTTCAGTGGGATTAGCAGAAGAACATTGGGCCCGTGGGGTCCTGATTCTGCGATGTCCCTTAGCCTGAAGGGGGGTTGAGACGCCTGACCATGGCGTTGGTGCCAGGTTTGGTGGCCGTTCTTCGCATCGTCCCTCCTGGCGACAATGTCGCTCTCGGGGAGATGGTGTGGAGGGTGCTGTCCGCCAGCTTGACCCCCCACAGGGTCTTCGGGGGAGGAGAGGCTAGAAGAAAGCTTGCGAGGAGGGCATCCCGCTGGACTCGTGTGGTCTAGGGGCTGCTCCTCGCAATCCTGAGCATCCTGGCCGTCGCGCCGGCCAAGGACTCAGCGCTCTTCATCGGCGCTCACTCCTCCCCAAGACAAGGAAAATTGCCACGCGGGTGGCAATGTGTTTGTACTTTTCGACGGCTTTAAGCTGGTAACCCTTTGTAATCTTTGTTCGCAAAGATCAATGAAGTCTCCTTCTCCTTCGCGGAGAGGGCGACCGAAAGTGTATGGGTGGGCACCACCACTGCAAGGGATTTTGGTCCTCGAATGTGTGAAGTTTCCTCCGTGGGGGCGCGTCAGCGCACCCGCGGGTGTAGCCCCCGAGGCCTTGGAGGAGTGTTTGCACTCGTCCAAGGGTTATAAACGTCGTCCTGCTTGGTTGCTTCACTGAGGTGGCCATCCAGTGTCTTTTTTCAGCCGGCATCGGCACTCCTTTCAGCTGGCCTCAGTGTTTTTCGTGCTGGCACAGCGACCCAGTGTCTGCCTGAACAATCTGGCAGGCGCGCGTCAAAAGTGGGGGGTTTGGTTAAACACGTGGAACTTTGTAATCGACGGTCGTTGATCCATTCGAGGGTGCGGCCTGAGCCGCAATGTGCGAGGAGCCCCCGAGCCCCGACCTGCGTAAAGGCGTTCGGGGAACCCTCGACTTTTGTTACGGCCCTTGTCGCCCTTCCACAAGGAGGAGGGGTGAAGCGCACCATGCTACCCATGCCCGGGCCGCGAGCTATGGCTGCTTCAGTGAGTGTTACCGGGTAGTTCAAGTGGACGTCCGTGCCCCGTTCGATAAGGGTGTGCTCGTGGTCAGTGGACACGTCACATAAAGCGCTCGCAAATGTTTGCTAGGCGGGGCTCGGACCCATTCGATAGGGTCCGAGGGCTCGATGCTCTCCCTCGATGGGATCCCCCTGTTAGGCACCCTCGAGTGGCCTTGAACACTGCGTAGGACGTCTCGAACTCCGCATTCGAGGGTAGCTTGTACGGCACATCCATGCAGTCCCTGACTTTGGCGAACTGGGGCGCCTGTCAAACCCTCGACGGGCCAGGCTTCGAACCCCTGATCAGTAAGGCCTCGGTATAAGGTTCCCTCGAGGGTGGCACCCGCGAGGAATATTCCGTCACGATTCGCAAGCGGCGCGGAGTCGCTGGTCGTGTGCGTGGGTATTCCGCTAGTCGTGGGCGACGTGGCCTGGTTCGTGCGGTGCAGTGCGGGCGCGCCTTTTCAGGCGACTACCGCGGGTAGACGAAGCGGCGTGGGCGGCGACTGACGGATGGAACGGTGCAACAGTCACGCCGCGCCCATTCGTTACTGCGCCATAGTTATTGCCGAGTGCGCGCGTGGGAGACTCTGCGGTCATGGGGCCCATCCGTCAGCAACACAAAATCTACCGCATTAAATGCGGGGGATTCGTGCCGTGGCGGCGAATCCGCCCGTCGTGGTGAATAAAAGCGAGAAAGAGGGGATTGTTTGGGCTCACCTGGTCATCTGCCTTCATCTCCCTTGCCTTCTCCACCTCCCCTACATCCTGAGCCCACAGCCGAGAGCAAGAGGAGGAAGAAGAAAAGAGCGAGAGCGCACCTTAGGCACCGCAAAGCTTGCCTTCCCACATCCCCTGTAATTCGAAGCAATGTCGGACGTCTGGGAGCCGTTGCCGTGGGGGAAATCCACCGCCACAGAGGCGGTTCTGGAGCAGCTGGTCGCCGATCGGCTGCTACCGATGAACATCAGCTTGGAGCGGCCGGTGTGGATTCCCCTGCGGCCGGAGGAGACCGAGCCGAATCCCCCCGAGGGCTACGTCGTGAGCCTCGTGCGTCTCCACGAGCAGGGATTCGGCATACCCGTTAGTAGATTCATGCGGGCGTTGTGCGAGTACTTCGGGGCGGAGCTGCAAAACTTCGGCCCCAACTCCTTCTCGCAGGCGGCGGTCTTCGTCGCTGTCTGCGAGGGATACCTGGGGATCGAAGCACATTGGGATCTGTGGATCCACTTGTTCCGCAGCGATCTCTTCGTTGAGAACGTGCGGGGCCAGCTGAAGAGATTCGCGCGCGCCGGCGACCTGATGGTCCATTTGCGCCCAAGCCGGAAGAACCTGTACATCCCCAATAAGATGACGACGAACAACGCCAGGTGGACTCGAGGGTGGTTCTACCTGCGCAACTTCGGCAACAAGCTCCCAGCGTTTACCAATAAGGTGCTTCGGGAGAGACCAGCGAAGTGGGATTGGGGGGTATCGCCCCCTGCACATCAAGCCAGGCTCGAAGTGCTCACCGAGGCGTTGGTGCATCTGGCGAGGAAGGGGTTGACGGCGGCTGCCGTCATTGCGAACTTTCACCGGCAGAGGGTGATTCCCCTAACGAAGAGGAGCCTGCTGATCTTCGGCCTCACCCCTGTGGTCCCGGCCTCGGGCTCGAGGAGGTCGATGGTGCTGCTCCCTCGAGGCATCGCTGCCCGGAGGGCGAGGAACGCGGTGGCGGAGTTCCCCGACAACGCAAACGATCTCTGTGAGATCAAGATGCGCCTCGAGCCGGGGTACCTTTTAGTGGTGAGTCTCGATTTCGATCGGTTGCCGACTTGTGCTATTCCTTTCCCCGCTCCCTGACCTTGATTTGATTGCGTTTTGCAGGGGGCGAGCCACAGGTGCCACCCCTCGAGGCCTCCGATCCAGGAGGAATGCGAAGTCAACCGCCTGCACGCAGAGGCGGTGAAGAAGCAGAAAGAAGCAGCAGAGGCGGCTGCTGACAGGAAGAGGAAGAGGAAAGAAAAACACGACAAGGCATGCAAAATCGCACGCGCGGATGGGAAGCCGCGGCCCTCTATGCCCGAGTCCACGGATGAGGAGGAGGACAACTCGGATGCCGAGGTCAACCTTCCGGGTGATGATGAGGCGGCAACAGGCGCGGATTCTCCTTCGGTCTATCAAGGGGCTGGCGATGAGGACGCGCCAGTGATGCTGCGTGAAGCGAGGCCCACACTGGGGTTGTTGGTGGACCCGCCCCTCGTGGGGGCGGAGCGGAGATCACCCACGCCAGCGGCGGGATGAAGGTCGCCCACGACGGCGGCGGGCAGAAGATCGTCTACGCCCGCGACAGAGCGGAGGTCACCCCTGCCGGCGACGGGTGAGGGGATCCCCGCGCCCGCGATGTCGACGGGCGGCGACGGGTACGCGGCGAGGGCGGAGACGTACGCGCAGACGGCCCCGAGGCTCCTGGCCGATCCGAGGATGACACCCTCGGATCAGTCGTCGAGGGGCGTCAGTGTGCCGCGGGCCCGAAGGAGCGGCACGGGAAAACGTAGTATGAGCGCCCGGTCCGAGTAAGTGGTTTTGGTTTTATTCTTTGTGTCATTTAATCGATCCCCCAATCCTGCTAACCTCAGCCTTTCTTCCTCGATTTCAAGCACCGGGGCTGTTGCCAAGGATGCAGCCCCGCTCGCGCCGGCCAAAGCCCTCAAGACCAGGGCGCGCGCCACGCCGCACACGGCGCCGGAGCCCCGCCCATCGTAGATATTTTGGCGGCGATGACTCGAGGGGCCCAAGCGGCCCAACAGGCTCGAGCGCCGGGGAATGGGGGCGATGCCGGCCAGGGTGGCGTTGAAGCAGCCGCTCAGGCTGACGCCGTGGGGGAGGACGGCCGGGGCGGCGCAGATGACGCCACCCGGCCGGACGTCGAAGTCGAGGCCGGTCGGAGCGACGCGGATAGCGCCGCCCAGCTGGTCGAAGAGGAAGGAGCTGGTGGGGACACGCAGGAGCGCCCGGCTAGCCAAACAGAGATGGAGACCCTCGTCCCCGAGCCCTCGAGGGCTGGGGTCGAGGGCGTCACGGAGGCGGAGTCGGTGCCGAGGGTGCCGGTGGCGGAGGAAACCCGCGTCTCGGTCCCTGCAGAGGCCCGGGACGAGGGTGTCGTTGCAGCAACGACGGCGCAGGCGGTGCCAGAAAGCGTGGTGCCGGTGGTGCAGATGCCGGATAGCAGCGAGGAGTTCGGGGACTCGAGGGACATTGACCCTGCTGCTGCGGCAAGCGCCGCCGACCACATCGCCGAGTTTACGTCGGCCTGCGAGGAGGTGCTCAACGCGGGGACGTCCGAGGGGCCCCATCACGAGGCTATCATCCAGTCCGGGGTCCCCCGGGAGTTTCTCCATGACGAGCAGGAGGAGGAGGCCGTCTGGCAGGCGCAGATCGAGGCTTGCTCTCAGATTCTGAACCACCTCGATCGCGCCCTGGAGCTCCATAGGACGACGGATTGCCAGATCGGTCAGGTAGGCGGCTCCCTCCCAGGAATCGTTCGTATTTGGCCTTGATTTCGTGTGTTTTACCCGCGCCTTCCCACTTGCAGCGGCTGAGGGACATCTCGCACAAAAAGAGTGCTGAGATGACCTGACTGTACTCTCAGGTGCGCTGGCTTGGGCAGCACAATGCTGGCTTGGTGCTCCAGAATATCTACGCCAACACCAAGATGACGGATCTGGGGGGCACGTCAGCAGGCGCTAGAGGAGGAGCTGGCGCGGACCACCGGCGAGCGTGACGTCTAGAGGGCCGCAGCGGAGCAGAAGGCTCAGGAAGCCGAGGCGCAAACCGCCAAGCTGCAGCGCACTAGGACGGCACTCGAGCAGAAGGAAGTCGAGCTCCAGCGCAAGGAGGTCGAGCTCCAGCGTGAGAAGGCGACCGTTGCCACGCTCACTAGGACCCTCGAGGAGAGGGGCAAAGCCCTCGAGGGAAAAGAGGTGGCCATCCGGAATGTGGAGGCCGCCCTCAAGGAGAAGGAGAACTCCTTGTCTTCACTCGAGGAGGCCGCCCGAGTCCAGCAGGAGGAGGCGCAGAAGAATATCATGGGTGTGTGCTCGAAATTTCGCTGTTGTTGGATTCTAATTTTTCGCAGCTTATCTTGGTTCCTTTGATCAGAGCTAAGGCAGAGAGTGGCAGACGAGACTGCGGCGAAGGAGGCGGTCAACACCGCGCTCATGGCAGCGCAGGCGGAGTACGCTGACCTAGAGCGGACCGCTGTGAGCGTATGCCAGGAGCTCGAGGGGGAGGGCGCCGTGTCTGGTAGCTCGGTGATCAGCCGCCTGCGAGCGCTTGGTGGCCGGATCGCCGAGCACTCCAAGAGCACCTTCCGCCTCGATGTCTTGCGAGCCCTCGCCGTGGCCTCGACGCACTATATCATGGACCTCCAGAGGGTGTCGTCGGGGTACGTCGTTCCCAACGACGCTGATGCGGATGCCACGTCGGCCATCATGGACGACGCCGATGCAGCCGCCGAGGAGTTCGCCACAGTCCTGGCCGGGAAGCTTGAAGCTGACATCCCCCCGATAGCCGAATTCGATGCTGCTGCAGACCCACAAAGGGGGGATGATGACCTGTAGGGAGACTGGGCCTCAGAGCCCATGCAATGATTGTACTTGTGAATTAAGAAATTCGTTATCGTAAATCGACAGTGTGGCCCATCGAGGCCTTGTGCATTCGAGCCCTCATTTTCTTTAGTCTACTTCTGTGTTCTCGTATGCGACTTTGGTAAACTTCTGCAAGGAATTTCGCGTTCATAAGCGACTTAGGCGTGGGGTTGTGAGGGGGGTGCCGTATCCCGGAGGCGTAGGCGGCCCCACGACTCGGGCGGCCCCGTACCATAGTTGCCTATGCCTCGCGTCCGTTTTTTCCAAGTGTACGAGAAACTTAGAGACGGAAGTTTTTCGAAAAAACGTTGGCGATTTTTGGGGACGTTCGGGGGTTCCCCCCGTAGTAGCCCCAGAGGGAGGCTTGGCTTCGCCGAGGGTAAAGCCAGGCGTACCTCAGTGTTCGTGTGCATCCGAGCCCCCGAGGGTCCGGAAGGTTCCCAAAAAATAAATAAGTAAAGCATACTCCTTTATTGTTTCGGGAAATCGAAAATGCGAGTTCAAACGATGTACAAATAGTTCGGACCTCTAAGGATAGAAGCGACGTAGCTACTGTATGTTCCAAGCATTGGTGAAGACTTCGCCGTTTTCGTTCGCCAGTTTGTACGTGACGGGCTTGAGCACCTCGACGATGATGTATGGGCCTTCCCATGGTGGTGAGAGCTTGTGGCGGCCCATGTTGACCTGTCGAAGCCTCAGCTCTAGGTCCCCTTTGTTGAGGTCTCGGCGCCAAACTCTCTGCGCTTGATACCTTTGCAAAGACTGCTGGTAGCGTGCAGAGTGTAGGAGCGCCACGTCTCGAGCCTCGTCCACTTGATCCAGCGAGTCTTCGCGGGCTCGCTAGTTCTGCTGCTCTTGATAGGCCTTGAGCCTTGGTGACCCGTACTCCAGGTCCGTGGGGAGTATGGCCTCGGCGCCATAGATGAGGAAGAACGGGGTAAAGCCCGTGGCTCTGCTTGGGGTCGTCCTCAGGCTCCAAATAACCGAGAGTAGCTCTGTGAGCCACCTCCGGCCAAACTTGTTCAGCTTGTTGAAGATCCTTGGTTTCAGTCCTTCGAGGATCATGCCGTTAGCACGCTCTACTTGTCCGTTCGTCTGTGGGTGCGCCACAGCCGACCAGTCCACACGTATGTGGTAGCTGTCGCAGAACGCCAAGAACTTCTTGCCTGTGAACTGGGTGTCGTTGTCGGTGATGATCGAGTTCGGGACCCCCGAACCTGAAGACAATACCAGTAAAGAACAGAACGGCTTGCTCGGATTTAATCTTGCCGATGGGTCGAGTCTCGATCCACTTGAAAAATTTGTTGATCGCTACCAACAAGTGGGTGAAGCCCCCGGGTGCCTTCTGCAGCGGGCCGACGAGGTCCAGCCCCCACACGGCAAATGACCACATGATGGGGATGGTCTGCGGAGCGTGGGCCGGGAGGTGCGTCTTTCGAGCGTAGAACTGGCAACCCTCGTAGGTCCGCACGACGTCGGTGGCATCGGCGACCGCGGTGGGCCAGTAAAAACCTTGTCGAAACGCGTTACCCACGAGGGTTCGTGGCGCGGCGTGATGACCGCAGGTGCCAGCGTGGATGTCACGGATCAGCTCCTTGCCCTCGGGGATGGGGATGCATCGCTGCAAGACGCCCGAGGGACTGCACTTGGCCTGCCTAGCGAGGCGCCGCACCTGAGCGCGGTCCGAGGGGGGATCCCTCGAATCATCCAGTCGAGGTACTGGGCGCGCCAATCTTGTGAAGTGGGGGCCTCGTCGATCTCCATTGCTTCGGCCTCGTCCGTGGAGGAGGTCTCGATGTCAATGCCCATGGGCTCGGCCTCGTCCGCCGGGGGATTCCCGCCGGAGGGCCCGGCGTTCGAGGGGCCTGGCTCTGGGGGACATGTTCGGGGGGACGGTGGACCGCCCTGACGCGATCTTGGCTAGTTCGCCGGCATCCTCATTGTAATTGCGCGGGACATGATTGAGTTCTAGGCCGTCAAACTTGTCTTCGAGGTGGCATACTGCTTTGCAGTATACCTCCATCTTCGGGTCTTGGCAGCTTGACTCCTTCATCACTTGGTCGATGATGAGTTGAGAGTCACCGCGTACATCGAGGCATTTGATGCCGAGCTCGATGGCGATGCGGAGGCCACTGAGGAGGGCCTCGTACTCCGCCATATTGTTAGACGTAGGGAAGTGCAAGTGTATTGCGTATCGCATGTGATCTCCGAGGGGTGAGATGAAGAGGAGGCCAACGCCGGCGCCGGTTTTCATCACCGAACCCTCGAAGTACATGGTCCAACATTCAACCTGGATTTGTGGTGGGGGTAGCTGAGTGTCCGTCCACACAGCCACGAAGTCAGCCAAGACTTGGGACCTGATCGCTTTGCGAGAGTTTCTCCCATCAGCTCCATGGACCATTTGGCAATTCTACCCTCGGCTTCCCTGTTGCTGACTATCTCTCCCAGAGGGAAAAACGAGACTACGGTGACAGGATGGGCCTCGAAGTAGTGGTGCAGCTTGCGCCGGGCCAAAACCACTGTGTATAGCAGCTTCAGAATCTGCGGATAGCATGTCTTGGTTTCAGACAACACCTCGATGATATAGTACACCAGCCGTTGGATAGGCAGAGCATGGCCCTCCTCTTGTCTTTCGACAACGACCAGCGCACTGACCACTTGGGTCGTCGCGGCTACGTACAGATAGAGGGGCTCGCCATCCACGGGTGGCGTGAGAATGGAGGCGTGAGTGAGTGATGCCTTTAGCCTGTCGAGGGCTTCTTGAGCTTCGGGGGTCTGAAAGCATCTAGGCCCCTAATTTGAGTTTTGGTAATTAATGACAACGGTTTGTGGATTAACGATTTCATTTGAGATGATGAGTATAGGTTGATCCACGGATGAAAGAGATTTGGTTGTGAACGTATGGAGTTTTGGAGATGATGAGCAAAGCTCGGGCTCAAGGCAAAGGTATAAAATAGGGCTTTTGCATTTTACCGGTCACAAGGCGTTTAGTGGATGAAAAGTGACCGGATTTGTTGGATAGATAGCCGTACTATCAAGAGGGGTTGTATACTCATGCTTGACGGGTCTTTAATGCCATTTTGCTCAAAATGTCTAGTTGCATGCATGAGGGCTAACAGCGTTTTGAAAAGTTTCGAAAAAGACTAAGTTTGAGAGCTGACTGAGTAACGGCGGACAGTCCGCACCAGAGGGGCGGACAGTCCGCGCCCGTTCCAGAGAGCTTGCAGAAGCTCTGGTGGGCTGGCGGATAGTCCGGCCCAGGTGGGCGGACGGTCCGCCACTATATTTCAAACTTGTACCAGAGAGGTTGTTTCTCTGGTTTGGGCTTCAAAGTTGAACGGCGGAAAGTCCGCCCATGGGGCGCGGACGGTCCGCCGGCTAATCTCAGATTTGTACCAGAGAGGTTGTTTCTCTGGTTTGGGCTGATAAGTTAACTGCGGACGGTCCGCTCCTGAGGTGCGGACGGTCCGCAGGCTAATCTCAAAGTTGTTCCAGAGACGATGTTAGTCTCTGGTGGTGTGGAACTCTTAACTGCGGACGGTCCGCCCCTGGGGCGCGGACGGTCCGCCAGGGCTTAACGGCTAGTTCTGACACGCATTAAATGCACTCTGACTCACTGGTTTATAACGGCGGACAGTCCGGTTTTTGAATCGCGGACGGTCCGCGATTTCGCAGAAAAGAGTGTAACGGCTAGTTTTTGGAGGGATGTCTATATATACCCATTGCCCGGCCTTTGGAGGGCTCTCTTGGCCATTTGGATAGCATTCTTGACATCTTAGAGCTAAGGCATCCCTCTCTCACACACACTTGCTTAGAGATTGCATTCTTGAGAGTGTGAGAGCTTCCTAGTGCATTGCATCAAGAGTTTGAGCTTTGTGGCATTAGGGATACTTCAAGCAAGCGTCATCAACTTGTTACTCTTGGGAGTTGCCTCTCCGTAGACGGCTTGGAGAAGTGGATTTCGTGGAGCTCCTCCAAGGAGATTGTTGAGGAGCCCCGATTTCGGTTGTGCGAGGTCTTGTGCTCACCTCACCGGAGTGGTGAAGAGCAACTCTAGTGGAATCGAGGTGTGGAGCGGTTCCTTGATTCAAGCCGGCTCAAGATCAAGAGGTTCTTGATAGAGGAGTGGTTGATTCTTGGAATCCACCTCAACGTGGATTAGGGGTGACCGGCAAGTCATCGACACCACGAGATAAACTCTTGTGTCAAGTTTGGTTACTTCTCTTGCTCACTTTAATTCTTGTTTTACTTTGAGAAATTTACTTTACTAGAGCTTATTTTGCTTCTTGTCACCCTAGGTTGCAAACCCATCTAGAGATAGAAATAGCTTGACATAGGGCTTTCCTTTGTTACTAATTAAATTTCTCTAGTGTTGTTGGCTTTAGATTTTAAACCGCCTATTCACCCCCCCCCCTCTAGTCGGTGTTCTTGATCCTACAGGGTCCACGTGAAGCGCTCGGTTTTCCTCAAGAGTCGATACAGGGGTAAGTCTTTCTCGCCGAGATGCGAGATGAATCGGCTGAGGGACGCTAGGCATCCCATGACCCTCTGTACCCCCTTTAGGTCTCGGATCGGTCCCATCCGAGTGATGGCCAAGACTTTCTCAGGGTTGGGTTCGATGCCCCGCTGGGAGACAATGAAGCACAAGAGCATGCCTCGAGGGACTTCGAACACGCGCTTCTCGGGGTTGAGTTTTACCCCTTTGGGCCTTAGGCAATCGAATGCGATCCTGAGATCGGCAACAAGGTCGTCCGCCTTCCTGGATTTTACAACGATATCATCGACATATGCCTCTACGTTCCGCCCGAGATGGTCCCCGAAAACGTGGAGCATACACCGCTGATATGTAGCTCCGGCGTTTCTGAGGACAAAGGGCATCGTGACGTAGTAGTACATGCCGAAAGGTGTGATAAAAGAAGTCGCGAGCTGGTGATTCTTTCATCTTAATTTGGTGGTAACCAGAGTAAGCATCAAGAAAGGATAAAAGTTTGCATCCCGCAGTTGAATCTACGATTTGATCAATGCGTGGCAAAGGAAAGGGAACCTTCGTACATGCTTTATTTAAACTAGTGTAGTCTACGCACATCCGCCAACTCCCATTCTTTTTCTTCACTAATACAGAATTAGCTAGCCACTCGGGATGGAATACTTCCTTGATGAATCCGGCCGCCAGAAGTTTCTGCAGCTCCTCGCCGATCGCCCGGCGCTTGAGCTCGTCGAAACGTCACAAGCGCTGCTTCACCGGCTTGGTGTTGGGTCGGATACCAAGGGAGTGCTCGGCCACCTCCCTCGGTATGCCAGGCATGTCCGAGGGGCTCCACGCGAAGATGTCTGCGTTGACGCGGAGAAAGTCGACGAGCACCACTTCCTATTTGCTGTCGAGGGTGGCGCTGACCTGCAACGCCTTGTCGTCGGAGCGATTCGGGTCGAGGGGCACTTTCTTGATACCCTCGGCGGGTTCGAAGCTTCCCGCGTGTCGATGCGTGGAGTCCAAGGCCTCACTTGCCATTTTGTCAAGGGTGGCTGCGAGGGCCTCGTCCTCCGCTTGAGCCTCCGCGTGCTCAACGCACTCGACATCGCACTTGTAGGCGTGCTCGAACGAAGAGCTGACGGTGATGACACCCTTCGGATCCGGCATCTTCAGCTTGAGGTAGGTGTAGTTGGGGATGGCATGAACTTGGCGTAACAGGGACGACCAAGAATGGCATGATAGGATCCCCGAAACCCCACCACCTCAAAGGTGAGTACTTCCTTGCGGAAGTTGGCTGCCGTGCCGAAGCAGACGGGTAGATCGATCTGGCCGAGGGGTTGGACTCGCCTCCCCGGCGCAACGCCATGAAATGGCGACTTGCTGGGGCGAAACTTGTTCAATCCAATCCCCATGAGCTCCAAGGTGTGGGCGTACATGATGTTGAGGCTGCTGCCTCCATCCATGAGCACCTTGGAGAAGCAGGTGTTGCCGATGATGGGGGTCGACAACAAGCGGGTACCGTCCCGGGTGTGGGACGTAGTCGGGGTGGTCTTCGCGGCCAAAGGAAATGGTGTCCTTCGACCAGTTGAGGTAGTATGGCGTGGCCTTGGTGATAGAGAAGACTTCCCGGCGCTCACGCTTGCGCTGCCGAGAGGTCATGTTTGTCGTTGGTCCTCCAAAGATGAAGAAGGCATTCTCCACCAGGGTGAATTCATCATCTTCTTATCCTCGTCGCGATGTGTGACGCGGTTGTAGTACTTCCTGAGCATTTCTCACTGCTCGAGGGTGTGGTTGACCGAGCCCTTGTGGTAAGGGCACAGCTTCTTGAGCATGTCATCGAATAGGCCGCCTCCACCTCGAGGGGCGCCTCGAGGTCCTTTGCGGTCCGGGGCGGCGACAAAGGCCTCGTCGGAGTCTTCCGCCTGCCCCGGTCCACGCTGGTTTGGTGGGGCCTCCTTCTTCCCTTTCTTCCCCCGCTTTTGTTTCTTGGCGAGGGCGTTGCTCTTGGCGTTGCTGCCCTCTGCGGGAGCATCTTCCTTGCGCTTGTTCGGCTTGTCGTCGAAGATGGCACCAACTGCATCCTCGCCGGCAGCATAGTTGGTGGCATTGTCGAACAACTCGTTGGTGTTGGCAGGACGGCTTCGCGCAAGCTCGTGCACCAGGTTCCTGCACGTCGTGCCCTCGAGGAAGGCGTTGATGACCTCGACGTGGGTGACGCTGGGGAGCTCGGTGCATTGCTTGGAGAAGCGCCGCACGTAGTTGCGCAGGGACTCATTGGGCTTCTATCGACTCCCTTTGAGGTCCCAGGAGTTCCCAGGGTGCACGTACGTGCCCTGGAAGTTGCCCACGAAGATCTGGACCAAGTCGGCCCAGTTGTGGATCTGGTCCGCGGGAAAGTGCTCGAGCCACGTTCGTGTGGCGTCAGCAAGGTGAAGGGGAAGGTTGCGGATGATAACCGCGTCTTCCGTCACACCGCCCAGCTGGCATGCTAGGCGGTAGTCGTTGAGCCAGACTGCGGGATCGGTCTCGCCCGAGTACTTGACGAGGGTGGTGGGATGTCGAAAGCGTGGGGGAAAAGGAGCGGTTCGAATCTCCTGGCTGAACACCCGGGTGCCCGGAGGCTCTGGTGACTCGCCCCTGTCGTGCTCGGGGTTGAAGCGTCCACCCCGTCTAGGGGTGTACTTCCTGCCGTTGACGATGTAGCGGGTGTCGCCATCGCCGGCATGCCCGCGCGTGTCGTGGAGTCGCTCCCTTGCGGGAGCCTTTCCGATACGGTCGTGCACCGAGGGTGCCTTCGCGTCATGCGCTAAGGCTGCCTTTCCCTTCCCTCCTGGTGGAGTGTGCACCAAAACCTCATGGTCCTGGCGTGCAGTCCCACTGGGCTGCCTCGGGACTATTGAGCGCATACGAGACGCAGAGCACTTGGCCTACTGTACAGTAGCTTGCTCGATGAGCGTCTGTGCCTCGCGACACAGGTTGCGACCAGAAGTCGTCGACGGCTCGGGCATCGCTTGGAGTAGGTAGCACGCAGTGACGAGTTTTTCGCCGGCCGTTTTCAGTTCCGGAGGTTTGTCGACATTGTCATCGGCTAGGATCCGCTCCCGGGCAACGCGTGCCACTGCCTGGGCATGTGCGCCTCGGGTGGTGCGCTGTTGCTCGAGTGCGGTGCGCAAGTTGTGCCTGCCGCACCGCCGAGCTTGACGAAGAAGAAGGGGCCGCAGCCGGCACCACCGGTTGGTTCGCCTGCGCGTCTGCGCCGCCATTCCCGTCATCACCCGGAGCTTTGTCCTCTTGCCTGTCCGTGAGCTGGACCACGAAGCACTACCGGGTGGGATCGTAATCCTCCTCGCTGGAGTCCTCGGAGCAGGTGAGGCAGTAAGCCGCCGCGAGCTGGAACGAGCGGAAAGCGTTAGGGTCGCGGACCCCGGAGTATTCCTCGGCTTCCTCGGCCATGAAGTTGTCCATGAAGTACCTGATGTCGTCGGCGATCGAGCTCGCCGTCTCGGGGTAGGATTCGTTAGGAGACGATGCGATGAGGTTGCGGATCGACAGGAGGTGATAACCCGGCAGATCCTCATACTCGGCGAAGTTGGTGCTGGACGAAGAGGCGTAGGAGGCAGCGTAGGAGGTGATGACCCGATGGGGAAGGGCGACGCCGCAGTCACGCCCCCCTGGGAGGCACTAGGGCTACAGTCGATGATGGTGCTGGCGTAGCTGGCGCCGAAGCACGTGATGACAAAGCGGTGGCCCCGTCGACCGCGACACTGAGCCGGGACATGGCAACCTCAACCCACGTGGGGGAGCTGAGGCGTGCCGCTCGGCGCCGCTCCACGCGCGCTTGTCGCGAGTGCTGGCCCGAGCGCCTGTTGCGCCGGGCCGGTGAAGTCGGAATGTCAGGGTTGCGTCTGGGCGCGAGGAGCTCCATGAGGTAACTGTTGCCGGTTGCACTGAACTCAAGGCTCCCGAACCAGATCACGTATCCTGCTGGGAGCGGATCCGAGACGCCCATGGGGAATGGGTTGGATCTGCTCGCCATCCCTGGAGATCAAATAGGAACAAAAGAGAAAATGTCACACAGCTTCCCCTACCTAGAGCGCCAATTGTCGGTGCCCTGACCCAGCGGTCCAGACCCAACTAGTAATGTTGCTGCGTGTTTCCTCGTCCCAGATATTGATGCAAGAGGCAACACAGTAAGCACGGGTTTATCCTGGTTCCGGCCGCGGGGCCGTACGTCCAGCAAAGGGGTGTGCGAGGGCACTGTATTATCCTGCACCGGAGGTGCCTGTAGTAGGGGGTACAGGCGAGGCGAGAGAGGGAGGGAAGCTCCCAAGTCTCTGCTAGAGAAAGAGTTGATTGAGGTGTGTGCCAATATCGGAGGCTCAGTGGTGCTGAGTGTTACGTACTATCGAATAGATCTGACCGCCACCCCTTAAAGGAAGCCCGCCTCCTCCTTTTATAGACGTAAGGAGGGACGGTGTACATGCGCAGGGGATCGTGGAAGTCGTCGTCTTTCCCCCGAATCGCGGGGGTGCAGTGGTCGAGCACTGTGGGAAGTACACTGTGGGGCATGGCGTCGGGCGTGGCAGTTGTCCTGGGTGTCGTCCTCGGCCTTGCGGAGATAGCGCCGGCATCCTGACAGCCCCAGCAGGCGGCGTGGTCGTCGCTGTAGGGTGTACCGTCTTCCAGATGTGGCGTGGCGGCGTTCCGTGGGACCTGCAGGCCAGGGTCTTGCATGTATATGTGCGCCAGCGATAGTGGGGCACGTGGCGGTCCCGGGTCCCCCCTGGGTGGAGTGCTAGCGCGTGCGCTAAGGGTGGTCCGGGAGTCACGTGGAGGTCCCGGACCCCTCGAGGGGGGAGGTTCGGGCCTCCGGCTGCTAGTGCTGAGCATCCTTCCTTGGGGGACACGTGGCGATGCCGGATCCCTTCCCGAGCAGGGGACGGGTCCGAGGTCGTAGGTGTGGTGATGGGGAGTCCGGACAGCAGGAGTTGGAAGAATAGTGACGGGAGCTGTGCCGAGCACGTCTCGTACCGCTTCGCAGATTTCCACAGTGTTGCCACAGCGTCCGGGATGGCGGTGCAGTGACCGGAGTTGGCGGACGGGACTCCAGTCACAGCCACTGTGGGGAATGGCGGCCTGACGCCGTCTATCCAGGGCGCTGTGGAGGAGTGGTTGGCATTTAATGCCTCCGTACGACGGGCAGGTGAGCGGAAGGGCCGTTTGTCCTTTTCGTCGAGGGGTGGCCTCGAGCAAAACGGAGATGATTCGCCCCACTCGAGGGTAGGTTCGCTACCCTCGAGCGAGGCAGAGACGATTCGCCTCCCTGAGGGTAGGCCCGCTACCCTCGAGCGAGGCAGAGACGCGGGGCGCAGTCGAGTGTCTCGATGGGAGCCCTCGAGCGAGACGGAGATCACCCCGCGGGTCCGAGGAGGGTGCGGATGGGCCGCATGCTGGGCTTCTTTGAGTCCTTTCCTTTCTTCCAGATTGGAAGGAGGCCGTAGGCCTTCATGGGCTCAGTTGCCTAATATGTGTTTGCGTTTTTAGGGTGATTTTAGTACCCCGATTAGGGTGCCCCTAATCGTGGTCCCCGACAAGTGTTTTTAGAGTAAAATGCACTGGGGGTCCTTAAACTAGTTGACCTGTTGTGTTTAGGTTCATGAACTTCGAAAATACATTTTTAGGTCCACGATCTATTCAAGTGTGTCACTTGAGGTCCAAAATGCCTTTGACTGGTTACGTGGACAGCCACGTCTGATCCTACGTGGCCGTTGGCCACCACGCGTGCTCCGCTGGCACAGCAGCTCGACGCCATGGCCCTACGCACAGCAGGTCGCCGTCGCTACTCGGCGCAACGCCACGGCCACGCGCGAGAGAGAGGGAAAAGAGGGAGGAAGCTGCCGCCCGACGAGGAGTCCGCGCCGCCAGAGCTCTGGGAGCCGCTCGGGTCCGCGCCGAGCCGCGCGCTGCCCACGCCGGGGCTGGAGCTCGCCTACCGCCCTGACGATGCGTGGCAGCTATCGTGGCGCAGTGCGGTGGCGGCCTCGCCGTTCCTGGCGATGGCGAGGTCTGGCGTGGTGCGCATGACATCGCGGCAACGAGGCAAAGCCCAATCTAGCATTTTTGTGGCAGCGGCGTGAAGCAGAGCGAGCTGGCCGCACACATGGCGGCGCGGCAGCGAGCGTGTCGACAATGAGCTGCGTTCCGGCGAGCCTACGGCCGGAGCGGCGCCTTTAGCTATAGGAAGAGCACCGGCATGGCAAGGCGAATACGGTGCGTGCAAAAAGGGAGAGGAAGGAGGTCAGAGATATGCCGATGGCGGTGAGGCGTGGGGTTGCCAGAGCTCAGCCAGCGGCGGTGATGGCGAAATCGCTGATTAGGCACTCACCTGGGCTCGGCTTCGGCTTCCGGTGGCGCACAGAGATGGAGCGGGTGGTGGCGAAGCTCGATGGCAAGGAGAGGGAGAAAATTGCCGCGGCGGAGGAGGTTATCGCGGTGGCGCGGCAGGAAGCAGCGATGAGGGAGCAGGGGATGGCGGCGTGGCCTCGTGGCGCGCGTGGTCAGAGGAGGGCGCGCCAGAGAAGGGATGAGGACGGAGGCCAGCGCAGCTCGCCGTCATCGCCGCGGAGCTTGAGGGGCGCGGAGCCGAGGAGAGCTCGGCCGGGCCCCTGCTCCTCCGATACGTCGCCGTCGGGGAGGGAGAAGGCGCGGGGAGGGATGGGCCAGCGCAGTCGGGGTGGGGCCCTGCTCGTCCACCTCCGCAAGGCCCGCCGTCGGGGGCCCCTGCTCCTCTACGACCACCTGTGCTTTCCCGGCGCCGCTCCAACGGTGGCCACCTGTGCTGGGGCGAACTCAGCCATGGCGCAGGCCGCCCGGAACTCGAGCCCTCGCCGGCGCGCGGAGGAGAAGGAGCAGCGGAGCTCAAGCCCTCCACCGTCGTCGCGCGCTCCGCTGGCCGCCCCTGCTCCCCACGCCTTCTCCCTCCCCCAATAGCGGTGTATCAGAGGAGCAGGGGCTCCGGCCGAGCTCTCCTCGGCTCCGCGCCCCTCAACCTCCGCGGCGGCGACGGCGAGCTACGCCGGCCTCCGTCCTCCCCCCTTCTCCTGCGCTCGGCCGGTGAGGCTCGCCATACCCCCACACCGGTGCCCGTTCGCCCTCCTCCTCGCCGGCCTCCGTCGGGCTGCCTCCTCACCGCCGTTCTGCGCCCTGTGCCCGACCGGTGAGGCTCACCGCACCACCGCACGATTCATGCACGCGCCATCCCAGCCCTGCTCGCCTCCCTTGCCGCCTCGCCGCTCGGCGCCGGCCGAGCTGCGCCGTGCATGCCGTGCGCGGCCTTGGCACGCGCTGACCACGTAGGATCATACGTGGCTGTCCACGTAACCAGTCAACGCCGGTCAAAGACATTTTGGACCTCAAGTGACACACTTGAATAGATCGTGGACCTAAAAATGTATTTTCGAAGTTCATGGATCTAAACAAAACAGGTCAACTAGTTTAAGGACCCCAGTGCATTTTACTCGTGTTTTTATATTGCATGATAAAAGAGATGATGACAGTGTCCATGTAGTGGTCTCAGTGGATAGTGAAGCACGTTTAGAGGACTTGTATGCGTTGCAAGCATCTGCGGAAGCCGGGTAGTAAAAGGCTAATAAAGGAAAACGACAAAAAAAGACTAAAGAACGAAGTTCGGAGCAGTAAAGTGGGAGGGCTGTCGGATCGATCGCGAGGAACCGTCCTGGCGCTCACTCGCTAATTAGAAACACCTCGCCGCCGGTTGTTCGGAATAGAAAGTCTCAAATTCAGGATCTTCCTCTGCACGAACCGAATGAGGAAGCAACTGAGTTTTCAATTTCACATGCCATGCACGAGTGCATGACTCTTTACACGGCTGTGCCACGGCCCACGGTTACCAGCAGTGTGTAGCCGGCCCAACCGAACAACCCGCAGGTTCAACGTTCAACTCGCCTGCCGCCACACACACAGACACCCCGTGCACCACCACCGCGGCGCTCCCTGTCGCGCTCACCACCAAAGCATCCGGTCTGCCGCGGCCTCGCGCGGCCTACCGCCGCCGTGGGTGGCTCGCTCGTACGCCTCGCGGCACCGGCGCTCGCATCCGGGCTTGGGCGGGCCGGCGCGGCACTCGTGCAGGCACCGGTCGCGCTCCCGCTCGGGCCCCTCCCGCTCCTCCTGCTGCTGGCGCTTGGCGCGGCAGTACTCGTCGCACTGCCGCAGGCAGTACCGCCGCTCGGCCTTGCCGTACTGGCGCTGCCCCGCGCACTGCTGCCTGCACGCCGTCACCTCGGGGTCCACGCCCTCCTCCCGCTTCTCGCCCGCGGAAGGGCGGCGGCGACGAGGAGGACACTACTAAAAAAAGTTGATTCGTCCCGGTTGGGAAATCCCTGTTGTCCCGGTTTTTCAACCAAAAATGCCAATCCGGGACAAAAGAGGGTGCTTTTTTGTCCCGGGTCTGACAACCGGGATAAAAGAGGACCTTTTGTCCCGGTTGTTAACACCAACCGGGACAATAGGTGCTGCCAGTGCCCACGTGGCTGGCGCATCATTTTGTCCCGGTTGGTGTTACCAACCGGGACAAAAGGTCTCTTTTTTTCTTCATGTTTTCCTTTTCTCAATTCTTTTTCTATTTCAATTATACTTTTGCATTTCAATTAAATTTATGTATTGGAATTCAGTGTGTATGATCTCCACTAATATATGCATATATATATAGTTACTTATATAATATTTGTCCTAGATAGTTTTCATATATAAATTAATTCACTTATATATATATATATATACACACATATCTATACATGTGAATTCCTTTACATATGAAAATGTCTAGGACCAATATTATATAAATATATATATATACACATATATATTATTGGAGTTCTTATATATATAATACATACATACTCCATCATATTTGCATAGGTATATTCGTTCTTAATTACATAGGTATATTCGTTCTTAATTACATAGGTATATTCGTTCTTAATTACATAGTAGAATTCGCCTTTTGGAAATTTAATACATACATACTCATAAATAGAAATTTAATACATAGACATACATATATATTTACATAGGTATATTCGTTCTTAATTACATATATACGCGTATATTGTCATACTTGCTGTGATTGTCAATATTAGATATTCCATCATAGTAGAATTCACCTTTTGGATCGAGGACTTGCTCAACAATAAATTCGGAGAATTGTTCTTGAATCGCTATAATCTTTTTCTCCAGTATGAGTTTATTGCGCATCTCCTCGACCTATGGAAAAAAGGGATAATTAATTTCGACTACTTAAAATACGAGTTAAAATATTAACAAGTTTTTTTACTTACTTCCTCCTCCCAATCTGTCCAGCCCTTTGGATGACCTACCAGACCATGGATGTCCTCGTATACATAGTATGCGCACAATACAGTGCCTTGTTTCTGCCTCATATACTTTAAGAGAGAAGAAATTATCAGGTATTTACATGAATATATAATAAAACTAATGAATCGTGCAACGAATCATCCAAGTGCGTACCACAAAATATGTCTTGATCTTCAATTTCTTGTCAAATTTCGGGGGATACGGTGCGGTACAAGGATGTCACCAATCGGCCAGTCGCAGCACCAACATTTACGATTAATAGGCACAACACTTGGCACAGGCAGCATGCTCGTTGATATGCTCTCAGTACAACAACGGCCATGCTGACTGCGTCAAATGCTGTCTTCTTATCAATCGGAAGTGCTGGTGATGCGACCAACCGATTCGCGACGTGCTTATAGCGCATCGTGTATTCCCGAAAGGTAGTGCCATCACCGTTGGATGGAGATTAACGACGTCTACTTGTTTCGAAATAAAGATTTTTTAGCTTCTAGATGGTTTCAATGTGAGACTGAATAAATACATCACTAGAGTGTCAATATAATCCATTCATAATACAAAAAATTCTAATATACTCATTTCATTAATTCATTCATGAATACAAAAATCAATTATCCACAATATGGTCATATATATACAAGTACATCACATGAAGTGTCTACACTCATTCTAAAAATTTCTACTATCCACATACTCATCTAAATCTAAAAGAAAATCACACCTACATATGCAATCTAGCTAAATGTCCAAGAAATGAGCTAGCTACATATTTTCTCTATTTCTAAAGCATGAAATGAGCTATACAAGCCAAGGAAGAAGAGAAAAACAAGCCACAAACCTTTAGCGCCGATGGATGGACGGGGAATCAAAGATCTTTACAAATGTGGTGAAGAAATGAGCAAGAACTCTCTCCCGAGCCAAGAACAGCAAGAAACAAGTGAGCTGAATGCTCGGGCGGGGGAGAGGGAAGGAGATAAGGGGGCCAAGGTTTTTTTGTCCCGGTTGAAGACACCAACCGGGACAAAAGGGTTGGTGGTTCCAACCGGGACAAAAGGCCCCTGTCCCCCGCTAGCCCGGCTAGCCGTTGGACCCGAGACAAAAACCACCTATTGTCCCAGGCTCAAAGGCTACCGGGACAAATGCCCTGAAACAAATGTCTATTCTGTAGTGGGAGGAGCAAGGCCAGCGGCATGTTCGCACGGGGACGACGAGCGGACGAGGGGTCTGAGTCTCTCAGATGAGCACGGCTGCAGATGAATCCAGGCGATGCACCGACTGTTGCCACTTATTATATACCTGTACAAATGTGCAATGTTTGCAGCTGCGAGCGAGTGGTGAGGTCAAGCGAGGAAGAACTTGGCCGCGGCATCGATCTGCGTGGCACGCGCGTGTCCCCGCGCCGCTTGGTACGTGTAGACGTGGCAGACGAGGGGAGTGTGCCGTGGCATCCATCCAGCATGATCCTCTCTCTCCCGGCCCTTGTTGTACTGACAGTGGCTGATGAATTACTGGTAGACCCTTTGCTTATTCGGTGGTGGGAACTTCAGTCCGGGAACTAGACTCTTTTCTTCTGAATTTTGCAGGTTGCGTGAGATCCCCACTGTACGGGGATTACTGGCCCCTCCTAGAATCCTGTCGATTGCTCTGCACGCATCATTTGGTCTGCCGGCCCTTGTTGTACGTGGTGCCGTGGTGGTACCGGCAGGTCAGGCCGGTGCGAGCGAGCTTTTTCACATCAGGACCAATGGTCCATGGCCATCTCGGAATGGAAACATGTGGGAGTCACATACTCATCTAGGAGTCTAGCTATGTGCATGAAAAGGAGGGTACGGTTCAGTGCTCTAATGTAATCATTCGATCGCCGTGCACCGGAAGTCGATCTCAACGTTGTAGATGATCCCATGGGGTCGGCACCGTGCGTGTGCGAGCCGGCCGCACCGGGGCGATGGCTAGGTCTTCCTGTGCGCGGCGAGACAGCGCCCTCGCCCTCACGTGGAGGCGACAGTGCGCGCCTCAGGCACGCGCTGGTCGGGTGGCCAGTGCCAACCGAGCTGTCGGACGCGCCAAGCTCCACGGCGCGGCCACCGCGTGCCTGCCCCGGCCCGTGACCCCGCCCGCCGCGCGCGCGCACATGGCCTGCGCGGCCCCGGGCGAGAGAAACTGGGCCCGTACGTCTCCGTCGACAGTCTCGCGTCTCCACCGCGTGCAAGCGCCGCGCGGGGCGCTGTCCCCAGGTGCCCGCCGCGCCCCCGTGACCGCGGCGCCGCGCGACGTCCCGGAAGACAAGCGGGCGCGCCGCGGGTTCAGGGTCAGGCGCCGCCGGCTCGTCGCCTTGAGCAAAGCCCAACGCGGGCGCGCGTTCGTGCACGCGCAGGGCTGGAAAAAACGTTGAGTCGAATGGTTCCAACTCCAACATTCACTTTGCTCGCGTGGCGCCTTGGGCCTCCCTGCTGCATGATGCTGCTCTCTCCGGCGAGAAGGACCCGGTGTCGCTCTCCCCCCGGGCCCTGGGTCCAGCCACCGGGTGCGGTGCGCGCTATTCGACGAGCAAGGAGGCCTGCGGGCATGGCGCATAGTGGCCGAGATCTACGGCGGCACAGCCAGTGATGGCGATGGCTGGGATCTTGACCGGCAACGTCCAAGCCGGGGTACTGGCGATGCCACCCCGGCCGGGGATAAGAAAATCCTTTCTAGGAGAGGAAAGCAAAGGAAACCAGGGGAGACAACTGAACTGAATGCGCATGTTGCATGGCCATTGAACTTGCACGGTAAGTAAGAGTGAGCAACGGACCTCAGAGGTCAGAGGTGTTTGTATTAAGACGTGGATCCTTGAGCAATGCTCTCGTCCATGCATTCATTCTATTCGAGTCTCATGATACAAGCCTTCAGCAAAATTCATTTAAGAAGAAAACGAGGCCTTCAGCAAAAGAACCACAGCACAGACTCTTATCTGGATATAATGCACAAGTTGCTAGCCTGCCCAGTGCCCAGCAAAGAAATAACATACGACACAGGTGACAGGAGTAAAATTACCAGTTCGAAATTCCAGCAGTTAAACCTGAGAACGCTAGTTATTAGGACTTTGGGACCAACATGTCAAGTTTATGAAACCCTGGTCAAAAGTTTTTCAGGTATAAAAAAAACATAAACGATCTGTTATTGCTTCAACGAAAAAAAAAGTTGCTTCATAGACCATTGTTTATGTGCTGAAAACATGGAGGAAGAAATACAATCAGAAATGGAGGCGTGAACCCAAGTTTTACGGCATTTTCCAATCAACTACAGGCTTCTGCTGCTATTCGTACCTTCATCACAGCTACGGCCATGTGACCAGCAGCCTTCGACGCAGATCATAGGCCTTCACCAGCTAGTGCACTGCACAAGATACAATGTGCCTGGGCAAATCCCGAAATTTCAATCATCAATCGGAGCTAAGCAATACAATCCAGAGGAAAAGACAAGCTGTCCAATTTTTCCATACAAGTAGCAACCTAGTCCTGAGAGCTGAGGCCCCAATTGTTCCCCTGCTGTTATCGATTGTCTCCCTCTCCCTCCTTGTTATTGCTTTCCGGCTCTATTTCTACACTAATGCTGGCTCACACACCTTGCTTTCATGAGCACTGAAGATGGACATTGAATCAGTGAGGTGCGCTTGCTGTGGCCTGAAAGAGGACTGCACCCAGGAATACATAGATAATGTCAAGGGCAACTTTGGAGGGAAATGGCTCTGTGGCTTATGCTCAGAGGCTGTAAGGGATGGACTCAGTAAAGACAGCAGCAACCAGGATGGAATTGAAGAGGCTATCAAGGCTCATATGGAATTCTGCAGGATTCCGCTGTCAAGCCCAGCGGTCCGGGTAGCTGATGGCATGAAGGAGATGCTCAGGAGGAGGTCAGGGGGCAAGATGAGACCAGCAACACTGTCAAAGGCACGCCCAGTGTAGCAAGGTATGTAAGAACTAAGAAGCTTCACCTTAAGCCTGTCGATGAAGATGTTTTTAGTCGCCTTAAGGTGAGTGCATTGATGTGAGAGTCTCTCAATCTACTAAATGTTATCTTCCTATAAGTTTTTTTATATTACGAGGTAGCATGTGAAATGTAAATACGAGCAATCTTATTAATCTGAGGTTTCAAGATTAGTGCATGAATCAAGTGGCATCCACAGGAATGACACTTTTTTTAGACAACATTTGTAGATATTTCATTCTTTCTGTTTTCACTTGCTTCTTCCTTCCCATATTTCTTTGTTTTCAAGTCTAGAAAATTCATTTGGTGGCTTGTTTATTTTACTCAATTGATTATGATAATTTGTATTCAGAACTCAATTCTTACTTTCAGTTCTCATGGCATGGAGAGTGAACAGTTGTTTACTCAGTTAATTATAAGCTTTTTTTTACTTAAAGGAAGTCAACACGAGGATTGAGGAGGCCTGGATAATTTTTTTCTCGAACATGCAATAGAGCTACGTATCATTATATTTCAGAAGAAGAAAAGGGGGTAAGAACCCTTACAACACCCATACACACCCCAGTAAGTCAACAAACTAATAAGCACCTATGCCATAAAAAAGGAGGCCTGGATAATGAAAGATGTGCATCACATGGTAAAGATATAGTAGCACCAAGGTATATAGGGAAATGTTCAAATTGAGGGCAGAAGTGTTCTTTGTCGGATATGTAAATTTGGTACTATAAGGCAGTGTTCAAATGAATGAAAATCCAGTCAGAATAGTATGCAAGATAATACTTAAATTAGCACTGCTTATAATAATAAGAATAAACATACTCAAACTTGCCTCAAGCAAGAAGCAACCTCATGATCTGCTTGCACTGACATCCTTAACTATCACTAGAACAGCTCTTCTCCTGCAACCAATTTTTGTTGTTATTAGCATTTGCATGATCAAAAAAGCCATGGACTAAGAAAAGGTAATAAATGGATAGCTATCCCATTTTTTAAAGTGTAAGGCTAAGGGCTAATGAATCGCCATGTTTCGAATATTTCAAGGTTTCCATGCTATCAACTATTCAACTGTATTGAGAATTATGAATAGGTGAACACTGTAATAGTAATACACACCATTCAAAAAGAAGATCAAACAGAAACTAATTTGATGAGATCAAATAAGTTTTTTAGTCTACAAAAAACGAACAACTATATTTTTTATTTGTGGTGTGTACTTTCATATGATATTAGAATCTCAAGATATTCAGTGAACTTACTGAGTTCATCTAATGATATGTTAGCAGCACTGTCCCCTGATTTAACCAGACAAATCTTGCCTGCGCAAAGAATAGTTATCCAAACATAAGGCTTTGGCACAATAGAAAGGCACAGAAATAGAGAGATAGGTGGGCACTACCATACAAACAAATCATATTTAAATGGGAATCAGAGCCTAAAGATTATTAGCACATAAAAACAGTTCTTACTGCCGTTGAGTTAACTATAAAAAATAATTATACAGAATGCATTTTCACTAAGAAAATGTTACTAGGAAAAAGCTGAATGTTGAATCAGCATACCATCGCGCCGTACGCATATCTCAGGTATGTTTCTGACTTGATCATTAATGCTGTCATTGTAGACCCTGGTTTCAATATCACCCTCAACATAGACTGCAGAACTGACATAAGGCGAAAAAGCAAATATAACGACATCCATGGCGAAAAGGACAAATATGGATGTATCAGAGAGGAAAAGAGAACTTTTTTTTATCCAAACCACATACTTCTTCACCAGCTTCTGAACAGCATAAGCACCTAGGTGGTCATTATGAACAGCTATTCGATGCCACTGAGCTGGCTTTGGTAAATCCTCAGGCCCAATTACCCTCTGGTCAAACATGCCACCAGTTCCAACGGTAAAAACAGTTACTGTACGCCCATTCCTTAAAATTTTTTGCACAGGCACTTGTCCAACTTTGCCGCAGATAATAGCCTAGCAAGAGCAGAACATAAATATACATGTAAAATTAGGCTCCTCAAAACCAAAACGAAAGGAATAACTTTTTTCTCGAACATGAAAGGAATCACTTCATATAAATATTATAGTATTTCCATTTTATTTATGTTCAATACCCTGTGTACACCGCGGAATCCCCAACCCTTTTTGGGATCTACGCTCTGGGGCTGTAACTCTCTCTTTGAATCGGTATAATCATTGTCAAAGTCCATATCACCCTTCTCATCAAGGTCAGAAAAAGAGACAGTAGAACTCCAAGCTTGAGATCGTCTGCAGAAAACTGCAGAGAGAAAGGTTTCATATAGCTTGCACCTCAGTGCAACTGTATATATCTTTGAGTGATTGATCAGTGACCACAGTTACATATGTGGTGTAATCTGAAAATACTGATGAAACAAATACTACCGGCTGAAATCTTTTGCTGTTCTAAGACCCTCCTCAAGCCTTTCAGCAATCTAGTGCTGGCATTACTCATGGTGAATCTACATGAATAGAGAAAAGGAGGTTAGAAGACATAACCACAAATGCAATATTGGGATTTTCTTGCTTCCCTCCTTGAACATAAAGAAAGCACTAGAGCAACTTTGTTCAAATTCTCACATCAGCATGCTATTCTTCAAAGCTTTTTATGACCTAATGTTAACAGTAAAAAAGAACATGACAAAATGATACATTAAGATACCAACTGATCATCTGAACACCATGACTTTAATGATGAGAAGTTGGTGCACAGAAGCTAAAAGAAGAAGCTTTAGAACAACTAGATGCATCAGAGGAACACCTTATATATGAATAGTTGAATATTGTGTAAAAACTATAGACAGCAGAAGACAAAATGGTAAATGTGGAGTTCAATCTTCCTGCTTCGATAAACCTGGTGCAGGTCATTTATATCCTTAAAGTGATTAAGTGACACATATTTCCATTGAACACTTATTTTTTATCAAAGCATGGACTAATTCTAGGAGTCATATAACTAATAATGGGACAATACATACAATGGCTGACAATTTGAATCAACAATTATGGAGGTAAGACCTGATTGCAAAGTGCTTTGTTGCAAGCTTAACAGTTTCTACTCCGGTTGAACAATGTACCTAACACACTATTGACATCCACTTAGTTCATCCACCTTTCCGGAGGCAATCCTTCTAATATAAGCTAACACAAATTACACAGATTAAATCTCACTGCAGTATCCCTCCAAAAGAAACGGCATGGGCATGTCATCAGACTAGAATCCTGCATTCATTTCCACAGGTTCTCTATCTCTCTTTTCTGTAATCATCCAGAATCCATGCCCAGTTGTACATTTACATCAAGGCAACCTGGTCACTCAAAACGAAACGACTAGAGCCTTATGATGGGATCATGAAAAATAGTCACAACCACATTATCAAAAGCGCATAGACAGCATGCTGGGACTATCATTTACACGGAGGGAACATGCCAACGATCAGATTTCAAGGATAGGCCATTGAGGCATATGAACGAACGCATCTCATGCATGGTGCATATATCAGCTGCCTGCTGTGTCGTGAGCAGGGGCGGAGCCAGCATAGGACATGGGTGTACGTTTGCAAACAAAATCGAAGTTAGTAGATAATATATTGTAACTGGATTCAGATCCGAGTACAAATAATTTTGTCAGGGTTTGGGCCTTTGGGGTGCTCCATCTCGCACAGCAGAAGGAAAGAGAAGGGGCGGGCATACCTGGTGGATGCTCGTCGCCGGCACAGGGCTGGGCAAAGAAGTGACAAATGTCGCCGCCGCTCGCCCGGTCGTCGCCGCCAGGGAAAGAAGAGCAAGAGAAGAGAGTCCGACAGAAGGGAAAGGGTTTAAGAAACGGAGATAACCTGAGGCCCTGAGCGGAGTGTGCTGAGTATATGAGCCGAGCTCGAGCGAGGCTGCCACCTCAAGTTGGAGCATCCCGAGCCCCCCGAGCCGAGGTCGATCCGAGCCTGATATGTTTAATTTTTGGAGAACACAACAGAGCGGCTCCACAACAGTCAACAGCAGCATTAACGAGATTTGGAGATGCACACATATAAGAGACCGATTTAATTTGATGAATGAAAAGAGAAGCTGAAAAAATAGTATATCCGAACATTTAGCCTTATTATTTAGCTTTTTTAGTTTGTATATGACACAGCATCTCGCTAGCTAAGAAAAGATTCTAGCCTCCTGCTATATTATTTTAGCTAGTGTATGCATATCAAATCCTTTTTAGCTAGTGTATGCATATCAAATCCTCATTCGTTGTGTTCGCTGGACTATGGTTGATGGCTGGTGCTGATTTGTTATGAGAGAACAATACTACCGACTGGCTGATAGCTGGTGCTGATTTAGTATGAGAAAACAGTACTGCTAGCTGTTTTGGCTGACAAGCCAAACGAACAGAGCGGCGGCGACATTGTGACACCCCAGAGGCACATTCATCCAGCAATTCTTTTCAAAAAAACATTCATCCAGCAATTCACACCCATACATGTGGTTTCAGTTCTTTTCTCTTTTCTGTAAACAATGTGTATCCAGCTTATACATATCCTTGCAAACAATGCCTCTCAAAGGATGCAAAGGAAACTGAATCATCTCATGTTTACAAACATGTAGCCTGAGCTACCAACAAGAGCTAATGTTTTCGCATGTCAGACCAACAGGTCGTCAGTATCTCTCACTCATAAAACTACAGATAAATGGACTTGCATCTTCAAGCAGCATCAGTATCGCCTGTGGACTTCTTGTATTCAGGCTTGAGCTCATGCGTCCCCTGGTTCGGTCCTCGTTTGTTGTACACGCAGAGATCATTCAGTATCTCCTTCAGGAATTGCTGCGCAAAGTTGAGGATAAACGGTAACTGCTTGAGCTCTCAGAGGACAACAAACGAAAAATCCATAATTGAAATATGTTTATCATGGCATATGCATTTCCTTACTAAAATACAAAAGAGCCCAGAAAAATACCTCCGGCTGGTCAGTTTCTTGCACTAGTGCCTTTAATGCCCAATTAGGCTGCCTTTCAAAAAGCTTGAATATAATATTTTCCATTTCCGTGCGATCCCTACGAGTTCTTTTGACATCAGATGGTTTGGCTGGTGTTTGCTTCTTCTTCTCCTGACAAGCAAAAAATGAGCAGGTCATTAGAAGCTATAGTTGATATTTAATAGTCCAAGATAAAGAGACTGATGACATGATTGAGATTGAGAATGTGACGGAAGATCAAAATGAAGCTTAAATTCAACAATACAAACTATTTCCCAAGCAACGACCATATAGGTAACATAAAAATATTGATCTCCCTCATTAAGGACAACAGCAAAATGTATAATTTCTAAGCTGTTAAAGTGCAATATGAAATTACCCTTGAACCAGAAGGTATTAAACCAACCATGCCAGGCATTGGTCTCATGCTCATGCCGTGGTCATTGTCAAGTACCTACAAGGTATCGACATAAGGGTAAACCACAATACTTCAGAAAATTGCATAATAATGAAGTACAACCATCAAACCACTCCACCTGCACTTGTCTAGATTTAACCATGTATTTCTGTGTTCTTTCACGGCATAACTTTCCATAGTTCACCAAATTATCACTGTGAGGTTCCATGTCAAATTTATGCTCAACTTTTCCTTCACATGAAAGTTTCCCTGCAACAAATAGGGCGCTATTGGAAGAACCCAAAAATCATTCAAGAATCAAAAAAACCAGAATGGCTGGAAATTTGTAACTTCCCAAACTGGCTACAAGCAGTAAACCTGCATGTGAACAGTTACTAGTAACACCCACCTGATGCCAGCTGATTATTCAGTTAGCTCAGATAAGTTTAACTGTTTAAGTGAAATAACATATGACCTCATTTTCCTATTTCTTTCTATAACTTTCTTAGCAGATAAGTAAACATCCACAGATTGTATGAAATTTTCTTAGCATCTGCGTGAATTCCCTGTAGCATACAATAGCAACCTACTGTGAACCAAACAATCTAGATATATTGTAAAACATAATAACGGCTTAGCCACATTTTTGTCAGACAAATGCTAATTGTGCATCTGCATTAATGCATAACTATATGAATTTACCTCAGATGACCAAATCACTATAATGCAAAGGTAATAAAAAGGGGAGAGGTAGGGATGCAAGTTGTATATATTTTGGGTCATTGGGTCGACCCAAAATGTTGATAAAAATGAACTAGAATGGCATTCTGTGTAAATGATTTGGGAGGAGAAATGAACTAGAGTGGCATGACATCGTAATTAACTAGCTACCCCAAAAAACACTATCAGGTACCCACTTGCATCCTTAGGTAGAGGTTTAATGAATTTCTATCCCACAAGAATATTTCAAAAATGTAGCCATAGCATTCTTGAAGAAAATGTGCAATACTAAACATATGGCGTACACATAAATAGTTTGGCATACTTGACTGTTTCCACAAGATTACAATTGTACATGTACCAAAACAACATCACTATCTAACTAGAATCATATAGGCACAGCAAAGAGTTAATTGATATCTACATGCAAGAACAAAGGCAAATCATGTCTATCTGGACAGTAAACTTTGTCTTCAATCATCCACAGAGAGAGCAGAGTAAAGATGATGAGCTGTGAATTTGGATCCTACCTTGGTTAGATTCGGAGAAAACACACATGGGCACGAAATCTTGGAACATATTTAAAGAGTAGCTTTTAGGTGTATTGCCAGTGTTAGTTTGAGCCAACTCCATCTTGAACTGTGATTCCAATAGCATGATGTAAGACCAATAATAGGCACCAAAAGCAAGAGATGATGAATGAGAAACAAGCACAGAATGAGCAGAAATAACACAAAGGAACACCTGTTACGGCAACAGTTATTCAAATTAAACATCTAAGGATTTGTAATCACTATGCAATTTGCAACAAGACTGATGTACTGTTCATAGTGTTGTAAACCGCAGAGACTACACTATCAGCTGAAATGGGAACACTTGCTTTGCTTTAATATCAAATTAATTTGTGCCACCACCCATAACAGGCTACAGTCGTTTCCACCTCTTGGTCTTCCTGCCAAATATACCGTTCTCCTGGGTACTCAAAACCAATCCTGGAATCTAGAAGCAAATTGAAAGCTCCCCATTCCAGTGCTTAACCTATACACATTTCTCTCCAGCCCTAGAGGGTCCAACTCCAAGTATAAACACCTAAAGCATGTGACTCACTCAAGCAGGCACGCGATTTGTTCAAGTATGCGCTTTCAGTGTGGCGGCCAGTTAGCCAACCACAACAATTTCACGAATTCCCCATCAGTTTGTTGCTCGAGCATATTCTACAAGTCAAATTTGAAGCACAGGGGGCGGAGGGGACGACTGAGGGGGGCTTGCCTGGAGGGAAGGCTCCTCGTTGCTGAGCAGGTCGAGGGAGAGGACGACCTTGGCGACGACGGGGTTGGGGTTGGCGGCGTCGGAGGAGGACGAGGCGGAGGCGGAGGCGGAGGCTGCCTCCCAGGCGCGGGAGACGACCGGGGGGCACTTCATGAGCCACACGGAGCGGTCGGCCCGCGCCGTCTCCAGGTACTTGGCCTCCTCGCCCATGGGGTCGTCCCGCCGCCGCGGCGCGATCCCGATCCGCAAGGACCTCGCTGTTCCTCAGAGGTCGGGGCTGGGTGGCGGGACGAGCAGCGGCTCTAGGCTCGGGCTTGGCGCGCGACGGCCGCCGATCTGACGCTGCGGAGAACGGAGGGGGAAAGGGAGTGGCAAGTGGCTCGGACAGCGGAGTGGACGAGTAGGTCAACAACTCGGCGGGGCCTACATGTCAGTGGCAAGTGCGGAACCCGGTCGGTGACTGAAAGCTGGTGTCCGAGCGCCAAGGAACAGGTGCGAGTGAGACCATGCAGAACGGCGAGAAGCATGCGGCGGCCGCTGACATGTGGCCGGGGTGGAGCGCACACGGTTGGATACTCGGATTAGACTCCGGCGAGCCTTGCCTCCTTGGCACTTGGCAGCCGCTTTGATTTGTGAATGCGCGTGTTCACTCACCGGGCAGGCTTCCTGGCTCGGGCTCGGCGCTGCCAAGTCAGCGTCTTTGCAGCAGCAGCAATGCAGAGACCGCCCGGGAGGTGATGCTCTAGCAGTCTAGCGCGTGCTGCGGCGGAGGGCTCGGCAGCAAAGCAGAGCAGGTGTGCAGAAGCACGGCAGTTTGGCACGCAGCCGGCAGCCTCAGCTGTCCAGCTCCAGCTTGAAGCTGCACGAAGCATACTCCTACATCTGCACGCTTTTCCCGAACAAAAGAACTGCGTCAGCACATGCTTAAATGGTTCCTTCAACGTAGCCTAGTGATGAGTGATGATGAGGCTTTTATCTTCCCGTGATGGATGACCATGTTTAAGATCTTTGAGGAAGAATCTTAGGCCTTGTTTAGATGTACTCAAAATTTCAAAATTTTACAAGATTTCTCATCACATCATATTTTTGAACTCATACATGAAGTATTAAATATAGCTAAATAAAATAACTAATTATATAGTTTGACTATAATTTGCGAAATAAATCTTTTGAGTCTAATTAACCCATGATGGAACAATAATTACCAAATACAAATGAAAATGCTATAGTACTTTACATCTAAAACTTTTTACATCTAAACAAAATCTTAATTTGCTCTCGGGTTCTAAGGATCCTGAGATCTTTGGATCCAGATCTGACAAGTCCAGACAGGAGACAGGTCGAAATAGGGCTATTCTCCCCGCTACCAGCAATGCACCAACCGATCAGGCGATCACAGCTGCACATCCATCCAGAGTGTGGCTGGGAGGGTGCGAGCCTGCGACGATGTTCACATTGCTTGGTGCCGCCGCTTGCTTGGTGCGTGGCTTCCGATCATCGGCGCGGGCCCCGCGCCGTGTTTTAAAAAAGAGGCCTGCAGATGGCGCTCACCTGACACTGCACCCCAAAGGCGCGACAAAGGCGCTGCCGAAATCCAGGGTCTTATTCTGTAGCGTGCTAGTGAATGCTAGTGGATAGTAATATTTTGACTGTTAATTACGGTATCAAATAAAATCAGTTTATAAAACTAATTTCAGAACTCTGGCGCTAGTGACTTTGAAGAATCTAATGAGGCTCTTGACCACGCGATTAGAGGATGGTTACTGTAGTATCACTGTAGCAAATCATCGATTAATTACCGTCATTAGATTCGTCGCGAAAAATTACACCCATTCCTAAATTTTTTTTTTACAAATTGACTCCATTTAATATTTCATGCATAAAAGATTTTTTTGTAGAATAGAATAACGTGGTGGAACCAAACGAGGCCTAGAACTCCGGAGCCCAACAGTCCAACACCCGGACCCGGGACCCAGGAGGCCGGGACTGGAGGCCTGGGCGTCGGCTTCGTGGCCCGCTCTCCACCACGTGGACCAAGCGTTCGCCAACTGCCTGCAAAGAGGAAAGAGCTGATCAGCTGAGCTGCTGCGCCGATGCCTTTTCCCAGTTTGATCCATATCCATGAATCCATCTCGGCTTCAAACCCCGGCGCCGCCGGACCCCGAGGAAAGGGGACGAGGAGTACGTACTGGTGTTTTACTGTTACATACTCTACTCCTACCGTACATGGTTTGCCATGTCTGCACGGGCACGGCGGCTGCAGGTGCAGGGTGCATGCCAGCGTGCTTTGACAAGTCCATCACTGTACTTATTGGTTATTAATTAGCACGATGCTTGTCTCGCGGCAAAGCTCGAGCTTTACCCGAGCCCTACGATTCCAAACGATCATCACGTCAACACTGTCTCGTGCGCGTTATCGTCGCGTTAATGCGCATCCAAATCCAATCTGAATTCGTTGCTTTCCCTCTGCCGTTGTATTCCCTCAAGATGGGAATGGGCCGACCCGATTCTGGCCTTTGACCTGGCTCCATGGCCTCGAGGCCAATTCTAGAGGTCATGGGTCGACCCATTTCTCCTAAATGTTATGGTCTTAATGGCCCATTAGGTATTATGGGTCGATTCAAATATTTTTCTATAATCCTAAACCATAAATACTATCAACAATTTTAGAAAAGATAAGATTTAAGATTAAAATATATCTCAATAATATATTAAGATTGTTAGAAATGCATCAAATTAAATATGTTTACTAGCGATCCATGATTTTAATTTTATCCATTTTCATTTCCTACATGTGATATTTCTCACTATATTTTGAAATATATATAATCTAACAATTTATGACCCGTTGTATTTATTCAAAAAATAAAGAAAACTAATAAATAAAATAAAAAATCATTAATATGATAAGTGGATCGACCCATAATACTCATTGGGTCAATAGATTTCGGCCATATTATCCCATTTTCGAATTTAAGGTCGACCCTTATAACCCAATGACTCTATTTTTGTGGGTCGGGTCAACTACCCCATGGATCGACCCGACCCATTTCCATCCATAGTTTTCCCGCGTCCAAAGCTTGTGGCCTCGGCGACTGACGGCGCCCGGACGGCGAATCGAATCGAAATCGAATCCACTGGTGGGCTCCCGCGGCACCCGCCATTGGCCGGCGCGCTGGCGGAGGCGGAGAGCGTGTATAAACAGGGGAGAGCAGCCTCTCCCACCCCGCGAGGGCGACGCGAAAGCGAACGCCGAGATCTTTAGCGCTCCGCCAGGCCATTCCCCCTTCATAGGCAAACGAACTACTACTAGCCAGCGGGTCTCGTCTCGAGCCGCAGGTTGCGGAGGCCAAGTTGCAGGGAGGGCGGGGAAAGGATGGGGCAGCAGCAGCAGCAGGTGGTGATAGTCGGGGAGGAGCACTGCGGCGGGGAGGACCGGGAGCTGACGGTGCGGAAGACGACGCTCTTCACGCCGGGGGACGGGCTGGAGGCGTACGACCACCGGACGGGGGCGCTGGCGTTCCGCGTGGAGACCTACGGGCGCGGCGGGGCGTGCGGGGGCGGGGCCGCGGCGGGGGACCTCGCGCTGCTGGACGCCGAGGGGGAGCCCGTGCTCACGGTGCGCCGCCGCCGCCCCAGCCTGCACAACCGCTGGGACGGCTTCCTCGGGGACGGCGCCGCGGCGCGCGGGGGCGGCCACCAGAAGCCCCTCTTCTCCGCGCGCCGCTCCTCCATCCTCGGGGCCGGGACCGGCGCCGCCGCCGTCCTCGTCGACCTCCTCGCGCCCGGCGCCGCCGGGGAGTTCCACGTCGACGGGTCCTTCCCGCGCCGGTGCTGCCGCGTCGTGGCCTCCGCGAGGGCCTGGGGCGGCGCCGACGGCGGCGAGGCGGAGGAGGACGTCGTGGTGGCGGAGGTGCGGCGGAAGGTGGACGAGGACGCGCACGTGGTGATGGGGCGGGACGTGTTCGTGCTCTGGGTGCGCGCCGGCTTCGACGCCGCCTTCGCCATGGGGATCGTGCTCGTGCTCGACCGGATCACCGGGGACAAGGTTGACGGCGATCTAGGACAGGACCCCCTCGAGGCCACCTCGCCGGCGTAAAGCTTGCCTGGAGCTCCCGCTCGCGTGCTCCGCCTCTGCGTGATGCTTCGTCCTCGTCGTCGTCGAAGTTTGGATCTCTCGTCTCTGGCTTGTGAATCGAGCTTGTTGTACCTTTGAGCATGATGTGAATTATCCTTTGACGATTCGGTGCCCCATTTTTCTTACATTTTCTTGACCTTGGATCGCCTCGAAGAAATAGTCGCATCACGATTTCTGGTGGGTGATCCACCCCAGTTGCGGTTGCCTCCATCCAAGGGTTCGTTTCCGCGGTCAAAGAGTGGAAACCCTGCGTGTGGCAGTGAAGTGAAGCTGGCTCTTGCAAGTTTCAAGCCGAGAAAATGGACGGTCTTTTTACGTGGGTGGCAATGGACGGGCTGCACAAATGCTGTCGACGGCAGCATCGCATCCCTTTCCCCCTTTTCGCTGTGAACTGTGCAGATGAGACGAGACGATACGAGACAATTGACGCTCGAGAAAGCTGGAATTTTCTTTTCCTTTTGGGTACAAATAGCAACATCAACATATCCCGTCCAAAAGCGAAGCGATGCTTGTAACGATCCAAATATAATTATCATGTTAAGCATTGTATGATGAGCATCTTTGTTTAGCTTTGAGAAAAATTTGTGCTTGATTTGAATGCATTTGAATTTAATTTTGAATTGTTGATACCTTTGAAACTCATGCTTTGTGAAGCAACTTGCATTTTTATTATATGACTTATGTTGGGAGTTATTTTTATAAATTACTATTTTCAAAATCTAGAATTAAGGTGACTTTTCCCGGATTTTAGAAATCCATCTTGAAGCCAAACAGCTCAGCCGAAAAAACCAAAAATAGCATTCCAGGAAGAATTTTCATTTCAAATCTACAATAGTTTTTCTACCAATTCCAAGCAAAATGGGTTGCTCTTGATTTCTAGTATCAACACAAAAATTGGCGTGATTTTTGAAGGCTTGAAAGATCAGTTTTGAAGAATGGAGTAAAGAGAGAAGTTTATGTACAGAACCAACATGTTACTCACTTTCTTCTTCGGACTGTCTGCTTCTCCCTCGCGGACGGTGCGCGAGAACCACCTGTGTGTCGTCTCCACAGAGAAGTTGAGCCACGTATACCCGTATGTGTCCATGCCCCATCCGACTCCCACCTCAACCAGCGCCCTCTCCCCTTCCTGTAGTCTTTCTTTTCACACAGAAGTTCCTCCCTCCCTCTTGCCCTCTTCTCCACTAAGCCATGGAGGAAGAACCCACCTCTCCTCACTAAATCCACCACATTCTCGCCGGAGTTCGATGGAGGACCAGCGGAGAACGACGCCGACGAGCTTCTCCACCACCTCGACCATCTTTTCCTCGCCGGAGACCTAGGAGAAGGCCATCCCCAAGCTTCTTCTTCATCTTCCCCAAGAAAACAAGGATGAACTCGAGCCGATCTACACCGACGCCGCTCTACTCCAACAAGTGGCCCTTTACTCGTGCTCTACATGTCGCCGGTGAGCCCCCCTCGCTGTTCCCCTTCCTTCTTATGCCCTCATTCAAGGTCCCTATCCCATTCATGGCATCTCACCATTGATGACCTAGAGCTTCATAGACTCCATGCATGTCAAATCTAAATAGCCAAAATAAGTTCCCCATGTCCTGAGGAACTCATAGAAACAAACCGCACTCGAAATCGTTGTCGGAGCCTCCGTCGGCGACCTCGCCGGTGAGCCTCGGCTGACGAGCGGACGGTCCGCGACCTACGGCCAGACAGTCCACGAGTCATGACCCTCAACACCGAGCCTCTGCACAAAAACATGTCCCAAGAATTTTTTTACGGCGGACAGTCCTCCATTCACCCCCGGACGGTCCGCCGTTTACTTCCAACTTTCACACAGAACCGAGGTGTTTTTGGAAGTCATCCCGAGCTTGTACGGAGGACGGTGCGCCTAACGGGCCGAACGGTTCGTGGTACTGTAGCAATACCGTAGACAGCCTAGTTGGTTTGAGTACTTGAGCATGCATCATCTTGTATAATTCGTATAAAATTGAATATAACTCCGATTGATGTGAAACAATTTTGTTGATTTTGTCTTGATGTTCTATACCTGTTAAAAATATGTTTGCTCCCAAAATAATTATTTTATTTTCTAGTTTAATTAAATATGTGTTTACCTTATTAATTACATAATTAATTCTCTATTAGTCCGAAAATTATGAAACCAATTTTGCTAGCTTCCTTATGATGTGTACTATCCATTAGACATGTTGTTTTGCATGAATTATTTATAGATTGGTACAGTTTAATCTATGTTTGCTTAACACTAGTTAAATAGTATGATGCACAATAAATACATATGTACCTCTAAAATTGTAAATCCAGTTTTGTTTACTTTACTCAACCTTTATCTACTGTCTAAAATTAATAACACCTATGAAATAGTTATATACTCTTGTAATTTCTAATTTATTAATTAAGAGCTTGTTCCCTAGTTGAATGCATGGTTAATTAGTTTATGATGCTCTTTCTAAAATCATAAACCACTCTTGTTAATTACCTATGGCCATGATATGTTGTTGTAAATACTAGCTTTCATTAGATGTTTGTAGGAGGATACAAATTTGAATATGTTGTTCTAGGATTAATCTACTTGCAAAATGCCTAGTGAATCACTTGTGCTCATGTGAGCTATCAACCTTTCTCCGATAATTAAAAATAAATATGATATGCTTTTGTGGTTAGTAACCTCCATGAAATAACTTATAGTAATGATGTCACCTTAATTAAATAGAACATGATTTGCTAGTTTCTCTTCTATATAATGATGATCTTGCCTTAACTAAAACGTGTTGTTGCTAGAGTTACCCATTAATTCTTGAATTGTCTAAATTTAGCCATAACACTATTCTTAACTTGTATGAGTATATTCTAGACTCCTGCACTCCATGTTGATAACAATCATTAACTACTCCTATGGTTGATGCTTGACGTTGAGATGAGTTACTTACTGTTAATTTATATGATGACTAGTAATACCATAACTAGTTTTATAGTATCGTCATGTTACAACTTGTCTTGTAAAGTGTGTGTGTGCAAATGTGTGAGCAATTGTTTTGCATCTCCACCCTATGTAATGTTTGTGTGGCCTTATTTACCTCTTTGAATTACTTGCTTTATGACCTTGAATCATGTTAGCCTTTACATCTCATGAGTCATTGCATCTCATAAGCATATGCATTGACATCTTTCTAATTCATGCATTTTCTACTTTCTTAGAGGATGACGTTCCGGAGTGTCGCGGTTGCGGAGTACCAAGGCAGGCACCTATGTATCTCAAACCTTACTTTTGAATCTTAATTTGCTATTATAAAGTATTGCTTGTGCATGGGATTAACCCTATCTAGTCATGTGATTTGTGTAGAACCCACTCGGCATGTTTCCCTTATAGCTCTAGAACAACTTATACTAGGTAAAGTATGTATGCTTAGACTTCTCGAATTGATTTGCTTAGCCATGCTTAGATTACGGTAGAAGTCGAGAGATGGCAAGGTCACCATCACTCGCGAGCTATAGGGTGTTTGCTTAAATATACTTGAGTGGATGAGAAAGATTAAAACATGAGCAAGATATGAATGATGAATCGAGATTTGAGCAAGTGTGGTAGGGCCATGTTGGAAGTGGAATCCAAATGGTTTAGACTTGCTTGAGTTGGTTAAGGACGACGCGTCATCGCTTTGATACTTGAGCACTTTTCCGTACAAGCCACATGCTTTATAATGGGATGGTAAGCTCAGTACCATACGTGCACCCTTCACTGAGCGGATTCGGCGCGGTTTGTGATGGGGTGTAGTCTGCGGTTCCGTTGCACCTGTCCATCCCGGCCGTTCGTCTCAGCGTTGGGGATGGGTATGCGAACGGTTGACACGTGAATCATTGCTTACGGATCGACGGGTCGTATGGCCTATGGTCTCGTGTCGTGTGGGAAAAGTTGTACACCCCTGCAGGGTTTATAATCTATTGCAATAGCCGCGCTCTCGGACATTGAGCACGCTCTTGTACTTTGACTTTAACATATAGTTTCGTGAAGGGCTTATGGAAGATTGAGCTCATGATTACATGATCACTTTACTTATGCAATTGTATTAGTGCTTGATATAGAAATATTAGATGCTATGTCTTTTACTTATTCACTTGACAACTACGCTCGCATTTTTATATATTAATGTTAAAACTTGACTAGCCTTCTGCATCCACCAAATATACATTATGATGGATAAGTCCTGCAAGTACGAAATGTACTTACGGTGCTGCCGTTAAGTTGTTTTGCAGGTTCTCTCCTAAGGAATGACCGCCACGTTCATCCCGCCGGAGCCGGCAAAGTGGATGGACGGTGAAACTCGCTCAAAGCTTATGCAAGTGGTGTCTTATGGGCAAGGACATCATTATTGCTACTAAATATTCTCTAAATATCCGCTGTATTTAGGCTCTGAATCTAAGAAAAACATGGTAGGTTATCCACTTAGACCTATAATACATCTTAGTTGTAAAGAAACTCTTAAATTGCTGAAAACCCTCATGTATAGTTGCTTATGTTATAGTTAACTTCATGAGTTTTTATTTGATGATTAAGACTTGTAATCAAAAGTTTAAATTTTGCTCTCATATGTATCCTTGTGATGGTTGCTATGATGTGAACAAACGGTATGCGGGTTGATCCTGGGCGTTGCTCAAGGCGCATACCGGAGACTACCGGGATTATCTCGCTTAAGCTGAGATTGATCAATGGACGATAACCTAGTTTAATCGAGATAATTTGGGCGGTTCCTCACAATGCGAATCACTAATGCGTATCAGAGGCGAAGTCAGATTCCATCTGCAGCACGGCTGCACGGGTGACAGGTTTGTGAATAAAAATGGATGAACACTTCGTCCAAGGGAAGTAGGGAACGAACTGCCCTTCAATGCAAAATATATATATGACGGTGACGTCAACACAATACACAACTCCATAATATGCATAATGCATCCCCCCCCCCCTCAATAAATGAATGAATAAATAAATAATCCACGACAAGACAATTGGCCGCAAATATCTACTTGTAAGTAATGAAATGAAATGGAAGTACCTTTGGAGCAGTTCTACACATATCATCTTATCGGCGAACTTTTTGTCCATCTAACTAACAAAATTGACGACAAGCAATTAAGCTACATGCCTACATGGCTACATAAGTACAGATTTGTACATTTTGTAAACCTAATGAAATTATAATGTATTTAAAGTACCTTTGGAGCAGTTCAACACATATCTTATCGGCACAATTTGTTCAGCGACTGACCAGAAAAAAAAAAGAATGTAACAATAAATAATAAGGAGCATGCATCTCGTGCATCTCAACTATACAGCTTTTCAATGCCATGCCAGCATATAGAAACAAAGTGATTCTGCTGGCATGTCCGGAACACACAGTCAAGAAAGAAACTTGGGGAGCCCCTTCTATGTCAAGAATCAATTTGAATTGAAAGTCTATGTTAAGTGAGAGAGGTTTGTTTCTCATAACCTACGAGCCACCACTACTATTGATGCCAAAGTAGATGGTTTTGCGACTGAATGCGTTCATAGCATAGTCGACACGGATCTGACCTAGGTCCGTGTTGAAGTGAAGTCCATATCCAAATCCAATACCAAATCCTGGTTTCCCTTGCCGTAGAGCTGGATTGCCTGCAATCAAGTGTAAATAATCGTTGATGATACAAATTCTACGGGAATAAATTATCTGCCGTAAGACCATGGAAATTACATCCTCTGACGTAATAAAGCACAGTGAAGTTAAAAACTGCATGTTCCATAACTAAAGATAAGTATGCAGTCATCAATTATCAATCATGTAATTTTGTCGTAATTCTGTAAGTGCCATGTATTATACAGCACATTGATGTCTTTCATGTCAATAATTGGTTTTCTTAGTTCAATCTGGAAGATATCTCATCTACACATTTCGACAAAAAATCCTGCAAAACATCTTGATTATCACATAGAGCAGGATAGAATAATTTATTTCAGCTTCTGTGGTGAATTGTAAACTTTGCCATCCCTGCTCTGAATTCTGATTATGTAAAAGATTCTAGTAAAATTTTAAAAAAGAAAAGAAACAAAACTGCACATAAATTGACAAATTATGCTGTTACTTTCTTGGGAATTATTCAATTAATCTCAAGTCCATTTTGAAACAAAGAGAAATTAGTACACTAGTATACACAAGAGGAAGCAACGCCCACACCCTTACCAGGAACATGACGAGCAGATCCCAAGTCACTGCCACAGTCCATGAAAATAGAACCCTCGAGATGTTTAGCCTTCACAGAAACATAAGTTTCAATATTTTGTGTTCAGTCCAAAGAAATATGACTACTTCTGAATAATAAGCACAATGAACTGATGTTGATGGAGACACTTCCATGGGAAATTCTTAGTGAGAGGACTAGCTTTGGCAATATGAGCCTAAATGCTGACATTTTTTTCTTCAAAACTTTTAGTGACCATTGTTTCTCTCGAGCTAGAGCCTGATTGCTGATTTCTGATAAACATATATTACATTCTTTTATCTCTGATCGGAACTTGCGATTAATTAGCTTCCAAACTTTTTCCGAACAAAATAATAATAATGATTCCACAGCTGTGTGATCAGTACTTCAGTAGTGACGTTGCGGGTAGCTGGAAAGCACCACCACAACTTACAAAAGTGTATTTCACATTCAATGAATATCATCAAAGAGAAATCAAGATATAGATGTTACACCACAACATCAATGAGGGTGAGTGTTATGGGGAGGCCAGAAGGCCAGCTCATCTATCCTTCACATAGAGAGATAAGGATTAGGAGCAATATTAGATCAGTTCATTGGTTTGTCAGAATAATTATCAGGTTGTTAGGTACGGCTCTATATATACAGAGATATGACAAGTCATTTGAAATTAAGCAATGAATAAGAATTAATCCCAACTCTCCCCAACAGTCTAGTCTCCCTCCAAGCCGACGCTCGGCTATTTTCCTGGTAGTTTTAGCCCTAATGATCTTAGGATCATAACAGGGAGTACCCAGAATCAGCCCTTTTCTAGTGCTCTAAACAGTGTGCCACGACAAAGGAGTGATGCGTAGAAACACTTCTCAGAATTCAGATCTCTCAGCATAATACATTAATCTTCAAATGATCAACATGAACTACCACAGAACACTAACAGGCCTTCAAACATGTATCACATGATTAACTCAGAACAGGCAAACATGTATGATGTATCACATGATAAACTGCAAAAGGAACCTGTTAGGCCTAAAGTTTAAGAATCAAGAAATTACACAATCATAAATAAGTATTTGTTAATTGCTTAAACTACCTAGCTAAAAACAAGCTGCCACTTCATTTAACTAGTCAAAAGTAAGTGCTACTCTACTGCTTTTAATTGCTGTTGCAATTGCTTCTGTTCATGTTTCTTTAATATGGTTCTCATTCACCTTTGTTCTAAGTATCAATGTTTTGAAGTAGTATAAGTATCAAGCCAAAACCCATAATGTAGGCTGGACTAATTTACATACCAAGGGAATCGTATATTCACAGTTACCAACTAGACATAGTCTTCCAGAACCAACCGCACCCTCACCGTAGCCTCGGACGCTACCAAGTCCACCTATGGCAAAAGCTTGATATGGTGCCATGTCTCCCACAATGGACCCACCTGTCAGACTGTAAGATATAGAGAAATGAAGAACCATCAGAGAAGAGCATTCTAGAGAATGAATAGTGGGGGCAGCATTACCTAGTAACCAAAAATGTTGGGCCCAACTTAATGCCCTTTGAAACTGCACATTTAACTCTATTGAAGGTCAGTGATTTTGGTACAAGTGGCAATCCTTGTTCCATTTGGAAGTTAACCTACCAATAAGAATTATTGTGTAAGGTACGCATTGCGGTAGAAATTGCATCATAAAGTAGGCATAAACTTACTTTTAAGAAGCTATTATCATTAACATCTGCATAACCAGATTCTTGCTTCAATATGATCATGTTGTCATGGAGGTTACCACTGCAGGACAAGACTATTAGGCATTGATAAGCACTTAAAGTTACATTTTTTTAAAAGCAATCCCCAACAGAAAATGAAATCATCACCTGCAGGTCAGAGGAAAGCCATCGTGGTCTCTGGCAATGGAGCGGCCCTGATTATTAACAGGCCGGATATGCTGCCGGGAATAGGCAACAGATAAATATTTTTTTGTAAAATGGTATTAACGCTATTCGTATTTCAGTAGAGGCACACCTCAAACTTAACACTAGTTCCAGAAGTCCAGTTTGATGTTGCTGGTTCATTAAGCTCCAAACCAAATGACAGCCGGCTAAGGTTTATCCCTCTGCTCCCTGATCGTGTGAAGTTATCAGCCGGGAACCCATGGACTGCAACTTCTGGTGTCATTGAGTGCTGATTGCTCAAACCAGGGGAAAGTGAGAAACTTTGTGGAGAGTCATTCAGAAGATCATGAACAATGTAGGTTTCCCGGTGCTTCAGCTTTACTTTAGAAAAGAAACTTAAAAGGATTGCTGGAATAAATTGAACATAATGCCAACCTGAATCACAAATGATTGCTGTGACAACCACTCTGACCTTGGGCGCCTAAAGGCAACAACAACGTTGGAATCATTGATTCCCTTATCCAATATAACATCCAACTTCTCGCTTCTCCCAAAGAGGCTTGGGTGTTTGAGTGATATCCTGCAGGCCAAACTCCAAAACTCACAATATGGTAGTAAAATTTCACACAGTAATGAAGACATAAGCGCCTATACACACATACACAGAGAGATGAATAGGCATGACGCACAAATGCATTAACAGACAAGACAATGATGCACATAAACAAGAGTGTGCAAGCACAGACATGTCCAAAGCACCGAGCACCAAAGGCATATGCACAGAGATAGGCAGACAGGATGCTTAAGTCTAAAGTGCCCATGAACGAAATTTACCAACGAATGTAAAACCGAGACAAGCCTACCTTCCAACAATATGTGATAACGCGACGCCTGAGCTCCTGAAACCACCCATATCACGAGAACGTCAGGATCCGATGGCCAGAAAGAAAAAAAAAACATGAAGGTATGCACACGCGCGTTCGAGCTCTCCCTAACAGGCAAAAGACCGAGCACCTGAGGGGCGGCAGCAGCAGCGCCTCGCACAACATGTGGGTGAGGTCGAGGTGCATATCCACCTTGGCTGCAGCATTTCCGCGAACAGGTAAGCGACGCCAGCATATTACGCGCGCTTAAGAACCCCGACGAACAAAAAAGACAAAAAGGAAAGAGCAATGACCTTTCCCTGCGTTGACGCTCTGCTGAGCTCCCATGGCTGCGGGCGCGGGGAGGCACACCTCATGCGAGCTCAGGCACGGCGGCGCTCCGCGCGATGCGTCGAGGGATTTTGAGCGGGAGGTGAGGAGGCGGTGGGGGCCTTGGGTGCCTTGCGTGGGGCAGGGGGAGAAGTGAGGCTGTGATAGTGGGATTGCTTAGGTGGGGTTCCTAGCCATAAAGCGCAGCTTCCTCCAGTTCTTCCTCTTTATAAGAAAGAAAATTCACCATTCTCATAATTTTAATAATTTACATTTTAATAACGAAACAATGAATAGACACGTCACACGTATGCTCACATAATATTTAAAAAATAAAAAGCATCAGATAACTCTAAAAAAAACGAGCACCTACAATGAATCGAAAATTCGAACTTGGACAAACTTTGAACTATCATCTAATTTATCTTTTCTTCGATGATATATCTCATCCTTTTAATTACAATATGTGATGTATTGCATAATCCATATTTGCAGTACAGAGTAGATGGTCTACTCACCCTCAAGGGACCATATTATTTGGTGAGAGCTCTAGCTCTAGTATTGTGATCTCTAGTCTCTAGTAATTAAAGTTAAAATAATAACTTCATCAGTTCCTAGTGCATTTTGTGAGCGGAGACAACAAAGAGGAGAAAAAACTCATGTAAACTTACTATTAGAGGTGCAAATGGGTATTCCTTAGAGTATCCATTACCTCTTTTTAGTTAAAATATATATTAGTTTCTTAAAATGGAGCAGTGGATATCCTTAAGGGCACTTATTTGCACATCTACTTACTATCATCAAGAGAAGTGTGTATAAACGTTGTACCAAATACAGCTCTACAAACATTAGTTTAACGTGAGTGTGTGTGTTTATACGACGCCCAAACATATCGAGCTGCTTTGACCGGTGACCGTATCGCAGGTATCGCACTGTTTATTCACCGCATTAGGTCTCAGCGAATACTGTTATTTGCCCGTTAGTGATTGTTATGTGATCTTAAATTTTGAATCTTTTTAAGATACCTGAGACATCTCCAATATTACCGATAATTTGACTGCCAGCGAATCAAGCAAAACTGTACAGCAACATTTGCATATCAAAGATAGCTTAAACGGCCAAAGCTCGGTCCCAATCGACTCTACCAGGCACCAGCTCTGGCAGAGTTACAGCCGTTCTCAACCGCCCGAGCCACACACCGAACCAACTCTTAAGTCCCCTTCTCTCTTCCGACCCCGAGGGGGAAAAATCGGACAACTCGCCTTCCCTCCCTCGTCCCTCCTCTCGCGTCCCCTCGCCGCCCTCCTGCTGCCCGATTCGAGGGCGCGCGCCCTCCCCACCGCTCGCAGCTCGCCTCGCCGGCCGCGCCAACCCCCGAGCTCGTGTCGGGAGCGCCCAGCTTCTCCACGGTGGCCGTTCCTCCGCGGCGCCCGCTGGTGGGCGATGCGATCGGATGAGTTGGCGGCGGCGGCGCCAGCGCTTCGTGGAGCGGAGGAGGAGGAGGAGGGGGGCCTTGTGCTGTCCCGCGGCGGCGCTACCCCCGCCGCGCCCGCCCCTCGGAGCCGGTGATGGCCCCGACCGCGGAGCCACCTTCGCCGCCGCCGCCGCGGCGCCCCCGCACGGGCCCGCCCCCGGGGCTGAAAAACCTCGGCAACACCTGCTACCTCAACAGCGTCCTCCAGTGCCTCGCGTCCACGCCGCCCCTCGCCACGTTCTGCCTCGCCTCGCGCCACTCCAACCTGTGTACGGAACCCTAGCGCGACCGCTTTTTTTCCTAGTGTACTTGTGTTTTCGCAATTCGTCAGGCGGTTGATGTTCGTGTAGGTTTGTTTGCTTGTAGGCAAGAAGGTATTCCCGAACAGGGACAAGGAGTGTGCATTCTGCGTGCTCGAGCGCCAGATCGCGCGGCTTCAACGGGCAGATGCAGGGGCGCTCGACTCGCCAGCGAAGATCATCCGCTGCATGCCCCTGTTCGCCGAGCACTTCAGATGGGGGCGCCAGGAGGATGCGCATGAGTTCCTCCGCTATGTTGTAGACGCCTGTCACACTGCTGGTCTCCGCCTGCGCAAGCGGCTACCTGCGGCAGTTGCCAATGGAAACTGTGGTGAGGAGGAGGGCCGGGGGCAGGGTATGTGTATGATTATGAGGGAGACATTTGGTGGGGCACTGCTTAGCCAGGTGAAGTGTCTTGTGTGCAAGGGAGAGTCAAACAAGACAGACGAGATAATGGATATCAGTCTCGATCTACCTGGGAGCAGTTCTGTTGGTGATGCCCTTGCCTGCTTCTTTCAGCCGGAGATCTTGGAGGGTGCAAACAAATATAGTTGCGAAAGGTATGTTTTTAATGGAACAAATGATTTCCAAGGGAAAGTTACATGTATTGTTGGATTTTTCACAAATCACATGTTCGGGATGCAAAAGCCTTTCAGGACACTTTAGGCTTTGTTTGGAAACATGATAATCCCCTTCAAGGCTTCAACCCATACGTATTGGTAGGGATTGAGGTGGAAATTAATTTATTTTCCACTTCAATCCACATGTTTTGGGATGCAATGGGTTTATAAAAACACGCCCTTAGGTTTGATCATAATCAGGGTTGTGAATCCTATAGGAATTATCACCAGCTGCTTTTGCAATGTAATTATCCCTGTAGAATAACTTAGGTCAATTTTCTAGTCCTTCAATTTGACAGTAATGTAAATGTTAGTTTGAACCTCTTGAAATTCACCTGGCTACTTTTTAGAGAAGGAAAAGCTTATTATTCTGCAGGTGTTGAAATTTTGTACATATATACATTTCACGCTGAGGCAAAAGAGTTGTTTCCAGTATATTCAAAACTTACTTTGCTATCGCCTTTCTTGATGCGATAACAATTTCTTGTGCTTTCTTTTCATTCATCCAGATATGTTTCTCCTGTATTTCCAGTTCCTACGTTCCAAAACCCTAACAGGCTTTAACTCTGATTTTGGTTATGTCAGGTGCAAAAAGCTCACCTCAGCACGGAAGCAAATGTTTCTACTCAGGGCACCTAAGGTGCTTGTCATACAACTCAAGGTTATTGATCCTCAGTCATTCTGATGTTTCGTTTTGGACAAAAACTTGTTCTTGTTTTTTGCACATGGTTAGGAGCTGTTGCTGATGGTCTGTGTTTTTTTAATGATGCTGTTAGAGGTTTGAGGGGATAAATGGTGGAAAGATCAACAGGAGTATAGAATTCAAGGAGGCTCTTGTTCTTTCTGACTTCATGTATAATAAAAACCAGGTAAAACATGAAATTTGGATTGTTTAGTCTTAGAATTTTCCTTGGGCATCCAAAATTTTAGAATGCAGATATCTGTTAAACTTATTTATTCACCTGTAGTAGGTTGCTCATTGAGGGAAACCACATGTTAGCTGTTTGTTTGATGGTTTTTGGGTATGCTATAATTGCTGCCATCAGTTTGTAGTTTTGTTCAAGGACTATGTTTGCAATTATTTTGGATCAAATTTCTTTGAGGTAATTGCAACAAATTTTAAATTCCGATGAACTTAAAAAAAAAGATGTACACAAACTAGTATATGATAATAACTTTGTCTAATGTCTATGATATTCACTTCTGTGGGGTTTTCCTGAGCTAGCAATTAATATTTTGAGCAAACTATTGCTTAGGCCACGACCTTTATTTGTAATTGTATTTAGTCCTTGTGTGTGATCTAATTATCAGAAAAATTGTGTTTACAAATCTGTTTTAGCACTAAAATGGCTCTGCTGCATGGGAAAGGATATCCTTTCACCTTGTGCCCTAATTTTCCGTCCTCTGTTTTGATGTAACAAGCTCTTATCTTTGATTTTGTTTTTGAGCTATTTGCAAGTTCTTGTGCAACCATTTTGCTTCTTCTATTACCAGAGAGAAAACCACCAACTCCTTTCGTCCGTAAATGTGTGAGGTCTTGGACACCAATAAGGTTCCTATTTCCTGATATACTCAAATCCAGTGATGCTATATACATACGTCCAATAGTTTTTTCTTTTTTTTTTCCAAAAAGGTTTTATATTTGTCAAAGTTACAAAGCTTTGACTGCATGCTTTCTTCATAAATTTACGAACAGCAGGGGTATCGAATAACTTCTTCAACCTTGGAAACCGTATACTTGCTTATTATATCTTAACTAAGTAGGGGTATATTCATGCTCATTGTTGATACCTATGCATGGAATATGGTTTAGTTTGGTTTTAGCATTCATTAGCTGTTTTCTTTTCGTTCCCACTTTTGTACTAGTGTACTGAGTAGCCACCGAATAATTATTGTATTTAAAAATGAGCCAAAGTTGAGCTATAGATACTTAATTATAGTTATCTGCAATTGAGCTATAGAGCATATTCCTTATAGGTGCAGCTCTAGGGAACCAATTTTTGTTTGCTTAACCATTTTGTGTATTTTGTTTTGGTGATAAGTCAAGTTGAATTTAGGGTTGTGGTAAGAGTAAATACCTTGAGTGTGATAGGGGTAAGATGTCAATACCTTGAGTGTGGTGAGAGTAAAGTCACGTAATGAACAGGTTCATGTAGAGTTTGAATTTCCTCTATTGGGACTTCTACCAATCTGCCGGTGCTTGGGTGCCTCTTACACAAATAGTTTGTTATGCATGCTTATATCAAATTGCTTTTTGTAGTAGGTCTTGATACTCAAGGTCATTTTTACTACATGAAACTATCACCAAAGTACGCCAGTCTAAACACGACTCAGCCATCTAGTTTCAAGGATTTTTTTACTAGGTAGGTCTTATGGGTATCATTTTGGCATAGCATTGGTAGGAGGGTACAAGAGTATCAGAGAGGTGCAATGGCAATGTGGACTGTGAGATTGCTTTACTGGGTTTTACTCATTTCAACTCTCTTTCTCTGTATTTGATTATGGATCACTCAAGCTCATTTGTGAATTATTTTGCTTTGTTGTTTGTATGAATGTATTAACTTTGCTGATTTGCTAATCGTACATTGTACCATTGCTGTCTGTAATAATAAAATTTTCATCTAGTCCAGGCATGATGCTTTTCCATGTCTTTTTTTCGTGCATATGTTACTCATAATATCGACAATATTCCGTATCAGTTATCCCCCTTGATTGATTAAAATATATATCACTTTGGAGCTGCAGGATTCACATCCAGCATATAATCTTTTTGGTTGTATCGTCCACTCGGGGCTCTCCCCTGAGTCTGGTCACTACTATGCGTATGTTAAGGTAATAAAGTATTCAATCAGTATTTAGGTTCCTTTGATCCTTTTTTTACATCTGTTTAAATTATGACTAGGAACATGCATTATCTGCAGGATGCCGTTGGTCGATGGTTTTGTTGTAACGATTCTCATGTCTCCCTATCAAGCTCTCAGAATGTTTTGTCTGAGAAGGTCTATATCCTATTTTATATACTGAATTCGAAAAATCAAAAGCCTAGTCCAAATGGTTGCTCTTCTACTGCAGCTAAACCTTTCAGCACCAATGGAAGTGGCATATCAAGCTCCTCACCTAATGAGACCTTGAAGATACCTTTGGTAAAACAGAATGGTTCATGTTCTACCAAAGGTAATGCCCTGCTGCCCCTGAAGAATGGCAAGATTGCATCAGGTCCACTTATCAAGCCGATTCACTTTAAGAATAGTGGGACAGAGAAAGTTAAGTCAAATGGTAAAGAAAACCTCCCTTCAAAAATGAACCCAGAAGTTAATGAGAGTGCTATACCATCAGAATCAAATGGGTGCAAGACTGGAAAATTTGCGGAACCCAGTAAAAAGGATGCCAATGGTACTATGTCTTGTGGAAAGATTGATGATCATTCAGAAAGAATATTGCAGGATGCAAATGGAAATGGCCACCTGATTCGTTCCCAATATCTTGGCGAGGCCAGTAATGGTAATGCCACATGTGCTCAACAGTATTCTGAGCAGTCATCTGGTGCTGTTACCTCTAAAAGTCCAGTTTCACACCATGAAGAGTCTGCTAAGGTAAAGGATATGGTGAACTCATCCAAGGATAGCATGCACCTGAAACGCCAACATGAAGAAGACAAGTTTAAGGAAGTGTAAGCCCTTAATCTATGTTTTGTTACTTTTGATATATCTTTCCATGAAATATTTATCATCCATTCCTTTCAGTTGCCTTTTGCACTTTGCAGACATTAGCAGCTTCCAAGTTCAGTCATGTAGTCATTATTATTTGATCCTTTACAATGCGAATTTAGAATATGTTAAACATCAAATTATCCATACTTCCTTGATCTGCACATAAACAACAACAACAACAACATAGCCTTTTTTCCCAAGCAAGTTGGGGTAGGCTAGAGATGAAACCCGAAAGAAATAAGTTCAAAGTTCAGGCACATTGATAGCTAGTCTCCAAGCGCTCCTATCCAAAGCTATCTCTTTAGAGATATTCCAATCCTTAAGGTCTCTCTTAACCGACTCATTCCACGTCAGTTTAGGTCTACCTCTACCCCTCTTTACATTATCGACCCGCTCAAGAACCCCATTACGCACCGGCGCTTCAGGAGGCCTTCGTTGGACATGTCCAAACCATCTCAGCCGATGCTGGATAAGTTTCTCCTCAATTGGTGCCACCCCGACCCTATCCCGAATAACTTCGTTCCGGACTCTATCCCTCCTTGTGTGCCCGCAAAACCACCGCAACATCCGCATCTCTGCTACACTCAGTTGCTGGACATGTCGCCTTTTTGTAGGCCAACATTCAGCACCGTATAACATCGCCGGACATAAAACTTTGTATTTTTGAACTACTAGCATCTTTGTTATTTTTATAACTCAAATGATGCAGGAGTGCTGGGGGGTGTCATTGTATTAATAGAGCAGAGGATAGTCTTAAGTCAAGAGCTAGTAGCATCTAGGATGGATACGGATATGTTGTTTTAGAAATGGGTAGTTGGTAAATACTGGAAAGTAAGCTGCTGCAGAACATGATTCATTTGAGCTTATTTTGAAGTAGTATCAACTATCAAGTCTAACTGCGTGATTTTTGCATACTTGCATGGGGCTTAGATGTTCGTAGATGTAGGAGAGAACTTGCCCCAGTAGCAATCACACGTGAAGGCTCTTGCCTCATCAAAACCCTATACCTAATCCATTTGACATTTTTCAGCGATCAATGTATGAATTACTGTGTTACCATTTTTGCACTAGCTACGGTCACACTCTCTTTTCTCTTTGATGTATATGCAGACTATATTCTGTCTCATTTGTAATAATTTTGTAATACTAATGGCATGTTTTGTTTTAAAAAATCTAGGCTTGCTGCGTCAGCTTCTTCTGAGCTTCGGCTGTCTGTTTGGGTGGATGATGTCGGTAATTTTATGCGCTCACTAAAGAGACGGCGAATTCAAAACACAGGCATTCCTCAAGATATTGATGCAATGAGGTGATGTGCTTTGCTGTTGTCAGTGGAAGAAAATATCTTGCTTTGATTGCTGGGATTTTGCTGATTAAGATTCTGCAGTTTTTCTTAGTTTTAGTTTATATCAAAATTCTTGGTTGGATTAAATACTCTCGAGATGTAGTTTTATTTTATATCAAAGTTCTTGGTTAGATTAAATACTCTAAAGATATTTCCAGATTCATCTTCTAATGCTATGCTTTTCTGATGTAATGCAGGAAGCAGCTAAAATCAGATTCTGAAAGAATATTTAGGTCAAAAGTTCCGGAGTCACTGGTGGAAAGTCTCATTCAGCGCCTTCGATCATACTTTGAGGGCATATATTCGCCGAATGCTTAATTTTTTGATGTAGTAGTTCTTCAGAATCCACTTAGGTATGCATCTTTATTTCTTTTGTTGATACAAAGAGTATTTGTGTGGGTTTCTATAATTATTTAATGTGGAAATACTTGATTGCCCTGATACTGATCTTGTCATTCTCCTTATGCCTGATCACCATTAATATATTTCTGTTGCCTTTTATCCCTGACAATTTAGGTGCCAATTGGATCTTGGTGGTCAACTATCCAGCTCCTTGCGCGGCTTATTTTTGAGGTCATTTTTGTTTTCCTTGCTGAGTTTGAGACAAGGACTGGCGAAGTTTCATGTACAATATCCCTTTTTTTTATGTTATTCCCCATGCAATAGGCACTACTGTCCCCACTCTACCCCTTCTATGTCTAGAATGTAGAAGAGCCTCCCACCCCCACCCCCACCCCCACCCCTTTCTAATGTAATAGCTGGCAGATTAAAGCATGATTTGTCATGTTTTTGACCCTTTACAAATGAACTTTCAGCCTTTTCAGGTCCTTGATTTTGGACTAAGTTCATTTGTCTTGGGAACATTCGATAGAGACATAATTTTGGTGTAATCTCCGGATGCAAATTGCCTGAGAATATACTCGAATTTTGATAATTCTGATGGTACGCCAGCGGAAAATGAATAGCAAGGGAAATGTTTCGTGCACATCGAATTGATTGTGTTGTGAAGTTGTGTACTTTTGGTATGTCTGCTCTTTAGCTGCGCTAAGACGAAAAAATGCCACTGGCATATTGAGCACGAGACCGAAGCTACGACCTCAAGGACAGTATATTGTGATTCAAGTTGATTCAAAGCTTGTTTCAGAACATTTGTCGTTTTATTTCTTTGTCAATATAACGTATTTGCTTTGAAACTGCCCAGCGCTGATGCGCTGGAACAATAGCGAAGCCATCAGGCATTTGTTCTTGCATTATAACTTGAAAAGAGAGGACAGCAAATGATTCGAGAGGTTAACAAATGGAGAAGTGGGAAGAATGGTTCGTGTCTACTCGAGGAATCGTTGCTCGTTAGCGTATCGTTTTCGCATTCGAACCAAGAGCCTTCGCAAGTTCGCATCTGTACCTGCTATCTTCTCAGCAAAAGATGCCGTTTGTGTCCGATACATGCACGGGTGTTAGATTGAAATAAACAAACTGTTAGAGAGTGTTGTGGCCTTTGTGGGGAAGCCTGAATCGGTTGGAAGTTCGGTACGCCGTACCCGTACGCGCACCTCCAACCAAACCAAGAAGTGTACCGTGCCCTCCGAGGCCGCGCGAGCCGCCTGATCCCGCGCCTGACGGCTCACCGTACCCGCTGTCCGTCGAGGCGTCGGCCGCGAAGTTAATTATACAGTCGACCGTGACTTCCCTTTCGAGCGGTCGATTTTTACAACAGCTCCCACATGGCGGGACCCACTACCACCTCTTTGCTGGATCCCGCAAGGCGCCACCTCCCCTCCTTCCTCCCGCAGCCCCCATCTTCTCCTTCCTCCATCCCTCTCTCTCATATCCATCCCCGCGCCCCTCCCCCATTCTCCTTCCTCCTGCAGCCCCCTTCTCCTTCCTCCTACATCATCGGCGCGGCAGCCACGGCAGCCGCAACCACGAGTCCGCGACGCGGCGCGGCGGGGAGCTCCGCCCGCGAGCTCGGCTGCCCCGAGTCCGCTGCGCGGCGCGTCGGCGGCGGACGTGGGGAGCTCTACTCGCGGCACGGCGGCGGCGGCGGCCCGCGGGGAGCCCCGCCCGCGGCGCGTCGATGGCGGACGCGGGGAGCCCCGCCGCAGTGCGTCGGCGGCGGACGCGGGGAGATCCACCCACGAGCTCACCCTGGCAGCGGCGGCAGCCGCGGGGAGGTCCGCTCGCGAGCTCACCCCCGGCGGCGGCAGCGGCGAGCCCCGGGGTAGTAGAGTGTTTTTTTTCTTTTTTTTATGCAAAGTTTTAAAAGAAAATTTCCAAATTAAAAAATTACCAAAGTTTTTTTGAATGCAATTTTTTTACCTTGAGTTTGTTTCTGGATGCAAAAATATTTTAAATAATTTTTTTTGTTGTGAAGAAAAATTTCCATCTTAAATTTTTTTCAATTTGTTTAACAAAATTTTCTCTCTAAAATTTTTCTCGTCAAATTTTTTTGTCTTTTCTTTTATCAGAATTTTTTTTTTAAAATCAGAAAACGACAAAAATCTTACTAAAATAGGAAAAAAACACCACCCGAGTAACCGTTACGCGTGAGCTGTCATGCTCGAGCTCCGACTAGGCACCGACCTGTACGCTCGACACCGCCAGGACGCGTCCCACCGAACGGCCGGTCCGGCCAACCGTCCCGGCCGCTCGTCGCTCGCGTGTCGCGTCCACGCCACTACGTCGTCGACGGGTGAAGTGGCGTGAGCTGTGCGATGCTTCCGTTTGCCCTCTCAACTCGCGAACCGGCCACAACCGTGATTCTTTTTTTTTTTGGCAATTGCGAGCACAACATGTTGCATTGCACCACGGCACCACGTAAGGTAAAAAAAATGTTTGTGGCCAAACTGGAAACCTAGGGATTTTATACAGGAACATTTTGGTTCTCTTAAAAAAATGGAGAACTGCCACATTTGCTCACCATTTTCCAATTTAAAACGGGTTGGGCTGTTTAAGAAGCCAGTCTATCAAGGATGTGTTTAAATCCCAAAATTTTACATCTAAAACGTCACATCAAATATTTGAACGCATGCATGAAGTATTAAATAAAATCTATTTACAAAATTTTTTTGCGCTGATGGGTTGTAAATCGCGGGATGAATCTAACGAGTCTAATTCATGATTTGCAATGGTGATGCTACAGTAACCATCCGCTAATTATGGATTAAGCATAGATTAATTAGGCTCATTAAATTCATGTCGCGATTTACAATCCATCTGTGCAAAAAGTTTTGTAAATAAATTTTATATAGTACTCCGAAATAATAAGATTCTGTTTCAAAATTTTTACCACTAAAAATTGGTATATGTAATTTTTACCATCACATTCATCCCTCTCTCGCCTAGTGGCAAATCATTTGCCACTCACCTCGCAAGGAGGACAAAAAAAATTAAATATACCTCTTAAGTAATGGTAAAAGATTAAATATTCCCTAAAAATCTAAACATGACCCAAGATTCCGTTGGATGGAAAGGGCCCGTTTGATTTCCTAGAATGCTAGGAAATCAACATTTTGACCGCTAATTATAGTGTGAAAAGTCAGTTTACAAAACCAACTTCAGAACCACAGTGCGAGGAACTCTGAAGAATCTAATGAGGCCTTTGACCGCGTAATTAGAGGATGGTTATTGTAGCATCACTGTAGCAAATTATCGATTAATTATCATCATTAGATTCGTCCCAAAAAATTGTACCTATTGGTGAAAAAGTTTTACAAATAGATTTCATTTTGAACTTCATGTATGGAAGATTTTTTTCTCGCGTGTGCTAGAATTTTATCCAAACAAGGCCAAAGAAACCCGTCTAGCCGTCTTGGTAGCTCTGCGCGCGCGTTTTCGCGGTCAAGCTTGCAAGGGGAGCATAGCATAGCATCGGGGTCCCTAGTTGGCGACCGCGCGCCGCAACAGCATTGCGACGAGCGGGTACGCCTTCTTCCTCCCTCTACTGTTTTTCTTTCTCCTCCCTCCTCCTTTCTTCTTCTGTCTCTATTCTTCCCGTCGCCCCCGCCGCCGACCGCCTCCTCCGCCGCCGCCATCCCTAACCGAGCACGCCACCGTCGCGACGTGTCGGTGTCCCGACCCGGGGGCCTGGATCCCAACTAGTAAATGCTGCGTGTTTCCTCGTCCCAGATGATGATGCAAGAGGCAATCACAGTAACGCACGGTTTTATCCTGGTTCCGGCCGCGGGGCCGTATGCCCAGCAAAGGGGGTGTGTGAGGGCACTGTATTATCTTGCACCCGGGGTGCTTGTTGTAGGGGATACAAGCGAGGCGAGAGAGGGAGGGAAGCTCCCAAGTCTCTGCTAGGAGTGGAGTCGGTTGAGAGGAGTGCTCAGTCGTACTGAGAGTTCTCTCGGGAGATAGAAAACAGAGAGACCAGCAGACTAGAGTCCAGTTAGAGCCCAGCCCCTCTTAAAGGGGGTCCGTCTCCTCCTTTTATAGTCACAAGGAGGGAGCGGCGTACAGTGTAGGGCGCGGAAGTCGTCGTTTCCCCCCGAATTGCGGGTACAGTGGTCGAACACTGTAGGAAGTACACTGTGGGAAGGCGCGCGCGTCGCTGTCGTCCTAGACTTTGTCCTTGGTTCTGCGAGGATGGCGCCGGTCGCTCTGCAGTGCCCCGGCGGTAGTAATGGCGTGGGACGGTTCTGGACCCCCTGGTCGGAGTGTGAGCGTGCACACTACAAGGTCCGAGAGCGCGTGGAAGTCCCGGACCCCACAAGGGGGAGGTCCGGGGTCCCGCCCGTGCGTGCAGAGTGCCCCTCTCGGAAGGACACGTGACATCGCCGGACCCCTTCCCCTGCGGGAGGTGAGTCCGGATGGTTGATGTCGGTAGAACAGCAACGGGGGCGGCGCCAACTTGTCTTGTCCCGTTATTGAATGCCACAGTGCTGCTACAGCGATCGGGGTGGCGGAGCGGTGACCGGGGTCAGCGGATGGGACCCCGGTCACATCTACTGTGGGAGTGGCGGCCTGACGCCGCCCGTCCTTTCAGCCGTGGTGGAGCGGCTAGCTTTTAATGCCTTCGTACGACGAGCGGTTGGGCGGCGGGGCCGTTTGTCCCTTGTGCCGAGAGACGGCCTCGAGCGGGACGGAGATGAGTCACCCGCTCGAGGGTAGATCCGCTACCCTCGACCGAGGCAGAAGTGTGTTGCGCGGTCGAGGGTCCCGAGGGGGGCCCTCGAGCGAGGCGGAAAATGAGTCACCCGCTCGAGGGTAGATCGGCTACCCTCGAGCGAGGCGGAGATTGCCCTGCGGGCCCGAGAGGGACCCTTGAGCGAGGCGGAGATCGTTCCGCGGGTTCGAGGGGGACGTGAATGGGCCGCGTGCTGGGCTTTATTGAGTCTTTTCCTTTCTTCCAGATTGGAAGGAGGCTGCGGGCCTAGTTAACTTAACAGGTGTTTGTGTTTTTAAAAGCGGTCTTAGTACCACAATTAGAGTATCTCTAATTGTGGCACCCGACACGACGTCTTCTCCCGCCGCCCCCGCCGTCGGCCACTGGCCCACCGGCTGTCCTACCCTGGCCTGTCCGGCGGCACTCCCGCGCCTCCGCACCCTCCGCTGGACGAACCGCCGCCACCCCCAGCCCCCTCCTCTATAGCCGGCGGCCATGGAGCCGCCTCAAACCCCAGCAATCCGAAAATCTAAATGCCGCCACCACCCCGGCCGCCGGCAACCTCGCCGGTGGCCGCTCCACCCACCTCCCACCCTTCCTGCCCGCGCCCCCCCCCCCAAACCCCAGCTCGCCCAGCGGCGGCGATTTGTACGGGAAGTGAATACGTTGCCTCGGTAACGTATGAAGCGCTGTCCATGCAGCGTTGAACGCATGAGTGCCATCTCTATAGTGGATGGTGATGTATGTGTGAATATGTGGGCAACTGCATATGCGTTACCCATGTGGCGTAGGACACATGGGGGCCGTTCGTGTGTGCTGGCACGAAGGGTCCAGTCGTGGATATATGTATATATCTGTATATCATGTGATTTTCTGCAGGTACACTAACAAACGATCGCGTGAGTTAGAACGAGTACAAAACGACTAGATGTATAATAGGGAGAGTACGTATATATGCCACCGAGTATTCACGTATATTGTCATATAATTATGTTGGCAAAATTTTGGCGAGAACGTATAGGTCGTACATGCATGCATTATATCTTCCATATTATTATGTATTGACTGTTTGTTAGTATTTCCGTATAAATTTCTTTGTACCATGTACATCTCACTTTCGGTAATTTCAGACCTTATGTCGTTAGGGAAGTAGAAAAATAAATGCGTATGTTTGAACAAAACCTATCTACTGGTTCAAACAATAGACGTGCGAAGTGAGTCTAGTAGTATGGTCGGTGTTTTTTTTTTCATTTCTAAGGTTAGAATCTTTTGACCAATTTTATCCTCCTTGATGGTTAAAGTACGAATGTTAACGTTAAATGAAATCCTCGGTTGGTTTTCTTCGTATATCTTTTATCTCGTAATCGGTCAATCTTATCCTATCCATGACTCAATGACCATTCCAGTTAATCTAAATAACGATGTTTTCTACTATGGATCAATGTTCAGTTCAAAATCATATATCCTCATCTCTAGGCCATTCGTTCCGATGCCCAACGATAATCCATTCCAGCCCTCCTTGACGACTAGAGACATTATATTGTTCTTCGAGTATTGATATCCTTTATTCTTAATCATTTTGATTCCTACCCTTAATATGGATTCACTTGCATTCTTACTCGAATCAATGTGAATAAGTTAAAGATTTTAATCACTTGCATTATAGTCATCTTGCATGAATAGGAATAAAATATTGTTGCATTGAATAATCATACATTGTTTAGGTATGGGTCTGACAAGGTGAAACCCGGATGATAGGCTAACTAACGTTATGTGTCCCGTATGTCTACGTAGAACTTTTGATGTTTTTGAAATCTGAAAAACCTCTCTGAATTTGTGTTGATTGGATTGCTTTCTATGATTTTTCTTTCGTAGCGTTGATTGTCTTTCGAACTATAGTGCCGCGACGAGACCTAGTTCCTCGTATGGACGCATACGATTGTGCCGTTGGGTGCGCGCTGGCGCTTAAGTACGGAGGGACATGGACTGTTACGACTGTCTTTTTATGCAACCCATAAAATATTTCTCTCTACTCTGTCCATCTTTAAGGGGGTAGGCCCTAGACAAATAACGACGCGAATGGGCTGTTTTAGGTTTGAGTTTCTGGGATAGTAGTACACTAACATTCATGGCAACATATGCATCTTGCATCATGCAACTTAGTTAATAAACAATATTGAGCAAGAATGTTCTCGAGCACAAACTTTTCCTTGATCCCCAATGATTCATGTTCCCAATCAAGAGAGTTCGATTCTTTCGAGAACATCCTAGTGTACGAACCTAAACAGCTTAGACATTGGTGTTAAGTTTTCTGCTAATCTGGTACAAGCAACTTGGAGATGAATCCTTCTTTGAGTTTTTCTTCCTCCAAATGTTCCCTTGACTTTCTTTGGATGTCCAGAACTACGCTTGAGCAAGTGCGCAAGGTTTCATAGCCAACTCTCATTAGTCCTATACAGTTCTTAGAAGTCAATCAAGGTTTCATAACCAAATCTAATTCTTGCTATTCATAAGGAAATTTTAGAAACATCTCCATCTCGTTACTAGTGAAATTTCATAGATATTAATGATGTACGACTTGATCTATGTCTCACATAATCCCAACTAGTTTGAAATTTTAACATAGACACCACCTAAGTAAGGCGGAGTTAAGCAGAGTTAATTGTTGGATTTGACCTCCCTTTGAATACCAATATCTGTGGTCATTCAGCTACATACCATAAAAAAAATAATAAAAAAAATTGAACTCATGAATTAGGATATATAAATTATTAAATCTCGTTGTCTTGAGAATCAAAATAAGTACGTTATCGATAGAAGAATCTTCTAGCCGATTCTCTTGATGCACCATCGCCTGAGCTAAAGATTTTTCGAGTCATGGCTCAATGATCCTTAGTTTCATCCTAACATTGGTACATCCCCCCTACTAGCAAACTTTAGTTTCAATATCAAAATCATATATGACCATCCTTCTCAGTTAGACTCGGTTTAATAAAGGATGAATCAGGATAGCTGTAACGTATTGCCTATGACCATTGGTAGGATAATCATGCATGGCATAAGTTAATAACATCACACAGTGCATGTTGATGAAATCATCAAGGGGTTACATGCATCAAATGGAACAATAAGTCGAAGTAGGATTTGTGGTTTATCCATGTTCCGGGAATCTGTTTTCCAACTACGTATGCTACTTGGGCTGCTATCTTTGATTTTATTGTGGTAGAGTTTTGTCCCACAATCTATGGTGCCGCGTCGGAACCTAAGACCTCGTGTGTCCACACGATTGTGTTGCTAGGGGCGCGCGGGTATCTAGGTGGATGTGGACGAGACTCCGCTACACTCTCTTGTTGCAGAACTCTATGGCCATCTTGTTCTACTTTAGAAAATAGGGAAATGACTAGGTGTCGTCTTAAATAAATTGATTTAGAATTGTCGCTCAAGGAACGCTGACTGCTTGCAGCATGTGTCCATAAACTCCTCTGCATAAGTATTAGGTCACATGCATCAATTCTCACATCCGTTATTCCATTGGTGCATGGTATAGTTGCAACCATGCCTGAAATACGTACATTACATCATTGCATTAAAGCATTTGCACAATCAGTTGTAATATTTGCATGGCCACGTTCGCGTGAAGCATTGCAACATTGGTCCCAGTTAGCTTTCCTTTCAAACAGGCATCCTGTAACTGAATTATAGGATTAGTTCATAATTTGAGGGAGAAAATTTTTCTTCAAAATTATCATGCCGAATTCTTATAGGTATAACAAGAATACATCACCTCCGTATCTTCCTTCTAAATCTCGGGACGAGATTTCTTTAAGGGGGTAGAATTGTAACACCCTGGTGTTTCGAAAAATTCATTAAGCACAAATTATCTGCAAAACATGTGTGTTAGCCTTAATGAAGCATTTTTTTTAAAGATCACGACGTAATATAGGTATATATATATCACATTTAATGTGCATATGACATTTCATGCCTAAATATTTGAAAACTAAATATTTCCTATGTAATATGGTTCTAAAAATTTTATTTCGTTTGTTGTTTTGATATAAAAAAAATAAATTAAATTAATTAATTATTAGAGTTTATTTACCAGATATTTTGGATACTCAAAGAGTCCATAGTAGTCATCATTTTCTTCTTTCTAAGACCACTGGACCCCATCAGTCACCCATGGCCCACTTGTCATTCCCTTCCTCCTTCCCTGCCCATCTCTCTCCCGAAGCCTCTCGAGCTCGCACCAGCTTTCCCTCTCCCGAATACCACTGAGCTGGCCAGCCACGGGGTCGTCGCTAGATGGGTCGTCGTGCCCCTGCCTCCACGCGCCTGCTCTTTACTCGGCCGCTCCCCAGGCCCCACTAGACAGCAGCCATCTTCTTCCTCTCCCTCCCTTCCTCCTCCAGCTCGAGCGTGAGCGAGCAGAGCCGAGCCATGGCTGCCGCTCGACGCCCCACGCCGAGCCGCCGTCCGAGCTCGCCCCGAGCTCCACCAAACCCCTAGGCCCACTCACCACCTCCCCTGGCACCTCCCTGAGCTGCCAGACCGCCGCCCCGGCCACCTTCATCGCCGGAACAGAGCTCGACGTCGCCGCCCGAGCCTCAGTACGTGGACGATCCTCCTCTGGTCATCGTTTCCACTGCCCAACAGCTCAAATCGACTGTACGTGAGCCGGTGATGCTCATGCTCTCCTCGTTCTTGCGCGTTCTCGTTGTTTCTGCGCTCGTTCATGGTGTCGCCGCTCGCCGCGCCGCCGGTCGCGACCTTTCTTACCAGTGGGTAGGATTTTCTAACTTTTATTCATTTGACGAAAACTTATAGACTGCATAACAAATCAAGGAAAAATAGAAAAAATACAAAATTAGTTTTGTTAGAGTGGTTACATCTGTATCTATAAGGGAAAAATATTAATTCTTGCAAAAATGATCTTTTTACCCTTGCAAAAATTTAAATTGTGTTTAGGCTTAATTAACTAATTTCTGCAAATCTGCTAGTCCAAAAATTATGAAATTTTTGCGGTACTTCATTTTATGCATGTGTAGTCCACTATAAAAATTTCATGTCCAGAAAACATAGTTTGATATGTTAATCGGATTCTCCATATCTTAGTATATCTATAAATTAAGGAATAAATTATATGTAAGAAAAATCTTGTTAATTTAAATTAGAACACTGTATCAGTAGCTGTTTCATGCTAGATTTTGCTCATCGCTAGAATGTACTCATGATCTACTTTAGTAAATCTATTTTGCTCATGGTGAATTTAGCTAGTTTGTATTAAAAACATATTTTTGGGGTTCATGCCAAAATAATTTAGTTAGCTGCTAATAATTATTTTATGCTTGATAAACTAGTTGAATTTAATTAGGACTTAGTTAATTAAAATGGTTTTCTTGTTGTTAGTAGATATACTAGTGTTGCCTCTTATAGTGGTTTAGTAAATATTTAGTGGTTCGATAACTGACTGTCCTATCCGTTGGTTATCGAGTAGTCATCGCACTTCACTGTGTAGTTTATGTTTGTTTCATAAATATATGCATTCATCCATTGCACTCATGCATAGCATTTTATCATTCATGTAGAGCCGGAATATGCACTTATCGTTCACGAAGTTGCGGTTGATCAATCTGGAGTTCACCCAGGTGGAATTGCCATGGATCAAGCTCGGCGTCAAGCAAACTAACTTAACCTGCAATTAAGGCAAGCCCCGGTGCACATCCTTTTAATTCAAACTATGACACCTATATTATGTTTCTATTACTTGTGCATTAGGTTCAGGAATTATTTGAAACCCTAGTTGCATGATCCCTAGGTCTCCTCGAGTTATACTAGTATGTAGAGGACGATAGAAATGCTATGCTTAATACAACTCGGTAGAAGACGAGTGATTTCGGGTCACTCGCGAGATATAGGATATCTTGTTATTTTGAGTATATGGAATATTGGAATAGGTTGGATAAGAAAAAGAAAATGGAGACCGGGCGGGGAAAGGCTAGCCCGCCTGTGTCGGTTAAGGACCGTTCGTTGCCTGGCCCTGTGATCGAGTTTGAATTGTACTAACTGCATGCCGGGAGTAGGAGGTAGTCGAAACCGGTAAGCCGAGTACTGCCTTGCTTCGAAAGTACAGGAACCCGCACCCAACTCCTGGGGCGAGTCGAGTAGTCGCGGAGAATTGGGATGCATATGGTTACTTTTGGTGGTCTCACGTTGAGCTCGGCTGACCATATGTCGTTGGGCTGGTTCCTGTAGTTCGAGGCGGGGAGGGGAATGGTTGGCATGTATAGTCCGACGGGGCAATACGTGCCGTGTTGGTTAGGTCTACCTTGCAAGGTTAAATCGGATCGATCCGCCGTACGTCGCATCTCGGATATGAGCACCTTGATCACAGCACCACATCGTAGTGATGCTATATGGATTTTAAGTGATGAGTAGTAAGGTCTACCAGGGATTATTACTCCATGTTGTTATGATTGCTTAGCAGGTGCAAATAATAGTTAATGATTTATGAATATAGAAATTGGAGCTAAAAGAGGGAAAATATGGATTCACTTCTAGAGCTTTTTCTGCAAAAATAACCAACAGCCAAATGCCTTGCATGTCTAGATATGTGGGCTAAGTTATACCCACTGGTCGGGTAAGTCTTGCTGAGTATTAGTATACTCAGGGTTTGTTGTTTACCCTGTTTCAGGTAAAAAAAAAGCTAATCAGGATTAACATCGGTGGGCTCGATGTGACGTCCTCACGTCTCCGTAGTTATCGTTTTATATCAAGTTATTTCAGTTGGGTTCTAATAAAAATCTTCCTCAGGTCATATTCTCTTCCGCTGCTGTCATTTATTTTATGTAAATTCTAAATTTAAAGCTGTTTTGTAAATATTTATATTATTATCTAATTTTGTGAAATTATATTATGCTGGTACCTTCTGCGCTCGCCGTCGCGCGAGACTTCTGGTGTGTTTCGATCGGCCTGTGGGTTGGAAACAGGCTGTCAGGTTACACTTAATTAAGCTAATGCGCCTGATGCGTTCAAATGATGGCCATTACGCTTAATTAAGCCGTTTAACTTGGCGGTTCTGTCACAGCTGGTATCAGAGCTGAAATGCACCAGGGAGGGTACTAGCATGATTATTTTTAGTGTTTCAAAATTTAAGAATGAGTTTTACAAAAATATGTTTCTTTGCGTTTAAGGGATTATGGAAGATTAGTACGTAAGCCCTATATAGTGTAGGTTGTATCAGGTGGCTCTATATGATATTAACTAATTTCCAGCACATTACATTTATGTCAAAATTTACTTTCTTGCACAACCTTTATTTAATATTGTATCGACACATCTACGCTAAGGTAAGCAAAGTAAGCATTCTTCATAGTCCTTTAGAATAGCCCACGTGTTTCATACGTGCGCGGGTCCTGTATGATGAGCATACGAGGAGGTGATAAGGCTCCATTCAAATGAGCCTGTCGCTATCTGCCGCCTGATATGGAGCGCGGACTTCCCACCGTGTGATTGTGAGCACGGCCATCTCGTAAGGCAATGTTACGAGATGTAGATCTGTCATGCGATTGGTCGTGACCGTGTACCTTGGGGCACGTTTACCCTTGGGTGTCCCGTAAGGCGATTTGTACGGGAAGTGAATACGTTGCCTCGGTAACGTATGAAGCGCTGTCCATGCAGCGTTGAACGCATGAGTGCCATCTCTATAGTGGATGGTGATGTATGTGTGAATATGTGGGCAACTGCATATGCGTTACCCATGTGGCGTAGGACACATGGGGGCCGTTCGTGTGTGCTGGCACGAAGGGTCCAGTCGTGGATATATGTATATATCTGTATATCATGTGATTTTCTGCAGGTACACTAACAAACGATCGCGTGAGTTAGAACGAGTACAAAACGACTAGATGTATAATAGGGAGAGTACGTATATATGCCACCGAGTATTCACGTATATTGTCATATAATTATGTTGGCAAAATTTTGGCGAGAACGTATAGGTCGTACATGCATGCATTATATCTTCCATATTATTATGTATTGACTGTTTGTTAGTATTTCCGTATAAATTTCTTTGTACCATGTACATCTCACTTTCGGTAATTTCAGACCTTATGTCGTTAGGGAAGTAGAAAAATAAATGCGTATGTTTGAACAAAACCTATCTACTGGTTCAAACAATAGACGTGCGAAGTGAGTCTAGTAGTATGGTCGGTGTTTTTTTTTTCATTTCTAAGGTTAGAATCTTTTGACCAATTTTATCCTCCTTGATGGTTAAAGTACGAATGTTAACGTTAAATGAAATCCTCGGTTGGTTTTCTTCGTATATCTTTTATCTCGTAATCGGTCAATCTTATCCTATCCATGACTCAATGACCATTCCAGTTAATCTAAATAACGATGTTTTCTACTATGGATCAATGTTCAGTTCAAAATCATATATCCTCATCTCTAGGCCATTCGTTCCGATGCCCAACGATAATCCATTCCAGCCCTCCTTGACGACTAGAGACATTATATTGTTCTTCGAGTATTGATATCCTTTATTCTTAATCATTTTGATTCCTACCCTTAATATGGATTCACTTGCATTCTTACTCGAATCAATGTGAATAAGTTAAAGATTTTAATCACTTGCATTATAGTCATCTTGCATGAATAGGAATAAAATATTGTTGCATTGAATAATCATACATTGTTTAGGTATGGGTCTGACAAGGTGAAACCCGGATGATAGGCTAACTAACGTTATGTGTCCCGTATGTCTACGTAGAACTTTTGATGTTTTTGAAATCTGAAAAACCTCTCTGAATTTGTGTTGATTGGATTGCTTTCTATGATTTTTCTTTCGTAGCGTTGATTGTCTTTCGAACTATAGTGCCGCGACGAGACCTAGTTCCTCGTATGGACGCATACGATTGTGCCGTTGGGTGCGCGCTGGCGCTTAAGTACGGAGGGACATGGACTGTTACGACTGTCTTTTTATGCAACCCATAAAATATTTCTCTCTACTCTGTCCATCTTTAAGGGGGTAGGCCCTAGACAAATAACGACGCGAATGGGCTGTTTTAGGTTTGAGTTTCTGGGATAGTAGTACACTAACATTCATGGCAACATATGCATCTTGCATCATGCAACTTAGTTAATAAACAATATTGAGCAAGAATGTTCTCGAGCACAAACTTTTCCTTGATCCCCAATGATTCATGTTCCCAATCAAGAGAGTTCGATTCTTTCGAGAACATCCTAGTGTACGAACCTAAACAGCTTAGACATTGGTGTTAAGTTTTCTGCTAATCTGGTACAAGCAACTTGGAGATGAATCCTTCTTTGAGTTTTTCTTCCTCCAAATGTTCCCTTGACTTTCTTTGGATGTCCAGAACTACGCTTGAGCAAGTGCGCAAGGTTTCATAGCCAACTCTCATTAGTCCTATACAGTTCTTAGAAGTCAATCAAGGTTTCATAACCAAATCTAATTCTTGCTATTCATAAGGAAATTTTAGAAACATCTCCATCTCGTTACTAGTGAAATTTCATAGATATTAATGATGTACGACTTGATCTATGTCTCACATAATCCCAACTAGTTTGAAATTTTAACATAGACACCACCTAAGTAAGGCGGAGTTAAGCAGAGTTAATTGTTGGATTTGACCTCCCTTTGAATACCAATATCTGTGGTCATTCAGCTACATACCATAAAAAAAATAATAAAAAAAATTGAACTCATGAATTAGGATATATAAATTATTAAATCTCGTTGTCTTGAGAATCAAAATAAGTACGTTATCGATAGAAGAATCTTCTAGCCGATTCTCTTGATGCACCATCGCCTGAGCTAAAGATTTTTCGAGTCATGGCTCAATGATCCTTAGTTTCATCCTAACATTGGTACATCCCCCCTACTAGCAAACTTTAGTTTCAATATCAAAATCATATATGACCATCCTTCTCAGTTAGACTCGGTTTAATAAAGGATGAATCAGGATAGCTGTAACGTATTGCCTATGACCATTGGTAGGATAATCATGCATGGCATAAGTTAATAACATCACACAGTGCATGTTGATGAAATCATCAAGGGGTTACATGCATCAAATGGAACAATAAGTCGAAGTAGGATTTGTGGTTTATCCATGTTCCGGGAATCTGTTTTCCAACTACGTATGCTACTTGGGCTGCTATCTTTGATTTTATTGTGGTAGAGTTTTGTCCCACAATCTATGGTGCCGCGTCGGAACCTAAGACCTCGTGTGTCCACACGATTGTGTTGCTAGGGGCGCGCGGGTATCTAGGTGGATGTGGACGAGACTCCGCTACACTCTCTTGTTGCAGAACTCTATGGCCATCTTGTTCTACTTTAGAAAATAGGGTAATGACTAGGTGTCGTCTTAAATAAATTGATTTAGAATTGTCGCTCAAGGAACGCTGACTGCTTGCAGCATGTGTCCATAAACTCCTCTGCATAAGTATTAGGTCACATGCATCAATTCTCACATCCGTTATTCCATTGGTGCATGGTATAGTTGCAACCATGCCTGAAATACGTACATTACATCATTGCATTAAAGCATTTGCACAATCAGTTGTAATATTTGCATGGCCACGTTCGCGTGAAGCATTGCAACATTGGTCCCAGTTAGCTTTCCTTTCAAACAGGCATCCTGTAACTGAATTATAGGATTAGTTCATAATTTGAGGGAGAAAATTTTTCTTCAAAATTATCATGCCGAATTCTTATAGGTATAACAAGAATACATCACCTCCGTATCTTCCTTCTAAATCTCGGGACGAGATTTCTTTAAGGGGGTAGAATTGTAACACCCTGGTGTTTCGAAAAATTCATTAAGCACAAATTATCTGCAAAACATGTGTGTTAGCCTTAATGAAGCATTTTTTTTAAAGATCACGACGTAATATAGGTATATATATATCACATTTAATGTGCATATGACATTTCATGCCTAAATATTTGAAAACTAAATATTTCCTATGTAATATGGTTCTAAAAATTTTATTTCGTTTGTTGTTTTGATATAAAAAAAATAAATTAAATTAATTAATTATTAGAGTTTATTTACCAGATATTTTGGATACTCAAAGAGTCCATAGTAGTCATCATTTTCTTCTTTCTAAGACCACTGGACCCCATCAGTCACCCATGGCCCACTTGTCATTCCCTTCCTCCTTCCCTGCCCATCTCTCTCCCGAAGCCTCTCGAGCTCGCACCAGCTTTCCCTCTCCCGAATACCACTGAGCTGGCCAGCCACGGGGTCGTCGCTAGATGGGTCGTCGTGCCCCTGCCTCCACGCGCCTGCTCTTTACTCGGCCGCTCCCCAGGCCCCACTAGACAGCAGCCATCTTCTTCCTCTCCCTCCCTTCCTCCTCCAGCTCGAGCGTGAGCGAGCAGAGCCGAGCCATGGCTGCCGCTCGACGCCCCACGCCGAGCCGCCGTCCGAGCTCGCCCCGAGCTCCACCAAACCCCTAGGCCCACTCACCACCTCCCCTGGCACCTCCCTGAGCTGCCAGACCGCCGCCCCGGCCACCTTCATCGCCGGAACAGAGCTCGACGTCGCCGCCCGAGCCTCAGTACGTGGACGATCCTCCTCTGGTCATCGTTTCCACTGCCCAACAGCTCAAATCGATTGTACGTGAGCCGGTGATGCTCATGCTCTCCTCGTTCTTGCGCGTTCTCGTTGTTTCTGCGCTCGTTCATGGTGTCGCCGCTCGCCGCGCCGCCGGTCGCGACCTTTCTTACCAGTGGGTAGGATTTTCTAACTTTTATTCATTTGACGAAAACTTATAGACTGCATAACAAATCAAGGAAAAATAGAAAAAATACAAAATTAGTTTTGTTAGAGTGGTTACATCTGTATCTATAAGGGAAAAATATTAATTCTTGCAAAAATGATCTTTTTACCCTTGCAAAAATTTAAATTGTGTTTAGGCTTAATTAACTAATTTCTGCAAATCTGCTAGTCCAAAAATTATGAAATTTTTGCGGTACTTCATTTTATGCATGTGTAGTCCACTATAAAAATTTCATGTCCAGAAAACATAGTTTGATATGTTAATCGGATTCTCCATATCTTAGTATATCTATAAATTAAGGAATAAATTATATGTAAGAAAAATCTTGTTAATTTAAATTAGAACACTGTATCAGTAGCTGTTTCATGCTAGATTTTGCTCATCGCTAGAATGTACTCATGATCTACTTTAGTAAATCTATTTTGCTCATGGTGAATTTAGCTAGTTTGTATTAAAAACATATTTTTGGGGTTCATGCCAAAATAATTTAGTTAGCTGCTAATAATTATTTTATGCTTGATAAACTAGTTGAATTTAATTAGGACTTAGTTAATTAAAATGGTTTTCTTGTTGTTAGTAGATATACTAGTGTTGCCTCTTATAGTGGTTTAGTAAATATTTAGTGGTTCGATAACTGACTGTCCTATCCGTTGGTTATCGAGTAGTCATCGCACTTCACTGTGTAGTTTATGTTTGTTTCATAAATATATGCATTCATCCATTGCACTCATGCATAGCATTTTATCATTCATGTAGAGCCGGAATATGCACTTATCGTTCACGAAGTTGCGGTTGATCAATCTGGAGTTCACCCAGGTGGAATTGCCATGGATCAAGCTCGGCGTCAAGCAAACTAACTTAACCTGCAATTAAGGCAAGCCCCGGTGCACATCTTTTTAATTCAAACTATGACACCTATATTATGTTTCTATTACTTGTGCATTAGGTTCAGGAATTATTTGAAACCCTAGTTGCATGATCCCTAGGTCTCCTCGAGTTATACTAGTATGTAGAGGACGATAGAAATGCTATGCTTAATACAACTCGGTAGAAGACGAGTGATTTCGGGTCACTCGCGAGATATAGGATATCTTGTTATTTTGAGTATATGGAATATTGGAATAGGTTGGATAAGAAAAAGAAAATGGAGACCGGGCGGGGAAAGGCTAGCCCGCCTGTGTCGGTTAAGGACCGTTCGTTGCCTGGCCCTGTGATCGAGTTTGAATTGTACTAACTGCATGCCGGGAGTAGGAGGTAGTCGAAACCGGTAAGCCGAGTACTGCCTTGCTTCGAAAGTACAGGAACCCGCACCCAACTCCTGGGGCGAGTCGAGTAGTCGCGGAGAATTGGGATGCATATGGTTACTTTTGGTGGTCTCACGTTGAGCTCGGCTGACCATATGTCGTTGGGCTGGTTCCTGTAGTTCGAGGCGGGGAGGGGAATGGTTGGCATGTATAGTCCGACGGGGCAATACGTGCCGTGTTGGTTAGGTCTACCTTGCAAGGTTAAATCGGATCGATCCGCCGTACGTCGCATTTCGGATATGAGCACCTTGATCACAGCACCACATCGTAGTGATGCTATATGGATTTTAAGTGATGAGTAGTAAGGTCTACCAGGGATTATTACTCCATGTTGTTATGATTGCTTAGCAGGTGCAAATAATAGTTAATGATTTATGAATATAGAAATTGGAGCTAAAAGAGGGAAAATATGGATTCACTTATAGAGCTTTTTCTGCAAAAATAACCAACAGCCAAATGCCTTGCATGTCTAGATATGTGGGCTAAGTTATACCCACTGGTCGGGTAAGTCTTGCTGAGTATTAGTATACTCAGGGTTTGTTGTTTACCCTGTTTCAGGTAAAAAAAAAGCTAATCAGGATTAACATCGGTGGGCTCGATGTGACGTCCTCACGTCTCCGTAGTTATTGTTTTATATCAAGTTATTTCAGTTGGGTTCTAATAAAAATCTTCCTCAGGTCATATTCTCTTCCGCTGCTGTCATTTATTTTATGTAAATTCTAAATTTAAAGCTGTTTTGTAAATATTTATATTATTATCTAATTTTGTGAAATTATATTATGCTGGTACCTTCTGCGCTCGCCGTCGCGCGAGACTTCTGGTGTGTTTCGATCGGCCTGTGGGTTGGAAACAGGCTGTCAGGTTACACTTAATTAAGCTAATGCGCCTGATGCGTTCAAATGATGGCCATTACGTTTAATTAAGCCGTTTAACTTGGCGGTTCTGTCACAGCGCGCCACCCGCCACGGCACCCAGTCCTCCGCCTGCCGTGCCGCTCCCGGAGGAAAGGAGAAATTGGAGCCCAGAAAAGGCCATCGGGCATCAGGCATCGCCGCGTCAGTACTGTTGTGCGTGCAGCACAACCCTTTGGGTTTCATGCAGAGGAATAGCTGGCTCTTGTCTTGGCCTTGCATTACCGGCAGTCAATTTTAAATAAAATTGTATCCAGACCCTAGTGTTTAAATTCACAACAATATTTCCTCTATCTCATAATATAAGTTTGATCAAATTTACAAAATGGTATTAGCGTTTGTGTCCAAATAAATTTATTATAAAAATATGTTCTATAACTAATTTAATGGTACTTACTTTTTACCATGAATACCATATTTTTTTGTATCCAAAAACGAGAAATAGATTATTTTATGGATGGAGGGATTATATGGTAATTACAGAGAGCTCCAAGGGTTTCTCTGCATCATCCCAAACCAGAAACAACTAGGAGCAGACAAGAGAGTGCGAGCCGACCTCCTCCCCCATCTCTCTCTACTTTCTCTCACTACCGCTCCTCGTGACGTCGCGTGCCCACGTCTCCCACGCCTTCCCGACCCCCCGTCTCTCCTCCTCCAGATCCGGTCTCCTCAGCCGCCGCCGATGTCCGAGGATCTAGCGGGATCCCGCCGCTGGCGGTGCGACCTCGGCGGCGACGACCGCTGGCTGTCGGGGGCCGCCGGCGACGACCACTTCGACCGCCTCCCCGACGCGCTCCTCCTCGTCATCTTCAACCGCATCGGCGACGTCAAGGCGCTCGGCCGCTGCTCCATCGTCTCCCGTCGCTTCCACGAGCTCGTCCCCCTCGTCGACTCCGTCCTCGTCCGCGTAGACTGCGTCATCCCCGACGAGCCCCCTTCCTCCTCCTCGCCGTCCGCGCCGTCCTCCCCCACGGCCTCCGTACGCGCCCGCGGGGTCTTCTCGCAGATCGCGCGCATCGTGCTCGGCGGCATCGTGAAGCCCATCCAGGCGCTCGGCCAGATACTCTCACCGGCCCACTCTGCCTCCGGCTTTTCAGCATCCTCCGCTTCCTCGTCGTCATCCTTCCCCCCATCTTCGACGCCGTACTCGCCGTTGCCTCCTGGGGACGTGTCGCACCACTCGCCCTCGGAGGTACTCCGCTCCTTCAAGGAGCTCCGCCACCTTCGCATTGAGCTTCCGGCGGGCGAGCTTGGCACGGACGATGGCGTGATGCTCAAGTGGAAGGCTGACTTTGGGTCCACGCTCGGCAGCTGCGTCATCCTCGGCGCATCCTCGGCCTCGCCGTCCCCTGCTGGCTCAAATGGCGCGAGCACAGCTCCCTCTGTTGACAGTGGCCGCAGCGAGCCCGAGGAATGTGACGATTCAGGAAGCATCCCGGAATCCTTCTATACAAATGGGGGGCTGAGGCTGCGGGTCGTGTGGACAATCAGCTCGCTGATTGCAGCAGCAGGGAGGCATTACTTGCTGCAGCCAATCGTTGCTGACCACACAACGCTGGAAAGATTGGACCTGACGGACGCAGATGGGCAGGGAGTGCTCACCATGGACAAGTGCCAACTGCAGGAGCTGCGGGTGAGGCCGGTATCATCATCTGCGGCCTCGCACCGGACCCTCATGCCGGAGCTTAGCATGTGGCTGTGGTACGCGCCATGCATTGAGTTGCCTGGGGGGTTGGTGCTAAATGGTGCGACATTGGTGGCCATCAAGCCGAGCGAGGAGGCAACAAGGGACATGGTAGGGAATGGGGCTGCTACGGCTGCCTGGGTTTTAGATGCATTCGAGGAGCCATACCGAACAGCAGCGAGGATGCTTCTCAAGCGGAGGACTTACACCCTTGAAATGAATTCATTCTAATCCATAGAGGAGGTGGCATTTTGGAAGCTTCATATATGAGAGGTACACTTCACACTAAACTGAAATCTGATGTTTGCCTGATTTTTTATTGCTGCTCTGTATATCAAGTTAATTATTCTTATGTTGTTGTGATACAATGAGTCAACTACAAAGGTCACCACTACAAACACACATTTGTGTAAACAGCATGAGTGAAGGTATCTTTGATTGGATTTATGGCTGCCTATGTACGTCTAGCTTGTGTTGTATCTTAAAAGTAAAGTATTGAAATTTTGTGTTTAGTTTACTCAGGTGGAACTAAGTTTCTGGCGATCAGGACTCAGGACTACTGCTACCTGGAGTACTGGACACCCATGTTCCTTTTTTTTTCCCAAGTCAAATGCCAAGCACCTGTGTCAGATTTTAAGTGGCATTTGGCTTGTTCCTTTTTTTTTTTGCCGAAACGGACACCTGCACCTGAGTCGGGCACCAACACCCACACCCGTGTCTATGTAACACTGGCCAGCTCTGTAACCCCGATACTTCAACATGACCCCGTATCACGTATCCGATACGTATCCGCGTATCCGTATCCGATACTCCGATACACCTTTGTGCCTTTAAGTTTTGCAGAAATTTGACGTATCCACGTATCCGTATCGGGCCGATACTGATACGCCAATCCGTATCGGTGCTACATAGCTGGCCAGGACTGTTCAATAGCCATCCTATTAGGCACACCTCCCCTGGGCACACAGCAGCTCCTTGTAAACACCATATGGCAAAGCACAAAAGAGCAGAAGACCAAAGGCCCTGGGCTGCAAAGGACATGACTAGCTAGTTTGCACAAATCCACATTTCATTGGCTCCTTATGACAGTTTTATTGCTTCACCATGCTTTACGCTGGCCTGCTCATCGACCATACCATTTCCGGATGCTGTGAGCACGCATATTTGTTGTGATCTCTGTGCAAATCAGCTTTGTTGAGCCAACAGTGGTTCTGTGCATTTCTTCACAATTCAATTCTGCTCCATATTTAGTTAATTTTGCATATGGATTATTATGAAATGTTCTCATTAATCATTTGCATTTGGTCTGTTCCTGGTTCTACTATTGTACCAACTGCTAAATATATGCATTCTACTTCCTTGCCCATTTTAGCCATCCAGCATCCATTAATTCACTATATCACTATACACTGACCCTTCTTTCTGATTCCTCTTTTAAAAGCCTTCTAATCTAAGCTTTGAAAATACACCATTTTACCTCTCATCTTACAGAATCTTACAAATCTTGGATACCCCTTGCCAGTAGTCCAGTGGCGACTAATGAACAAGGCATCAACCGGTTTCTTGGTTTCTTGGAGATGTATTCTATAATTGAAAATGTCTTTTCAATAAAAAAATGTCTCCTTTTGAGTAATAAGTGTAATCATACCTTCATCTAGAAGTAAATGGGTCTCGCTGATCAAGTTTAATTACTTTCCCAAATCCCTTTGGTGGCTGCTACAGATGCATGTGGGTGTGTTTGGGTTGCGTCGTTGTGGTTGGACTGTCACACTCACTGGGCCAGAATCTGACCTAATCTTTGGAATGCAGCTGTTTTTATACATGATTATAGCTGATAAGAGCTGTATTGCATGACCCATCATGGATTGCCATGACACTACTGGTTTCGAGTTATCCATTAAAGGGACAGGGAAAATTAGATGTTTGAAGCTTGTGGAAGTCAAATTTGCGTGTAGGGTAGACAAATGGACTGCTCAGTTTTGGAAACGATATAGTATTTTGATATTGTTCCATCAAGTGGATTGTCAGTATGGTTCGGTGGTCCCGTAGCCTATAGAGCACATGCATGCTTTTGTTGTAGTTAAGTGATTAACTACTTTCTACAGATTTTTCCAAACAATATGAGAAACCTTTTTGCCCTACAATTTAGTTTTTCAGTGGATATTGCATGTCAGTCACGTAACTTCATTAGATTTAAACCTTCTGTTTTGTGTTGTAGTGAATAGTATGGGAAATTTTCTTTGCAATGAAGTTAGGTTAGGAAGGGACAGCCTGAATATAAGTTTTGTTAGGTTCTTCATGGGTCCTATGGAACTCTTGGAGCCCCCAGAATAATTCTAAGTTGATTTTATCAAATTTATGGTTCAAAAACATCAGTTTACTTCAGTTAACGTTCACTACCATGCTAACTCACAAACATAGGCATGACTAAAACGCATAAAAAGCAAAAAAATGATGGATGCTATATTTCCATGATGCATATTGGATTTAGAGTGCTCAACAGTTGTTCCACCAGATGTTCCAGCAGCGTTATAAGTTAATATGTTTAACATGGAAGAGTTTTTGGCAATCAGTATTGCAAGTTTGGACACCTTTAACACCAATATAAAATTATCACTTCTGACATACTGTTGAAACCTTCTTTTTTGTTTCAGGATTTTATACCTACAGGGGTCATTTCTGGCTGCCTTTTTATGCCCAATCTGCACCTATTTTGGATGTGCTCCAATTGTGTTGGATGCATTCCTTTCTGTGCTGAGCACCTGCCAGCATTCCAGCAAGAACATGGATGGATATGAAGAGAATCTGTGCTTTAATTTATCGATGAAAGAGTCAAGCCATTGTTGAGCTGATGGTGTTTGCTCTGATGGAACTTCCAATCACTGAGATTAGATGTGGTGGCATAGATATTTTTTTTCTGATATGTATCCACATCAAGGAACTAACCTTATGCAATTTCTGCTTTGGATCGCACTGCTTGTTTGCATAATAGCATCCAATCTGCCCTGTAAATCAACATGTGTCATGAGTCATGAGTGTATTCATATATCGGACTGGAGTTAGCAAAAGCTGAAAACTGGTGATAGTACTTAAAAAAGGATATGCTAGTGTTTAAGACTTGTATCGTAATACTGCGAATCTGGAAATGCTGTATCCTTCAGATGCGAATCTGCATAAGGCGCTCGTATGCTATGTGGACAAAGTACTTTTGCTGGTTCGGTTTGCATTTTCCATAAGTACTTTTGCTGCCCCGTATGCTGGTCTAACCCCCCTTGTTATCTGTTCCATCTTGCTGGGAACCTGATCGTCGCCTGGTAGAATCCTTGCCGATGGCCACCGGGAGCAGATCTGCAGTCCCGTACCTCCATTGGCTGATGATACCAGCTGACGAGTGTCGCGGCGAACAATTTACTGAGTAGTGAACACCGTGCAAAGGGGGCATCAGTGTACTTCAGTCTTCAGGAATGGAACTTCCGTCTTCCGGTGCCCTCGGCATCAGGAGTCGGGAACTGTGGCCGCGCAAGCTTGCCCTAGCTAAGGATGGATCCGGATGCCTGAACATCCGAATTATTCGTATTCGTATCCGTTTAAAACATAAATATGGATATTCGTATCCATATTCGAATTTAATATTGATGTTATATGGATGCATCCGAATTCGATTTTAAGAATTTTTCTCTATCCGATTCCATATTCGTATTCGAAGAATATCTGATCACATCCGTATCCGCAAAGAAAAAGTGACTAGTGAGAAAATCTTAAACTTATCTTTATACCTATTACTTAATGATGTACACTATTTAAATTATTTAGAAAGCCAGATAACTAATAATATATTTATTAAAATTAATAATGATATAAAAATTAACTTTAACTATTTAATATATTTATTTCATGATTAAAATTATTTAATACGAGTCAAATTAATTATTTATTTAATGATAAAATCTTTTTTTATATATCTTAATTATTAAGTATTTAAATATTTATTTATTTTACATTTATAATTAGTATTATATAATTAATATAAAAACTATGCATAGATAATTATATATTTTTTTATTAGCTATCTCCTAATACTTTACTCCCTATTTGTATAATGATTTTGATCTACTATAAAATTATTGACAAAATAAACTGATACTCATGATAGCTCTATGTTTCAAATCGAGAAGGTATCCGGATTCGTATCCGGATTCGAACTATCTGTTTTGTATTCGTATCCGATGAGATCCGCATTCGTATTCGTATCTGGATTAAAATGTGGTAAAAGATGACATCCGGATCTGATTTCATCCGTATCCGATCCGAATCCATCCTTAGCCCTAGCTGCCGGGACGCTTCGGTCGCTGCACGGGCTGCTGCGCCACAAGCGCTGGAAACAACGGCGAGGTAGTGACGGACTGACGGGCCGGCGGCGGCGGGGAACACCGAACACCGACCACCTTGATGTTTTTTGAACGAACTCGACCACCCTGATGTGATTTTGTCTTTTCCGGGTTTACCTCTCGCAGATTCTATTGTTAGTGTGGAGGTCGGCTGTGTGCCTGTGTTGAGCTTGCCGCTGACAGTGACACCTGAACTGTCTGAAAGACTGGACTGAGTTGCTCCTGGATGGAAAGATGAACCCGCCCATCATTAGCAAACAAATCCTTCATTTCCGAGCTCCCCGTGCCCTGTTGCGCACGAGCACAGGTGAAAGAACAGCCGGCCGGAGACGGGATCTCCAAGCTACCCGATTACTGTCTGAAACCTGAACCGTACCTGACGATGTAGGCTTTCAGATTCAGGCCGTGTTTAGTTGCGCGTTGTAAAGTTTTTGAAAAGGCATCTTTCTACATTTGAAGTACTAAACATAGACTAATCACAAAAATAATTTCAGAACTTGTCTGTAAATCGCGAGACGAATCTAATGAGTCTAATTAATCTGTCATTAGAGATTATTTACTGTAGCATTACTGTAGCAATTTAGCATCTAGTTACAGTCTAATTAGGTTCATTAGATTCGTCTCGCCATTTACAGACAGCAGTCGCAATGCGTTTTTTATTTCGTTTAGATTTAAATCTCCATGCAGGTGCCGGAAAATTGTTTTGGAATTTTGATTTTTGTAACTAAACACAGCCTCAGAAACTCTACTGCGTATGTGTCCTTTATCCATCAGCGGCGGCGTCGTAAATTAAACCCGGCGGTGCTGGTGGACGAGAGCTGGGCAGGACGTGCGCGCACTCCGATCCCCCATTTCTCTTTTTCTTTTCTGTATTATAACGAACTCCACGAGCCGTGTTCGTTACAAAAGAACTCCACGAGGCACGAGCTGCATTTTTCAGTATGAAATTTCGTGTGTTGTTTCACAACTTGACCTTATATTTTATCATCGCGTTTTGATCGAGAATTTTAGGGGAAATACATGCTTAGAGGGATGACCCTAGCGAAATGTCAGGAGCAAGGACTAGTGCTGGACACCCGGTGCAACAGGTTGAAGATGGGACACGTCGTTTAGTTTCATGTTCGCCTACTCCGTTCCCTCTTAATTATATAACTGCATTTTTAACAACAGTGTAAACACCAAGCAACCTTTGCTACCGTAAATTGCAAGAACCAACTGCTAATTGGGACATTACAAAAGAGGTGGTCAATTACTTTATATAGCTCTTAAATTTTTCTTTTTCCAGAATAACATAGTAACTTCAGTTGGAGCAATAATTAGTATTCCATGCGTTGTATTTTAAATTATTTTAGTTTTCTCCTAAGTTAAACTTCTCAACCAAGTTTATAGAAAAATGTACAAAAATGCATAAAAAGGAGCTAACCAGTGGGCCCACCTCCACGTGGCGTTCACATTATCGAAACCACTCTTCAAAACAACTAAATAGCTAATATGAACAGTTTTGATAGCTGGATGGTAAAATTTCTTAGTTCTGAACTTGGATGGCTAAAATCACATTCAGGTGATAGTTCGATAGTAAAAAGTAAAGTTTCTCTTTCATTTTGGTGCAAGCTGACCACGCTCTGACTGAGAAGTGAGAACAGGTATTAGCACGAAAAGGTGAGAATGGATTTGGTGCCGCCGGAGGATATTCCTCACTTCCTTTGTGCTCTGCAGACGGTTAACTTTCTCCAGTAATTTGCGTTCTAGAACCTGCAATCTTAGCAAGCTGAAAAAACTAATCTTAGCAAACTGGATAACCAGACGCCAATGGCAATCGAGATGTGCCCGTCGGCGGAGATACCGGGGCCGTTCATAGCATGTCGGACGGGCTTAAGGAACGGTGACGTGGCCGCAGCAGGGGAAGAAGCAGAACACGTCGAATTCTACACGCGTCGCTCCCCCATTGGCGGGCCACCGAAGGCTCGCCTCCCATTGGCCGGACGCCACGGCCCACACCCGCCACAGTGGCAGCCGCCCTTAGGCTCACCTCCTTCGGGCCCAGCCGTCAGTGAGATGACCACGTGCGGTGACCCCACCTGGTGGGTGAGCGGAAGCCATTCCGCGGCTGGCTCCCTGTTACTATTAAGCAGCCTCGCTCGCACTTCGCGACGGCCGGTAGAACACGAGCGGGGGCCTCAGAAGTCAGATCGCATCGTAAGCTTCTGCGAGTTCCCGTCGGGAGCCGCCTGGGATGGCGATTCGCGGGGGGTCTTCGTTTGCCCTCGCGGCACTGCTCGCGCTCGCCTCTGTCGCCGCCGTCGCTGGCGAGGTCTTCTTCCAGGAGAAGTTCGAAGGTGATACACTTGATCCCACCCCTTTCGCAGCGCGATCCCGTTTGTTGCGATGCACCCAATCACTTGGATTGGATCTACACATCTAGTGGATCGATGAGTGCAGTGCCTGCGAACTGGTTTGGTGTTGGTTTGGTTGGATCTGTGGGGTTTTGGCGTTTCTGGGGGGTTTAGAGCAGTACTGGTTTAGGGGTTTATCTGTCTAAGAGCGTTGTGGGGGCCGGGGATCTGGTGTCGTTTCCGTGGAATTGTTTAGGGTTTAGAATTTTTCTGCCCATTTGAGGATGCCGGGTTGCTGCGATCCGAGGCATTCGGTCGTTTTTCTGTTGATCGGAGTGCATTTTCTCGCGGGATCTAGGGGCGTTTATCTGTAGTGTTCGGTCATCTCGATAGGCCACATCACTTTAATTACTCGCTGGTTCGGATTGGACCTACTGGTTGTGGAATATCATGCTAGTCGAATTCTCTGGTCGATAATTGTTGTCTATTTATTTCTGTTATGCAGTTATTTGACGTCTGATAGGTGTATTCGATAATGTGATGACATTTACTTCAATTCCTCTTATGAGTCGGATCAAATATAACATATCTGTTTGTTCTGGAACATAGTTTGATTTTAGAACTTGATTAAGGAATACTAGTAGCAATCTAGGCCCCACTATGAGTTATCATGTTAATTTTTGTTGATTAGGTCCATGTTCTGCATTTTACCAGTTTCAGTTTGTGCCATCAGGTGGGTTAGGCCATCCATTGCATTTATCAGGGCTACAATCATAAGCGGATACTTCAGGAGTCTTTAACAATTTGCTTGCTGATTTTATTTGTTCTTATGATACACTGTGCCTGGCATGTTGCATTGTATAAATGGATCCTGTTTATGCCCAGATGGCTGGGAAAGTCGGTGGGTCAAGTCCGACTGGAAGAAGGATGAGAACATGGCTGGTGAATGGAACCACACCTCTGGGAAATGGAATGGAGATGCTGAGGACAAAGGTGAATGCACAATCCCTTTAAATACCTTGGAGAGGAAGATTGGTGATTTCAGTTTATTATGTATTGAACTGTGTTTCTTGTTGCAGGTATCCAGACCTCTGAGGACTACAGGTTCTATGCCATTTCGGCGGAGTACCCTGAGTTCAGCAACAAGGATAAGACCCTGGTGCTGCAGTTCTCAGTGAAGCACGAGCAGAAGCTGGACTGTGGTGGTGGTTATGTAAAGTTGCTTGGCGGTGATGTGGACCAGAAGAAATTCGGTGGCGACACACCTTACAGGTAGCTTTGGACTCAATTCTCGTACTTTTTTCACCCTATTTATCTTATAATGTAGTTAACTTGGTACTTCTTTATTGCAGCATTATGTTTGGACCAGATATCTGTGGATACAGCACCAAGAAGGTTCATGCTATCCTGACAAAGGATGGCAAGAACCACCTGATCAAGAAGGATGTGCCTTGCGAGACTGACCAGTTGACACATGTGTACACTTTGATAATCCGCCCTGATGCGACATACAGCATTCTCATTGACAATGAAGAGAAGCAAACAGGCAGCGTCTACGAGCACTGGGACATTCTTCCCCCAAAGAAAATCAAGGACCCAGAGGCTAAGAAGGTATAGCTATGATATTGGTTGCCCTCTTTGAACTTTCTTCTTGTGTTTCTTCAGAAATAACAGTGGTTTTGTATTATTGATGGTTGCAGCCTGAAGACTGGGATGACAAGGAGTACATTCCTGACCCCGAGGACAAGAAGCCAGAGGTATAATGTTTTTTTTGGTATTGCGTATATATGTTAATTATTTGTGAAAAGTCTTACCTGGCCATAATTAAGAGATCTATTTTGTTGAGATATTTGCTCTTGCTTTAGCCACTAGTTCCTTGAATTTCTTTGAAAATATGCAGTTAGAAACAAGCTATTTTTTTCCCCTGCATCACGGCTCATTTCCTTTTCCCATTACTTTCAGGGCTATGATGACATTCCCAAGGAAATTCCGGACCCTGATGCTAAGAAGGTACTTAACCTGGCAATTTAGTATATATCTCATATGGTGATAACAGTGTGAGTTTAACATTCTAAAATGTGGCATTGCAGCCTGAGGACTGGGATGATGAGGAAGATGGTGAATGGACTGCCCCTACCATTCCCAACCCAGAATACAAGGGACCATGGAAGCAAAAGGTATGACTGTTCCTTCGATCTAACAAACACTTAATCAGTAATGTGCATTCTGATGTCTAACAGAAAGTTCTTTCTTTTGCCAGAAAATCAAGAACCCGAACTACCAGGGTAAATGGAAGGCACCTATGATTGACAACCCCGGTATGTTCCCCTAAAATGAATTCTGTTTGCCTGCTACTGTTAAGCTAGTGAAATGTGAATGCTGATTCTTGTGTTCCACAGATTTCAAGGATGATCCATACATTTATGCTTTTGACAGCCTCAAGTACATTGGCATTGAGCTGTGGCAGGTTAGTTTTGGATAGTCAGCAATTCATTTCTCTTGTCAAGATGGCAAAGGCAGTTAGTTATGCCGGCTTTTTCTATATACAGGTTAAATCAGGTACTTTGTTTGACAACATCATCATCACTGACGACCCTGCATTGGCTAAGAAATTTGCAGAGGATACCTGGGCCAAGCACAAGGAGGTTTGTTTTTCTTTTTGTAACACCCATCACTGCCTCATGGTTGATCCAACATGCACTAATTATGATGAGTTTGACAGGCTGAGAAGGCTGCTTTTGACGAGGCTGAGAAGAAGAAGGAAGAGGAGGTAATTTTTCCAACCCATAATACGTTTTGTGCTGAGGGGTATCATACTGTGTGATTGCCCATTATGGTATAATTTGGTTGTTTAATGTTGTTGTTGCCGTGCATCCTCTAGGTCCTTGTTGAAGTAGGTACTAGTTTTCTGATGATATGTTGTCAGCTTTCTGTGGTAGTGCCTCAGGTCAACCCAATTGATATATGTTTAAGCATATGTGAGTTTTAACTGATAAAACTACCCTGTCACTACCATAAAACCTAATCAAATGGTGGTAAATTATACAGTGTGAGTTTAGGTTTTGACTGATACCCCTGGCTCTGCTTTTTTGGTATTTGTCAAACAAATGACAAAATGTTGGATGTCTGAAGTCCTTGTTTTTTTTTCTTCTGAAACACCATGTTTTTTCCTGTTCTTTTGAAAATTTGCTTGTCGCTGATTATGAATATCTTGTCAACAGGAAGCTGCCAAGGCTGGTGAGGACGATGATGACCTAGAGGTAAGCATTACATCTATCTTATTCTTCCTGGGTCATTTACTTTAGCGATGTACTTGATCTAAATTCTACATATATTAACCTCAGGATGAGGAAGATGATGAGAAGGCAGACGAGGACAAAGCTGACTCTGATGCTGAGGATGGCAAGGATTCTGATGATGAGAAGCACGTAAGTTGCTCATCCATGCAAAATTCTCAGTTCTGACAAAACAATTTCAAACGCACCAAATCTTGTCCTGACACTATGCAATGGATGCCATTTTTTTCCAGGACGAGCTCTAGATGGCGAGGATGAAGAGGTGGCCGCCGACCTTGCCGTTGGCCAGGATTTACCAGTTCTCCCATTTTTCGTGATCAGAAGCTTTGACGCGTGTGTAGAAACTTTGCTAAGAAGCTGAGGGACAATTTGGGTCGCCGTAGCGCTTTGTAGTTTGTCATTTTTCCCCAGAAAGAAAAAAACTGATAGCATTGAACAAGGAAAATCTTTACCCGAAACTGCTATCTTCCGTTATGGCGATCGCTACGCGCGAGTGCCAGAACTTGATGTTTCATGTAGGCCTGTGAAACCTTGGAAGGGCAAAGCTCTGG